>NC_033801.1:52370528-52415733 GCF_001876935.1 Asparagus officinalis
CTCGTTGGTTCGTCGGTTTATGCCGAACTGTGCTAAGGGACCTATAAGCAATTTTATATGCCTACAGTCCGGTCATTCGTTGGCACCCTTCGCGGGTCGGCTTTCGATTGGTACCGACGTCTTAAGCCAGGGAGCATCAATTGTTGGCATGACATGGAAAGTTTGTTCCTCAGTAATTTCTTCGATGATGACACCGAAGTGTCAATCGGAACCCTTTTAGATGAGAAGTAAAAAGACGGAGAGTTAGTCGACAACTTTGTCAAGCGCTTCCGTAACAAGGCAATGAATTGCAGAGATCCTGTTACAGAGGAGTTCATCCTGCAAACATGCCACAATAATCTCTCTATCGATGTCCTGGAAGTCCTGGGGGTCGTATCATCCAAAACTTGAAAAGATTTGAAAATGCGCGGTGAACAAGCTGAACACTTTCTTAAAAGAAAGAAACCTGAGAGAAGCCGACCGATGACATCTGCAATCACTGGGAACGCCACTCCCGATCCGAGGTTTCAAAAGGAGTATTCTTTCGAAGATGGTGAAGCTCCAGCTATCTTGAAATACCTCCTCGCCAATGACAAAATTGAGCTACCACCTATTAAACATCAGGAGGGAGCTAAGAGGATTACGGATCCAAACTACTGTGCGTACCACAGAAGGGTTCTTCATCCCACCGAGATTTGCTTTGGACTCAAAAACAAAATCCAAGCCTTAATTGACTCCGGTGTCATAACGACGAAACAAGCCAAGTAAAGACGACTCTGACTCCATTGGGTACACAAGTATAAACTGTTTCCCCTCACTCCGAAGAGTATACGAGTATAAACTGCTTCTCATGACTCCAAAGAGTATACGAGTATAAACTGCTCCTCGATACTCCAATAGGTATATGAGTCTAAACTGTTTCCCACTCTTGACGGGAAGTTCCCGGATAATTTTTACATGTAATATTCTTAAGGATAACTCGGTCATGTAACTCAGTATGATGTTAGACCCAGTTTCGCGAAGGAAGCTGGGGGTGGATGGTTCATATAACGGGAAGTTCTCGGAAGAATGCTATATGTAATTTTCTTAGGGATAACCCGATCATTACAAACAAAGTGATAAACACTATATCCCCATGGTGATTTCCGAATACTCTTTTGCTAAGATGAGATTCGATCACTTCGTTGGATCAATCTTCCCTCACAAAATCCTCATTTGGTCAAACCTTTAAACAGTTAGGACCAAAGCCAAAATCCCCTCTCGATTCTTTCCATGAACGAGAGGTCCACAAATTGAACGATCAAACCTTCCTACAGTTAGGAAATTCCCATTTTGGTCAAACCTTTAAACAGTTAGGACCAAAGCCAAAATCCTCTCTCGATTCGTTCCATGAACGAGAGGTCCACAAATTGAACGATCAAACCTTTAAACAGTTAGGATCGTCTCAAATTCTCACTTGGTCAAACCTTTAAACGGTTAGGACCAAAGCCAAAATCCCCTCTCGATTCCTCCCATGAACGAGAGGTCCACTCAAATTGAACGATCAAACCTTTAAACAGTCAGGATCGTCTCAAACCACTATTTGGTCAAACATTTAAACAGTTAGGACCAAAGACAAAATCCCCTCTCGATTCCTCCCATGAACGAGAGGTCCACTCAAATTGAACGATCAAACCTTTAAACAGTTAGGATCGTCTCAAATTCCCATTTGGTCAAACCTTTAAACAGTTAGGACCAAAGACAAAATCCCCTCTCGATTCCTTCCATGAACGAGAGGTCCACTCAAATTGAACGATCAAACCTTTAAACAGTCAGGATCGTCTCAAACTACTATTTGGTCAAACCTTTAAACAGTTAGGACCAAAGCCAAAATCCCCTCTTGATTCCTTCCATGAACGAGAGGTCTACTCAAATTGAACGATCAAACCTTTAAACAGTTAGGATCGTCTCAAATTCCCATTTGGTCAAACCTTTAAACAGTTAGGACCAAAGACAAAATCTCCTCTCGATTCCTTCCATGAACGAGAGGTCCACTCAAATTGAACGGTCAAACCTTTAAACAGTCAGGATCGTCTCAAACCCCTATTTGGTCAAACCTTTAAACAGTTAGGACCAAAGCCAAAATCCCCTCTCGATTCCTTCAATGAACGAGAGGTCCATAAATCGAGTGATCAAACCTTCCTACAGTTAGGATCACCCCGAAACTCTCACCTGGTCAAACCTTACTACAATTAGGACCACAGTCAAAATCTCCTTTCGATTCATTTTGTGAACGGAAGGTCCAACTTTGAATTGGATAATCAAACCTTATGACAGTTAGGATTATTCAAACCAATCCAGATTCTCTAAGTGGAGATCCCACTTCGAGTTTCTTTTGCACCAGGAGATAGAATATAAAATTCTTCCTCTCCGATTTCGGGTTTATCTCTACCAACAAACAAGAGTCCAGGAGATAGAATATAAAATTCTTCCTCTTCGATTTCGGGTTCATCTCTACCAACAAACAAGAAACTAGGAGATAGAATGTAAAATTCTTCCTCTCCGATTTCGGGTTCATCTCTACCAACAAACAAGAGACCAGGAGATAGAATATAAAATTCTTCCTCTCCATCATTGGGTTCATCTCTACCACCAAAAAAGAGACCATGTTACTCTAATAGATACACGAGTCTAAACTGTTTCCCTACTCTCAACAGGAAGTTTCTGGAGAATATTACTCAGAATATTCTTAAGGATAACCTGATTACCTCCCAACGGGTATATGAGGTTAAACTATTTCCCGAACACTCCAATAGAGCATATGAGTATAAACTATTTCTCCATTCTTCGACGACAGTTCAAATTCAAGACTTCGACAACGACCACGCGATAAACGCAGCACCGGAGGAATTTTAGCTATTCTACAAAGCACTGAATAGGCTAAAAGATGAAGAAGTCAAGAATTAAAGCCATCCGTAGACCATTCTACGTAACTTTCTCAACAAAGTACTGAAGAAATTGCAAGGAAAACTTATCATATCCAAAGTGTTCCAGACTCCTCTCCAAAATGATAAGTCTGAGATACTTTGGAGGGGGTATCTGTAGGCGTCAAAAAATGCTTACAGACATCCAAATACCACCTAAGGCAAAGAGAAGACGATAAACGCCATTCTCTTAATCAAAAGGGATCATTCAAAGGAAGCGAGACAACACAGAAGAACAATGTACACACCAACAGGCAGCACACGGCGGCGCGATTGAGGCGCGGCAGGACATGGTGCCGCGGCTAAGGCGCGGCAGGACATGGTGCCGCGGCTAAACATATGGTTCGCGGCTATTATAGGGGAGTGCTGCGGCGGTTACAAGACAGTTGTACGATGATTATTTGAAGCCCACGTGGCAGCATACCAGAGATAGAACATGTGCTGACATGGACAAGCAGTTAAACCATGAAAAAGGTGGTTAAAGGTCGTGGGAAAATAGTTTCAAGCACGATGGAACGTGCTGGTAACCGTCTCTTTGGCCGCAGCAGCCCACACTGCCGCGCCAATAGCCGCGGCAGTGTCGACTGCAGCGGCCAAAGATGGATTGTCTGGTCGGTTATTTCGCTTCCGTTTCAACTGTTGTGCACTCCTACCCCTATAAATACCTCCCTAGACACGAAATAAAGGGAAGAGGGCAGATTAGAGCAGAAAAGGCTAAAGTTTTTGGTGAATTAGAGTAAGAGAGAGTCTTCCTTCTTCACAAACATCATTAAGAAGCTTTTGACGATACCTAGAGATCTAAGCTCTGACTTGATCTTTGGAAGAGTGAACATCTTACATCGATAAGATATTCGCTTTAAATTCTTACTTCGATAAACGAAGGAAGAATCCCCAAAACCTTCACGATTCAATCAGAATCTGTGAATCGGTGGTCCACGGGCTAACGCACCCCCGGCACAGGCAAAGATCCCACGCAAGCAGCGATCCAAACAACGATCCTGCGTTTGTTTCTAAAAAATTGTAATTTTCATTTTGTTGTGTAAAAGGAGTCTTATAAAAAGGCTATCTCTTTTGAATTTATTGTAATCGACCGAAGATATAATGAATTCCACAACGAGACCAACTTTTGACGAAAACAGTGGATATTAAATCAAGTAGCAGGAATCATGTTGTAGGGTTACATCCCGGGGTGTTGGGGTTCGACGAGCCACCTCGTGGTGAGTTACCGATAGTTACCAATATTGTGAGGAACCGCATTGCTGCATTAGGGCGAGAGTTAACCGCTGCAGGTCACTGATGCTACGGTTGGTCCCACTCTTCGGATAAACTTTGGTGGGCGAGGTTGACCAACTACGTTCTTAACGGATGGAGTGCGTGCGGACTTGAAGGTGGGCAGGTTGTATGAAGCTGCCCGTGCTACAAAGTACGGATTGCCAATTAGCGTTCACCATTTCCTTATGCTGATAGAATTCTACAATCCGGATTCTAACACTTTCATAACCAGACACGGAGAGTTAGGATTACCCCTCCATGAGATGTTTAATGTTTTCGGCTTGCCGATGGGGGGAATGTCATACCAAGAGTATTTCCCTTCTAATCGGGAGCTGGAAAAGTTGAAGGCCCGTACGCCGGCTCGATTTGACACATTATGGGAGCTCACTTGTCACTATCGGACAGCTCT
This sequence comes from Asparagus officinalis, assembly GCF_001876935.1. Classification (NCBI taxonomy): domain Eukaryota; kingdom Viridiplantae; phylum Streptophyta; class Magnoliopsida; order Asparagales; family Asparagaceae; genus Asparagus; species Asparagus officinalis. Next base: position 52,375,152 of record NC_033801.1, read on the forward strand.
GGCAGGAGTTAACCCGGTAGAAAATAAGAAATTGTCCCAGATAAGTTTGAAACAATTCTCAAGCTATTTATTCAAGAATCTGGATAAACCTGATGAGGCTATTTGTGAATTGAAGTCATTAACTCCTTCAGAGGTCAACGAGCTGATCAAAAGGTCTGGTGCCCGCTCTTATACCAACACAAGTCCTGAGGGTAAATTCCCTGTGGCGACCAAGTTCAGAACCTTCCTTTGGTGCGCACAGAAGCCCATCCAGCTTATGACTTTATTGGCCACCTACCTCATAATTTGGTTAAAGAAATCATGGTGCCATACCAGGCCTCTGATACCCTACCAATAGAGGTATTATTCCTGGCCATCCAGCTAGCCCACGGGAAAAGTATATCCCTTCTTCCGGCGATGATCGCCGACATTCATCGTCGGCTCTGTCAAGTAGTCACCGTCTTCACTCAAAAAGAAGATACGCCATCAGCTCAAATTCCCACGGCGAAAGTGGAGATGCCTTATACGTACTTAATGGCGTGACTAATTCTTCATCGTCCTGACATGATGTCAGCCCCGACCGATGCAGACCTATATATTCCCATGTTGCAACTACTTGAAGGGTGTAAGTGGAAAGCGTGGAGCTTCCTAGAAGCGAGAAAGAGCCTGTAGATCCATAAGGGTTGGGTCTTCTCCCCCATGTGCTCCTCGATTTTCTGGTCATTATAGCGGGTCGTTAGTTGATGAAGAGATGCTAGGGACAAATCGGACTTTGCTCGATGTTGGCTGCTTCTGATGGTTGATGAACATTAGGCCGGACCATCTTATCTTCCGGGTGAAGAATTGTTGCTACTTGGAGCCTTACTTGCCATGTCGATTCGCCCGCTAGTTTGGATATGATCAATTCTACATTGAAAATTCGAACCAATAGCTCCGAACTAGCGGCGCACTGGTAGATGGCGCTCAGGCTTGGTTATGGAATGTAATGGGCTGTACCGATGCTAAGTTCAGTCTCCCGGGTGTTGAACGCTGGCTGGAGCTAAAATATTTATGCTGTAAGTGACTGATAGTAGCTAATGAGCCCGTCCAAGTGAGGCCAATCATAGAGTTGGCGTCCGAAATCACGTCCCGAATCGCTGATAGGATAGTTCGGGAAAACATGCAGTGACAAAGGAAACAGGGAAAAAAACCCGTCGGTCCCTTAGGCAAAGGGAAACATAGAGTAGAAGAAGAAGAGGAGCCATTCGCTTCTAATGAGGAGACTTCAGAAGAAGAGATCGTAGGTGGTGAAGGCACAACAGCGGGCAGCGATGAAGAGGAACTCAGCACAGGTTAGTCAGAATCCTCTTACGAAGAACTGTTGGATCTGACGATCACCGATCGAACTCGCCGACTTAAGGCTCAAAAGAGGTGGAAAGTTTTACCCACTTATCCTTACAGAATGATTGTTGAACTTCTAGGTGTAGCTTTTGAAGAAGAAGAAGGGAGAACTTGACCTATCACTCACACCCGATCTCGGACCATAGCCCAGGCTGAATTGCAAATTGAGCCGCGCGCTAAGTCTAAACAACATAAGCCTATAGATCCTGAAGAGGCTCGACCTTCCAAGTGCTAGAAAATAATTTTTAGATGATGCACCGAGCCGTCGGTTCCCGAGACAGAACCATTTGGTGATGCGCCTATTGGTGGAGAAGGTAACGTTTCAACTCATCGTGGTCTTTTGACTCTTTTACCTATTAGATCTTAGACATAGCAAAATTTGTATTTTAGAGGGTCATGAAGAAGGTGAAGCTCCCTACTGTTCGCGGGGAAAACTGTTGCTTTCTTCATTAATGATTCCATTGTACACTCTTGTAATAGTCTATCGATTACAAAGATCCGGTCTTTTTATAAGATCCGGTTACAACGAAAATTAAATTGAAAAGAAATGAAAATTACAACTTTGTTTCCTTGTTTGTCGAACGAATCGCGAGCTCCTGTTTTGCGGTCGCTCGCTTTGTGGGTTCTTTGCCTGCGCCGGGGTTGTTTGCCGTGGACCACCGCGCGATCTAGATCCGTTCGGATCTACGCCGTACAACGGGTATTATTTCACCAAGGAAATAATAGCCGGGGAGGATTGATTCACCAAGGAAACAATCGTCCAAGTCTCGGGATCTAAGACCAAGCTTAGATCCGGAGTACGTCTGCGTAGATCTGAGATCCGGTCCTCTCGAACACCTGCCTTTTTTGGCATTGACGATCGCTGAGCACCAGATCTGGATGTGCAAGTCCTCGAAGTCCCAAAGCTTGAATCTTGTTAAGTTCTGAGTCTCGAGCCACCACTTGGTGGCTCGGCCACCGAGCCACCTTGGTGGCTCGGTGAGCCGCCTCGGTGACTTGGTTTCCGAGCCCCTCCGGGTGTTTGGTTTTCTGCTGTTTTCCACCTTTGGGTTCTGTCCGTGATTCGGTTGATCCAGACTCTGATTTGATTCCTGATTTGGCAGTAAGTCGGATTCCTGATTTGGCAGTAAATCCACTTCTGAGTTCGAGTCCGAAACCGATCTTGATTCGATCGTGATTCGTCCGAGTATGCCCTTGGTTGGATGACTCGTTGACTCTTCGAACACTTGGCTTGATCCCGCACGCGAATGGACGTATTCCGTTGCTTGCGTGCGATTAGTCAATCTCGTTGCCTCGTTGGTTTGTCGGTTTGTGCCGAGCTGAGCTAAGGGACCTATAAGCAATTTTATATGCCTACAGATACCCCCTCCAAAGTATTTCAGTCTCGTTCTTTTATAGAAGAGTCTGGAATACTTTGGATATGCTTGTCCCAACCTTCAGTCGGTGTAATGGGACCTTGGAATGACTTCCGTTCTTGATTCCTTCAATTCTCCAGGCTATTCGGTGCTTTGTCGAATGTCTGAAAGAGTTTCGGTGCTGCATTTATTGTCTGACCGTTGTCGGAATTTTGAACTTTGAAGTCGGTTCCTGATTTAGCTGACCATCGATTGTTGGCGTCGAGTCTTTATCTGCAACGCGTTGTCCGGCGTCTTATTGTTTGAGTTATCCTTAAGAATATTTATAGAAAACATTCTCCAGGAACTTCTCAAAAATTAGGGAACAGTTTATACTCATATACCTTATTGGAGTATTTAAGAAGCAGTTTAACCTCATGCACTGTTGGAGGATTGAGGAGCAGTTTATACTCATATACTCTTCGGAGTGTTAGTTCTTTCATTGCAACGCATTGATAGGCGTTGACCTAGGGTCACGCGTTGTCCGGCGTTGACCTTAGGGTTTTGAACGTCGTACGTTGAATTTTTGCTCGCAACGCGTTGACTGGCGTTGACCTAGGGATCACGCGTTGACCGGCGTTGACCCTAGGGTTTCGAACGTCGTACGTTGAATTTTTGCTCGCAACGCGTTGACTGGCGTTGACCTAGGGTTACGCGTTGTCCGGCGTTGACCTTAGGGTTTCGAACGTCGTTGGATGCTCAAGTCACGAGACCAACTAATGGAGCTGATGCGTCAGTGACTCTCGTATTTATAGGATTTTTGGCAAACCCTCAGCCATTAACGGGTTTGATGAGCCTTTACCGACTACCGTTTGAGTCGGGCTAGCATGCGGATTGTTCAAGTCCGTTCCGCATGTGACGTTAAGCTAAAAGAGTTAACCCTTTTAGTGCTACGATATTGAATACGTAGACTTCGTCTTTCTCACGGGAATAGACTACCCGGCGACGCGTGTTAGGCGTTGACTTTGGGGTTTTTGGCTAACCCCCAGCCTTCAACGGGTTTGATTAGCCTTTACCGACTACCGTTTGAGTCGGGCTAGCATGCGGATTGTCTAAATCCGTTCCGCATGTAACGTTGTGCTAAGAGAGTGAATTCTCTGAGACTTTGTGCTATGATGTTGAATACATAGGCTTCGCCATTGTTACGGGAATAGGCTACCCGGCAACGTGTATTAGACGTTGACTTATCCCTACTTAGGCTTCGGGATAAAAATACCCCAGACTGGTATTCTGGTGTCTTTTTCAATCGGTAAAAGACTAAACCGGCGACGCGTGTTAGGCGTCGGCATATCCTTTCTTAGGATTCAGGATGAAATTCCCCATGCGTGTAAGGCATGGATTTTGGTGTTATTAATAACAACCTGCCACAATGTTGAATATGTGGACGGATGTTCTTTTCAACGGTTAAGAACTAACCGGCAGCGCGGGTTAGGCACAGACTTATCCTTGCTTAGGTTTCAGGATAGAATACCCCAGAATCGAGCTCTGGTGTCTTTTTTCTACGGAACAAGACTAAACCGGCAACGCGTGTTAGGCGTTGACTTATCCCTACTTAGGATTCGGGATAAAATTCCCTGTACCTGTGAGGCACAGATTTTGGGATTTGAAAAAGGTGGTGTCTTCTCTTGGGGCAAAGACGAACCCGAAATGGGAGAGGAAGAATTTTATATTCTATCTCCCGACAATGAAGAAGAAGAATTTTATATTCTATCTTCAACTGGAAAGGAGACTCGAGGTGGGATCTCCACCCCCAGAATCCGGAAAGGTGAAACTGAGAGTGGGATCTCCACTCCGAGAATCGAAAAGATTCGGATAACCCTAACTGTCGGAAGGTTTGATTACCGAACTAAAGATGAATTTCTCGTTTATCGAGAGTGAATTATGGTTTTGACCCTAACTGTAGGAAGGTTTGGCCAAACAGGAGTTTGAGGTGACCCTAACTGTAGGAAGGTTTGATCACTCGATTTGAAAGTGGACCTCTCGTTCATTGGAGGAATCGAGAGGGGATTTTGACTGTGGTCCTAACTGTAAGAAGGTTTGACCAATTAGGAGATTTGAGACGATCCTAACTGTAGGAAGGTTTGATCACTCGATTTGAGGACCTCTCGTTCATTGGGGGAATCGAGAGGGGATTTTGATTGTGCTCCTAACTGTAAGAAGGTTTGACCAATTGGGAATTTTATGTCCAGACTCTGATAGAGAGAGTGTTGAGTGCACAGACATGGTGAGAATTTGAATGGGAGTTCTTATTCATTACATTGCTGTGGTTTTGGGAACTTCCCGTTACATAAATCGTCCACCCCCAGTTCCCTCTGCGGAACTGGTTTGGACATTATTATCGGTTACCTAATCGGGTTATCCTTAAGAATATTAGCTTAATATTCTTCAGGAACTTCCCGTCAAAAGTGGGGAAACAGTTTAGACTCATATACCTATTGGAGTATCAGGGAGTAGTTTAACCTCTTATACCGGTCGGAGGATTGAGAAACAGTTTATACTCGTATACTCTTTGGAGTTTTGCCGTTCTTATTTGGCTTACCTTAGCGTTATGACGCCGGCTTCAACCAAGGTCTGAATGCTATTCTTGAGAGCAAAGCAATCCTTGGTGGGATGAACGACCCTCCTGTGGTATGCACAGTACTTTGGGTCCGTAGTGTTGTCAGCTTCCTCCTGATTTGTGATAGGTGGTAGCTTGATCTTGTTACCTTCAAGGAGGGATTCGAAGATGGCTGGAACGTCTTCGTCCTTGAAAGAGTACTCTTTTTGGAGTCTCGGACCCGAAGTCTTTTGCTGCCTTCGGGATTGCTGTTGTGACGCTTGATTAGCACCACCAGCAGCTGCAGGTGCCTTGCCCTTATTACGAGAGGCGAAGTTTGAGTTCAGCGGATTAACCGTCGGTTGGTTCCGAGGAAACGTTCGGCTTGTTCACCGCGCACCTTCAAGTCTTTCCAAGTGTCAGACGGTGCTGTCCCCATTGCTTCCAATACGTCTAAGGACAGATTATTATGGCAGGTCTAGAGAATGAATTCCTCGGTGATCGGGTCCCGACAATTCATCGCCTTGTTCCGGAACCTTTTGACGAAGGTATCGACTAACTCTCCGTCCTTCTGCTTCTCATCGAGCAACGATCCGATAGATATCTCGGTGTCGTCGTCGAAGAAGTTGGCCAGGAACTTGGTCTCCATGTCATCCCAGCTGTTCACGCTTCCTGGCTTGAGGCGGCGGTACCAATCGAAGGCGGCTCCGCGAAGAGTGCCGACGAATGACCGCACCATCAGAGGCTCATTACCAGAGATCACCCCCAAATGCGATTTGAAGTAAATCAAATGCTGGGTAGGTGAACCCATCCCATTAAACGGCGTGAAGTTAATTAGATTAAACTTCGCCGGATATGGGATCGATTCCCATTCTCTTGGGTATGGGCAAGGAATGCCTGTTTTCTTCATCTCTTGAGCGGAAATTAGTGTGTTGATTTTGCTCTCGAGGTTCTTGATCTTCAGGTTTTCGCCGGTTTCTTCGCCAGCATTCTCATTACCACCCCCTGCGTTGACGGGAGGATCATTGGTGTTACGAGCATTTGTATCCTCATCTTCCACATTAATCGGGTTACGATGATTCTGCTCGCCTTGTTGGTTCGCCAATGCTTGGATCTGTTGGTCATGCATTTCTCTCATCTGCTGCATGGCCATCTCCATCTCAAATTTGAAACTTTCTTTCTGCTTAGCCAAAGCGTCTTCAAGCATCTTGGCCATCTGCTCCGCACTTATCATCAGGGCCTCGCGGGGTTGTCCCTCGCTGGATACTGTATTATCTGATGCCACCGCGGAGCCGGCATCAGATTCTTCATCTTCTGAAGGGCGTCTTGTCCGAATCCTACCATAAGTTGCTCGCTCTATGGTTCCGGACTGCAGACGGGTTCTAGGTCGGGAAGCTTTCAGAATCGACTCGAAATCTTCTCGTGCCGATGTCCCTTTGCTCGTCATGTTGGTGGTGACCCTCGGAAATTCTCCGTCTTCAATCACCCTTCTTCTTCGTTGGAAGCGCCTAGGCCTTGGTTTTGGCGTTTCCGCATTAAGTCTTTCAAAAACTGAAACTCTTTCGGGGACCGCCTTAATGCAATTGCATTCCGACAATACCGCCCGAATGAGTTTGGAACAGGGACATTGAATTTCCCGTTCTCGGGGACTCCTCTTCCTGGTTCTATTCGTACCCCCAGCACGATAGTACAACTCGTCATTTTGACAGTCAGAGTAACCTATCGTGTGCGGGCACGCCTTCTCAGGTACAACACAATCATTATCAGATGATAATGTTTCCATCTGAGGTTGACTTGCCTTCTTTGGGCTTTCAAAGGTTACCCGCCTCAAAACATGCCTTTTTGGGCGTGAATTTTCGGCGTGATCTTGGACTTCAATGCGCAAATTGGTGCGCGCAGCTGCCTTGAGGTCTTTGTCATGCTGGAGGTGATGGCGACCCCCAGTATGTTGAGTCGTTCTGGGCTTCTTCATCGGGCCCAAACGCTCGTGAATTGGAGCTTTGCCTCTCACGTCAGGAATTGGACCGAGGCGCTCCAAAATTGGTTTCTTCTTGCGGGATGACTCTGCATGATCTCCCGGAGAAGTTATTGGGATTGACGGCGACTTTGGTTGACTCGCCGGAGTTTGACCTTCCTTAGAAGGCTGCACTGGTTGCTTTTTGGCCTGAGTCGCCACTTCAGACTTAGGCTTCCAGACTTGTCGTGTTGGTGGTGGCTTCTTCTCCACCTCCTTTTGCAGCTTTCTACGGGCTTCCTGAGCTTGAGCCCGTGCCTGCGCTGACATCGCGCGGCGCTTGCGAATGCGCTCCTCGAGTGTCGAACGGTTCCGTTTGACGCGGACCCATTCTTTCTTTGGCGGCTTGGAAGAGTCGCCATTCATTGGTGGTTGAGGCTGTTTGCCTCTTCTGTTCTTCAACTCCGCGTGGTAGCGGAATCCGTCCGTAGACTCCATCGCCTTAGCGAATTGCCGCGCAAGGCGTTGACGACGCCTCTGGCGGGCTCTCTTTGAGAGAGTCACAACGCCCTGAACAGTAGAGGCGTTGGCGGGAGTTGGGTTGACCTGATTGGAGGTCGGTGGAACTTCATTTGACGCAACTTCGGCGTCAGTTGGGTTGAGAGCTTCGTGGGCTTCCCGAGCAGCTTCAAACCAACGAGCTTTTCTCCCGGAGGAGAACTTCTTGGACTTGCGGGGGGAGATAGAGCCGGACGAGGACACGTACTCCTCGAACTTGGCTTGGTCGAACTCGTACTCGACCTCCTCCACGACCGGGATTGCAATCCGCGGCTGCGACGCATCGATCTCGTTGGCGAGATCGTCGGCTCCCACTGTGGTCGCCAGATTGTTCGCGTGGAAAACTGTTTTCTTTTTCATTGATATGATTGTCATCTTGGGTTACAAAGATCCGGTCTTTTATAGATCCGGTTACAACTAAATCAAAGAAAATAAAGAAAAATTACAACTCTCCTCTGTGAACAAATCACGAGCTCCTGTTTTGCGGTCGCTCGCTTTGGTGGGTTCTTTGCCTGCGCCGGGGTTAATCCGTGGACCACCGCGCGATCTAGATCCGGTCGGATCTACACGAGTATGCGGGTATTATTCCACGAAGGGAATAATAGCCGGGAGGGATTAATCCACCAAGGGAATAATCGCTCAGATCTCGAGATCTAAGACCAAGCTTAGATCTGGAGTGTAGTCTCGTGTAGATCTCAGATCTGTTCTTTCTTCCTCTCGAGATCCTGCCTTTTCTGACGTGGATGGTCGCCGAGGATCAGATCTGAATGGTGCAAGTCTTCTGGTCTTCAAGCTCCGAGTTCACTCTTCAATCCGGCAGAGTTTCGGCTCTTGAAAGTTCGACCCCTGAAAATGAACATCTCTAGGCCTATTTATAGGCTCTCAGGACAGTGGCTGCAAAAAGGGAATTGTTGAGCCGCCTGGATGACTTGGTTTCCGAGCCTCTTTTCGGGTGTGTTGTTCTGTCGTTTTCCGCTCTTGGTTCTATCTGTGATTCAGTTCTGCGGTTGATTTATCCAGACTTGATTCGTTGATCTGATTTGGCAGTAAATCAGGATCCCGATTAGGCAGTAATTCCACTTCTGAGTTCGAGTCCGAAACCGATCTTGATTCGATCGAGATTCGTCCGAGTATGCCCTTGGTTGGATGACTCGTTGACTCTTCGAACACTTGGCTTGATCCCGCACGCGAATGGACATATTCCGTTGCTTGCGTGCGATTAGTCAATCTCGTTGCCTCGTTGGTCTGTCGGTTTGTGCCGAGCTGAGCAAAGGGACCTATAAGCAATTTTATATGCCTACACCTACAACCCTCCTTCTCCTTATTTTGATTTTTTTCTGAAGGGCCTAGCTTCTCGCCATAAGTGCATGAGGCCATGGTCGAGGAGCCCGCAGGTGTTAGAGCGGGTACATCCATTGAAATCGGTGAAGGTGCTGGTGTAGGACCTAGTCTGTCCACAATGGTCTCTAGCTCAAGTACATCTAACACTGGTAGTATACCTTTCAAATAGAGATTTTAGGAATTGACCGATTCAGAATTTGTGCCTCCCCTAATTGTTTCTATGCTTCTGGACCTTTTTAGAAAAACTACAAGAAGCGAGCACAAGCGCTGGGATCGCAGAGCCTACTGGCGCTACCTGAGGTAAGTCTAATTCCCATTTGATACCAATTTTCAACTTTTCTCTTTGTGTCTAAACACTTAGACTATTCTACAGATATTTCGATGGAGGGTTCAGATGATGAAGAAATCTTTCAAGATGCGGCCCTCGAAACGTTGGTCACACCTTTATTTGATCCAACACAAGACCCTTCGGGATCCGACGACAGGATACTTGACGACATGTTGTCAGAACAAACCCGCCGCGAAGTCATCAAACCAACTCACAAGCTATTGAACCAACTATCGAAGCTGGTTCCTCTGCAGGTATGAATTTCCTCCCCTTGTGGCGGTTATTCGTTTATCGGCTTCACTCAATCCTAGGGGAATCTTAATTGTAGGACAGTCGTTAAGACTGATGCATCTACTATTGTTGGGATATCTGATGAACTTGAAGGTCTCGATTTCTTGTTGTTAGTAGGGACTATTATCGAGGCTCAGTCATTGGTTCCTCAGACTCAACTCGTCATCCCTTTAGAACCAAGACTGCTAGCGACCACTATAACTGCGAGGGGATCAGTCCGGTTGAACAAGTCGTGAGACCAACTGAAGAAGTTGGTACGTCAACGACTATCATGCCTACAATAACTCTAACGATTCATGAAGCCGGGCAAGCGGGACTGAGTACGGAGCGTCGAATTGAAGAAACCTTAGTCGACATTATATTCGGACCCATATTCCCAAACATTTACTTTTCTTTTCTTCATAGGGCTTTCAGCTCAGCTTTATGATCTTGTCAAGGCGCTGCTATCCAATAATGACCTAGATAAAATCCTGCTCTGCATGGAAGTTCTTTCTTTCTTCTCGTTCGTGAACGAGATGGTTGATAATCTTCTCCACAACGGGCTTTCCATTGACCTCTTCAAGTCATATCTTGATCATCAAGTGACCTTCCTGAGGAGTCAAGGATATTCAGATCTGGTGGATGCTATTACTATAGACTTGGATCGTCTCGAGCGTGAGCTTAAAAAGCTGAAGGAATTCTAAACTGTCGGTGTCTCTTCATACGTGGCTGCTCAGATGGAAGCCAGGTTGCAAGCATCACGTGAAGCTCAAGCATTTGTTGATTCCAAGATTCGGGAAGAAGAGGGTCTTGTTCATCAAATGGAAGTAGCTCTTACTGATAAATCAGCAGCCCTTCGCAACATCGATTCATCTTTTGCATCAGGCGAGGCCACAAATAGCGCGACTTGAGCTGGAGCATAAAGCGGCAAAGGATGCTCAAGCTGCTTTGAAGATGATGAAGGTCCACGCGGAGCATGCTCGAGAAGTAATGTCCAGGCAATTGGCACTCTCCAAAGAGAAAGTGGTCATGATGAAAGCAGAATCATGAAGGTATTGGCTGTTGATGAAGAGTCAATGAAGGCCATGCTTCAGAACAAGCTCGAACAAGCCTATGCGGAGGAGTTGTCTAAATTAGAACAGTAAGTCCATAGTCATAAGGTCAATGTAGACTGATTGCTTCATTCTTGTATCTACAGACTCAATTCTTATCAATAGAAGATATTTTCTTTTTTTATTATATTTCTTTTATTATGATTTCTTATTCTGTTTGGAATAATCAACCATAATATTTATGAGATTTTTGGCAAACCCTCAGCCATCAACAGATTTGATGTGCCTTTACCGATTACCGTTTGAATCGGGCTAGCATGTGAATTATCTAAGTCCGCTTCACACATAACGTTGTGCTAAAAGAATAAATCCTTTTAGACTTAGTAATTTTTGTAGGAATATGCTACCCGGCAACGCGTATTAGGCATAGACTTATCCCTATTTCGGAGTTAGGATAAAATTTCATGTGCGCGTAAGATAAGAATTTTGGCGTTATTAATAATGGCCTGCCACGATGTTGAATACGTGGACTGTCATCTTTTTCATGGTAAAAGACTAACCAACAACGCGTGTTAGGCGTAGACTAAGGATTTTTAGCTAACATTCAGCCATCAACAGATTTGGTGAGCCCTTACTGATTACCGTTTGAATCGGGCTATCAAGTGAATTATCTAAGTCCGTTTCACACGTAACGTTGTGCTAAAAGAATTAACTCTCTTAGACTTGCTGCTGTGATATTAAATACATAAACTTTACCATTTTTATGGGAATGTACTACTCGGCAGCATGTGTTAGATGCAAACTTATCTCTATTTAGGGATCTAGATAAAGTCCCTAATGCGTGTGAAGCATGGATTTTGGATATTAAAAGATTGTGTCTTTTTTTGGGGCAAAGACAAACCCGATAGTAGAGAGGAAGAATTTTATATTCTATCTCCAGACCTTCTTTTGGGGTAAAGACGAACCCGTTGCTGAAGAGAAAGAATTTTATATTCTATCTCCTGCTACAGAAAAAACTCAAAGTAGGATCTCTACTTCGAGAATCTGGATGGTGAAACTAAGAGTGGGATCTCCACTCTGAGAATCGAAAAGATTCAGATAACCCTAACTTTTATAGGATTGGTTACCTGATCTGAGAATGAATTTCTCATTTATCGAGAGGAAATTTTAACTTCAGCCCCAACTTTTATAGGTTTGACCGAGGGGAAAAAGTGGAAGCCTTTTGTTTATCGAAAAGAAATTCTGATGGCGGTCCTAACTGTTCGATGGTTTGACCAAGTGGGGGTTATTGAGACGACCCTAATTTTTATAGGTTTGATCGTTCAACTTGGGCGGAGGCCTTTCGTTTATCGAAAGGGAAGTCAGATTTGAGAGTGGACCTCTCGTTCATTGAAGGAATCAAGAGAGGATTTTGGTTTTGGTCCTAACTATAGGAAGGTTTGACCGAACGAACAGTGTGGAGTATGGTACAAATAACAGTGGGAATGTTGATTTGTACGAATCACTCGGTGGGGGTTTTCGACGTTAAGTGACAAAGACTTAACATGAAAGGGGTTTGCTAATTGTCATGGATTGGCAGCTTGAACTTTTGAGTACCGTGTTGGGACTTTAACATTGGGAGTGTTAGGTACACAAACACAGTGAGAGTCTAGATGGACTCAGTTGAAAGAATTTTTGGTAGACCCACTATTAGTTAATTTAATCAGTGAGGGACTTTGTGGTGGAGGATCGTGAATTATCAAGCACTCCACAGTTACATCGTGGGAATTTCGTAAGGGAAGATTGACCGAATGAGGTCATTAAATCTCACTCAACGAAAGAGCGCTCGGAAAGTCACAGTGGGAGGATTTTAATCACCTTGGAAATGATTGAATAGCCACTATGGGAGGTTCTTAATCACTTCTTATTTATGATTAAGGATGAATTATTCAGATGATTGGTCTTCATCTTGAATAATCAGCTGATCTCGGGTTATCCCTAAGAATACCCTGCACAGTATTCTCTAGAAACTTCCTGTTAAACAGGTTATCCTGAACGTACTATAGATAGTACTTTTTTAGAAACTTCTTATTTATCGGCATCATGAGCTTGTCACCATCTTAGGTGATTAAGCGGTATGCATCATTTGAGTAGACTGTCTCTATCACAAACAGTCTCTCCCATTTGGGTTGAAATTTATATTTCTTCTTGGAGTTGAGAATCATCGGTCGTCGAACGGCGAGAACCAAGTCTCCTTCCTTAAAGCTCCGTTGTCGGACTTTTTTGTTAAATGCGCGAGAGATTCTAGCCTGGTAAAACTCAATTTGTTGCTGAGCTTCCAAACGCTTTTCATCTAACATCTCAAGTTCTTTGAGATGTTTCTGATGTTGTTCCTCCGTTGTCATCCATGTTGCGAGAGCAATACGAGGTGATGGAATTTGAATTTCCAAGGGGAGAACAACCTCGCATCCATACACTAAAGAGGACGGAGTTGCTCTGTTATATGTGCGGACTGTGGTGCGATAGGCCCAAAGAGCTTCGTCGAGTTTGTCATCCCAGTCTCGCTAGTTGGTCCTCATGAGTTTTGATAAAATCTTTATGATTGTCTTGTTGAAAGCTTCGGCTAATCCGTTCGCTGTGGGATTGTATGTCGTTGATGAAACGTCTTGAATTCTAAACTTTCCACAAAATTTGATGAATGCATTGCTAACAAATTGAGGGCCATTGTTGTGTACGATTCGTCTTGGAATACTGTATCGGTAGATGATGTGGTATTTGATGAACTTGTTAATGACGCTTATCTTCACTTCTTTGAGTGGAACTACTTCAGCCCATTTCAAGAAGTAATCAGTGATTACCAGAATAAAATGGTCACCTTTGGCTGGCGGTGGAAAAATAGGACCCACAATATCCATTCTCCATGTCTCAAATGGCCATGAAGTGGCCGAAGGGTGCAGGTGCTCCGGTGGTTAGTGTATGTAATTCGCGTGTATTTGACACGCGTGACATCGTCCGACGTAGTCAACTGCGTCCTTGATCATGGTTGGTCAGTAATACCTTATTTGTAGATGTCAAAAATTACATATAGGTCCCCGCACATGGCTCAAGACAGAGAGAAGATGATGAATATCACTATCCAAGTCATAGAAGCTCATTTGACAATGACAAGCGCATGAAGTGAGTCGACGAACCATGCAAAGCAACGAAACTTCGGAATAACGGAAACACGAGTGGACTAGGAGCTCCACGTCACTTACGAAAGATGAAGCACCCCTCGTGTCCCATCTACTTCATATATGATTCAACTATGGGAGCTTATAGATCTCCTCGTTAGCTTTCCGACGCATCTTGAACCACATAATTCTGAGTTCAGACGATGAAGATACAACAAAAATGGACGGAACGCGTGAAACCAGGTCCAGGCTAAAGTTTGGCCAAGACACAAAGTGGTGTCTCGGCTAATGCTTAGCCGAGACACCAAATGGTGTCTCGGCCAAAGCATGGCCGAGACACCCATGGGTGTCTGCAGCCCTAAAAATAAGTTTTTGGCTGTTTTGAGCCGTTTTTCGACCGTTAATCATCTAGATTTGTTCCAACTGATAAAATATCATCCAAGAACACGGTTAAGTGGTTACAACTGAAGATAAGAGTGAATCGATCATTCTTATCAGAAAACAGGGCTCCTGAAGACTATAAATACAGCCCTAGAGCCTTTATTTTTTAGATCTGGAATTCTCGAGCGTTGGCGAAGCCCTGCTGGACTGAAGGAGCATGAATTTCAAAAGAGAGGAGCAGATCAGATCAAGTTCGTTGGCATAAAGAAAAAGAGCTCGTCAGATCTACACTTCCTGATTCATTCCCTTGAGATTTCCCCGTTGCGGTGATCTCTAGAAGAGTGATTATCTTGCTGTTACCGAGATAATTGCTTCGGCTTCCTGATTCCTTCATGAATCAACGAAGCTTCAGATCTGATCTGATCATTTAGTGGTCCATAGATACTAACGTTCCCGTCACAGGCTAAGATCCCACGCAAGCAGCGGGCGATAAACACCCGTTACGTTGTTTGACGAGAGTTGTACCTTTTTTTGTTTTCATTGTGTAAAGGTCTTATAAAAAGACTAACTTTTGTTTTCGTTGTAACGTTTAAAATTGTAATGAACACAGTAATGAATGAATCAACTTTCTCCCCAAATAAACTGGCGACCACAGTGGGAGCTAACAGCTTCGATGCCGAAGCTGTCGTGACGCAGCCAACGATCAAGATCCCGGTGATCGAAGAGGTTGGAGCTAACAGCTTCGCTGCCGAAGCTGCCGTGACGCAGCCAACGATCAAGATCCCGGTGATCGAAGAGGTTGAATACGAATTCGACTAGCAAAAATTCGAAAAGTATATCTCTTCCTCCTCCTCCAGATCCACCTCTCCTCATAAGCGCAGGAAGGTCTCCTCCTCCCGAAAGATCCGCTGGTCTTCAGATCTGAATACCCAAGAAGGCGATCTCCCCGCTACCGCGTCCGATGAAGCCAAAGCCGCAGATCCAGACACCTTATCAAAGAGGGCTCGTCAGAGGTGCTGCCAATGTCTCGCCCGCCAATTGGCTAAGGCTTTAGAGAAAGTGGACGGACTCCGCTACTAAGCAGATCTGGAGTTCAGAAAGCGCCAAGTGGCTAAGCTATCGCCGCAACAAGCATCGGGATCCTCCTCCCAACCTCTGATTAACAAATGGGTTCGTGTCAAACGAACCCGTTCTACTCTCGAGGAGCGCATCCAGAAGCGCCGCGTACTTCTTGCACATGCCCAAATCCTTGTACGAAAGGCACAAGAATTATAAAAAGAAGAAGTGTTCAAAAACCACCAAGATCTATGCAAATTTGGGTGCCGAATGCCAAGTCAGCGCTTCTACCTGACGAGAGACATCGGTCGTGTCTTTCGTTCGGTTCCAGATCCAAAGCTAGTTCCCAGCTTTCATCAAGTTCAGATCTCGCTCCTTCTAATCCCACACCTATGGTGAAGCTCCGTGATAGTATGGACATATCCAGAGGTAGGAAAACAATAATGGAACGCCTAGGTCCTTTGCACGAGGATCAAGGCAAAGTTCCAGTCAAAGAATGCTTGGGCACGATGAATGAACCCCGAGCAACTCATCGAGCTGAGGGTCGCACTCACCCTTGCAACAAGTCTGAGCCTTCTCATAAAGAGAAAATTCCAGTAACCGACCACATTGGACTACGAGTCGAAGTCCAAGAGCCCGTTGAGGCTCCACGCTCACAAAGGCGTAACTCCAAGCATGTGACTCTCGAGGATGCTAACAAAGTGTTGTATTCCCAGAAGGAAACGTATTCATCTGATGATGATAATGTTACACTTGGGAAATTATGCCAGCATGCGATAGGTTACTCCGGCAATCATACCAATGAGTTGTACTATCGGGCTAGGGGTACGAACAAATCTAAAAAGAGAAGTACCCGGGAAACGCACTCTCATTGTCCATGTGCCAAACTTATCTAGGTGGTATTATCAGCGTGTAACTGCCCTAAGACTGCTCCACAGAGGGTCTCGATATTCCAAAGGCTTTCTTCTGAAGTATCAAATACCAAGCCAAAGCATTTACGCAAGAAACGATCGGCCGTTCAAGGTGACGAACTCCCAGAAGTCACTATCAATATGGTCAATAAAGGGAAGTCAACGCAAAGTTTTAGTCCTCGTCATTTTTTGGATGTATCTCAATGGATAACTCGTCTATGCGCAGGGACTACTAGATGTAGGGACTATCAGAGGATGAATAGAGGCCTATCCTCAGATGATGAGGTGTCAGATGCCAACTCTGCAGTCGCTTCTGACAATACAGTATCCAGCCTAGGACAATCCCGCGAGGCGTTTATGATCAACACCGAGCAAATGAACAAAATCATCGAGGATGTTTTGGCTAAACAAAAAGAGAACTTCAAGTTCGAAATGGAAATGGCTATGCTACGGATGAGGGAAGAGCATGACCAACAGATTTGGGCTCTGTCCAATCAACTTGGTGAATCCAACTATCGCAACATTGCTAACCAAGCAGGTAGCGATTCGGATGCGGATGAACATCTCAATGCTGATAACTCTCCCATTGACCAAAACGCTAGGGGTGGCCCCACTGAAGATAACAACACTGGGGGTGGTCCCACCGAAGACGATAATGCCGGGGGTGGCCGCATTATTCCTCTCATAAATCTTCCAAAGCATGATACAGACGAGGACGAAAAGATGAAAGACCTCGAGAGCAAAATTAACACTCTAATGTCTGTTCGAGAGGTGAAAATGATCGGAATTCCATGTCCTTACCCGAGAGAGTGGGAGTCGATCTCGTATTCGACCAAGTTTAACTTGATCAACTTCACGCTGTTCTATGGGAAGGACTCCCCTACTCAATAGCTGATCTACTTCAAGTCCCACTTGGGCATAATTTCTGGCAATGAAACCTTGATGGTTCGGTCATTTGTTGGCACCCTTTGTGGGTCTGTCTTCGATTGGTACCGCCATCTCAAGCCTGGAAGCATTAACAGCTGGGACGACCTGAAGAACCTGTTCCTCGCTCACTTTTTTGATGATGACGCTGAGATATCAATCAGGACACTCTTTGAGGAGAAACAAAAAGACGAAGAGACGGTTGATGACTTCATAAAGTGTTTCTAAAATAAAGTGATGAACTATCGAGATCCGGTCACAGATGACTTCATCCTCCAAACCTATCATAATAACCTATCCATTGATATATTGGAAGTTATGGGAGTAGCACCATCAAATACCTAGAAAGAGTTTAAGGTGCGCAGAGAGCAGGCCGAACGCTTCCTCAAAAGGAAGAAAGTCGAAAGAAGCCAACCGGTGGCCAACCCTCTGAAATCAAATTTCGCCTCCCATGGCAAAGGGAAGGCACCTGCACCAGCTGTTGATGTTAATCAGACGTTAGAGCAACAACTCCGGAGACAGCAAAAGACTTCGGATCCGAGACTCCAAAAAGAGTACACCTTTAAGGACGAAGACGTTCTAGCTATTTTCGAGTCTCTCCTTGAAAATAATAAGATCAAGCTACCACCTATCGCAAATCGGGAGGAAGCTGATAATACTACGGATCCGAAGTACTGTACGTACCACAGGAGGATCCTTCATCCTACTAAGGTTTGCTTCGCTCTCAAGAATAGCATCCAAACCATAGTTGAAGCCGGCGTCATAATGCTCAATTAAGTCGAATGAAAACTCTGATAAGTATAAGAGTATAAACTGCTCCTTCCGACACTCCGAAGAGTATACGAGTATAAACTGCTTCTCAATCTCTAATAGGTATATGAGTCTAAACTGTTTCTTTTTTTCATGGGAAGTTCCTGGAGAGTGCCATGCCTAGTATTCTTAAGGAAAACCCGGTCATCCAACTAAGTACAATATTAGATCTAATTTTGCAAAAAGCTTGGGGGTGGATGATTCATGTAACGGGAAGTTCCCGAAAGAATTCTATATAGTGTATTCTTAGGGATAACCCGGTCACTATAAGAAGGTTATGAATAAGAAACTCCCACTCAAACTCCCGCTAAGTCTGTGCACCCAACACTCCTATGGTTAGAGTCCGGACATAGTACTCGGATTTTAATCTCTGATTATTGACAAATTGTCAAACCCCTCCGTGTTAAGTATTTGTCATTTAACACTAGGAACCCCCTTTGAGTGATTTGTACGAATCAACACTCCCACTGTAATTTGTACTTCCACTCCTACTATTCACTTGGTCAAACCTTCCTATAGTTAGGACCACAACTAAAATCCCATCTTAATTCCTTCAATAAACGAGAGGTCCACAAATTGAGGGATCAAACCTATAAAAGTTAGGATTGTCTCAAAACTCCTCATTCGGTCAAACCTTCCTACAGTTATAACCATGACCAAAGTCCCCTCTCAATTCGTTCCATGAACAAGAGGTCCACTTTTAAATTGAGCGATCAAACCTATAAAAGTTAGGATTGTTTCAAACCTCCCTTCGGTCAAACCTATGAAAGTTAGGGCTGAAGTCGGAATTTCATTATCAGATCAGGTAACCAATCTATAAAAGTTAGGGTTATATGAATCTATTCGATTCTCGGAGTGGAGATCCCACTCTTAGTTTCACCAGTCTGGATTCTCGAAGTGGAGATCCCACTTGGAGTTTCCTTTGCAACTGAAAATAGAATATAAAATTCTTCCTTTCCAGTATCGAGTTTGTCTTTGCCCCAAGAGAAGACACCACATTTGTTTAGCTCTCATAATTCGTGTCATACACGCGCGGGGAATTTTATTCCGAATCCTAAGTAGGGATAAGCCAACGCCTAACACACGTTGCCAGTTTAGTCTTTCACCGATTAAAAAGAATACCAGAATCCAAGTCTGGGGAATTTTATCCTGAAGCCTAAGAAGGGATAGGTCAGCGCCTAACACGCGTTGTTGGTTAGTCTTTGACCGTAAAAAGGACAAAAGCCCACATATTTAACATTATGACAGGTTGTTATTCACAACATCAAAAACTGTGCCTTACACGTACGGGGAATTTTATCCCAAATCCTAAGTAGGGATAAGTCAACGCCTAATACGCGTTGTCGGTTTAGTCTTTCACCGATTGAAAAAGACACCAGAATCCAAATCTGAGGAATTTTATCCCGAAGCCTAAGAAGGGATAGGTCAGCGCCTAACACGTGTTGCTGGTTAGTCTCCATAAAAAGGATAAAAGCCCACATATTCGACATTATGGTAGGTTATTATTCATAATACCAAAATCCGTGCTTCACACGGATAGGGAATTTTATCTCGAATCCTAAGTAGGGATAAATCAACGCCTAACACGCGTTGCCGGTTTAGTCTTTCACCGATTGAAAAAGACACCAGAATCCAAGTCTGGGGAATTTTATCCCGAAGCCTAAGAAGGGATAGGTCAGCGCCTAACACGCATTGCTGGTTAGTCTCCATAAAAAGGATAAAAGCCCACATATTCGACATTATGGTAGGTTATTATTCATAATACCAAAATCCGTGCTTCACACGGATAGGGAATTTTATCTCGAATCCTAAGTAGGGATAAATCAACGCCTAACACGCGTTGCCGGTTTAGTCTTTCACCGATTGAAAAAGACACCAGAATCCAAGTCTGGGGAATTTTATCCCGAAGCCTAAGAAGGGATAGGTCAGCGCCTAACACGCATTACTGGTTAGTCTTTGACTATAAAAAAGGACAAAAATCCACATATTCGATATTGCGGCAGGTTGTTATTCATAACACTAAAATCTGTGATTCACACGCGTGGGGAATTTTATCCCGAATCCTAAGAAGGGATAAGTCAATGCCTAACACATATTGTTAGACCCTAGAGGGGGGTGATTAGGGTCTTATGCTAATCTAATCCGATTAAATGCGAATTAAAACTAATTAACAAGTTATCCTAGCAAGAGTGAAATATAACAAGATATGTAAGCTAGGATAAGCAATATGAACAACAAAGAGATATATCCTATATGATGAATATATATATGCAAGGATATATAAACTACATAAGGATAAACAATCTAAACAAGATAGTGGATGATATAGAAATGAGCAATGCACAATGGCGATATAAGATATGAACATAAATATGAATGAACGCCAAAGCACACTCAAACAAGCAATATGATCACGGAGTTCGGACCTTCCGTCCTACGTCTCCGCTCCCCACTCCCGGGGAGAAATCCACTAACACAATCCGGTTTGGAAGCCAGAACTTCTTCTACACACTCGGTTTTCTAGCTAACCGAAAACTCTACAACTCACACTCTTGCAATCACACTCTACACCCACTAAGTGTTGGACCTAGCCGTGTCTCCCTCAAGTGCTCGGTTACAACCTCTCCCTAGGCACGTCAACCGACGCCACTCCTCTTGGGACGATCCCCGACTCTCACCACACACTCCTCACTCGGTGTACAAGTGTATTACAAAGTGATTCTCACAATAAGCACAAATATGACAAATGATTGTTCTCAAAACAAGGTGAGAACTCAATTAAGCACAACTCTTAGTCACAAACCCACAACCCCAAATTATACTATGAATGTAAATACAATAAGCTCAAAAGGTTGTGTGTGAACAAAGAGATATAAATCAAAACTAAACTCAATGTAGTTCTAGCTTAATAACAATGATAATCAAATATATAAAAAAGCTAGAAATAGAGTTTAGAAAACTTCTCAATATATCAAGAGTTGGAGGGAGAATAGTTGAATGCCCAAACACCAATAGATGATCTCCTCAAGCTCTTGTAGAATTGAATCACAAAAACAAACTCTCAATTTGCTTAAAAGCTTTTTAAACACACTTAAACCAAACTAAAACCCTTGTTAAAAACTTTATTAAACTTGATTAAAAACTCTATTGGTTAGTTTAAAAAGACATCAGCAATGGGGTATATATAGGCTCATGAAACAAGTCCAAAAACCAAGAAAAACACCCCCAAAACATTAAAATAAACAAAAAACAGAACTAGCTGTTACTGTAGCAAATAAATTCCAAAAAATGTAAAACTTTGGGGAATGATTGTAGACATGATAATAAACATGCTACAACGACTGGTTTCGAAAAAGGACTTCCCAAATGAAAAATATCATCATTTTACAAAATAGTCCAAAACATGAAAACCTGAAAATTGATATTTTGATATTTTGACTTAAACAACATTTTGAAACCTTATGAAATGATTGTATAGACTTGATAAAAGATATAATATGTTGTTATGAAGTCTATAACCTAGAAATACAATATTTTCATAAAATTGCATATTCTATGCAATATATTCAAAACATTAAATATGATTTCATTAAATATAAGCTTGTTAAAGGTGAAATCATATATAGGCATATAAACATGAAACAAAATAGTATTTTCCAATTATTCATTTGTTTCATATATAAACTCGAAAATTATTAAACCAAAAACATATATGTATATATATATATAACTGTATATATACAAAACCAAAACCAAAGCATGTATGTGTGTATATGATTGAGCTTAAAGTACTAACACACATAATATAAAACCTAAAACTAATTTTCCCAAGCTTGATTGGTCTTCAATAAGCTTGACTTGGTAATCTCGCGAATGAAGCTTGAACTTGATCTTTAACTTTGAATAGCAAGGCTTCAACCACTATATCCGCCAACCTCCATTTGATATCTTCGTTAAAGCGCTATTCCATCCATCCTCCAACAGCGTTGTTTGTCTACAAAACATAGGAATGCACAAACACTAGACAAATAACATTAGTAATAAATTGTTTGTTAAACATCATCAAAACAAGAAGGCCAACACATATTGCCGGTTTAGTCTTTCACCGATTAAAAAAGACACCAGAATCCGAGCCTGGAGAATTTTATCCCGAAGCCTAAGTAGGGATAAGTCAGCGCCTAACATACATTTCCGGGTAGTCTATTCCCATAAGAAAGACAAAGTCTATGAATTCAATATCGTAGTACTAAGAGAGTTAACTCTTTTAACACAATGTTACATATGAAAACAGGTTTAAACAATTCACATGCTAGCCCAATTCGAAAGATAATCGGTAAAGGCAAGCCAAATCTGTTAAAGGCTGAGGATTTGCTAAAAATCCTAAGTCTACGTCTAATACACGTTGTCGTTTAGTCTTTTCCCGTAAGAAAGACGAAGTCTATGTATTCAATATCGTAACATTAAAAGAGTTAACTCTTTTAGCACAACATTACGTACAGAACGGATTTAAACAATCTGCACGCTAGCCCGATGCAAACGGTAGTCGGTAAAGGCTAATCAAACCCGTTGATGGCTGAGGGTTTGCCAAAAATTCTATAAATGCAAGAGTCAGGGACGCACCAGCTTCATTAGTTGGTCTCATGACTCGAGCATCCAACAACCTCAGGATAAGATCCATACATGCAGATGAATCAGCTTTAATAGTTGGTCCTGCAGCCTCAACATTTAGGACCACCACGCTCCAACGCCTTAAGAGCTTAAACTGTGTAGACTCCAGTAAACGTATGAGTATAAACTGTGTTAATACTGGTCAACATGTAACCCTAATGTTAACGCCGGTCAACACACAACCCTAGGTCAATACAGTCAACGCATTAAGACAAAAAGTCAATACCGGGTGATCCAAAACCCTAAGGTCAACGCCGATCAATGCGTAACCCTAGGTCAACACCACTCAACGCATTGCGATGAAAAGTCAACACTGGGCAATCCGAAACCCTAAGGTCAACGTCGATCAATGTGTAACCCTAGGGCAACATTACTCAACGTGTAACCCTAGGTCAACGCTAGTCAACGTGTTGCGATGAAAAGTCAACGTCGGGCGATCCGAAACCCTAAGATCAACGTCGGTCAACGTGTAACTCTAGGTCAATGCTAGTCAACACGTTGTGATGAAAAGCCAACGCCGGGCTATCCGAAACCCTAAGGTCAACGCCAGTCAACGCATAACCCTAGGTCAACGATAGTCAACGCGTTGTAATGAAAAGTCAACGCCGGGCGATCCAAAACCCTAAGGTCAATGTCGGTCAATGCCTAACCCTAGGTAAACACCGGTCAACGTGTAACCCTAGGTCAATGCTAGTCAACATGTTGCGATGAAAAATCAATGTCGGGCGATAAGAAACCCTAAGATCAGCGCCAGTCAACACGCAACCCTAGGTCAACGTCAGTCAACGCATTACGACAAAAAATCAACATCGGGCAATCCGAAACCCTAAGGTCAACGCGTAACCCTAGGTCAACGCCAGTCAACGCGTTGTGATGAAAAGTTAACGTCAAACGATCCAAAACCCTAAGGTCAACATCGATCAACACGTAACCCTAGGTCAACACCAGTCAACGGGTAACCCTAGGTCAACACTAGTCAACGCGTTGCGATGAAAAGTCAACGCCGGACGATCCGAAACCCTAAGGTCAACACCGACAACACGTAACCCTAGGTCAATGCTGGTCAACGCTAGTCAACACGTTGCGATGAAAAGCCAACATTGGGCTATCCGAAACCCTAAGGTCAATGCCGGTCAATGCGAAACCCAAGGCCAATGCTAGTCAACACGTTGCGATGAAAAGTCAACGCCGGGTGATCCGAAACTCTAAAGTCAACATTATTCAGAGATAGTCAGTTCTGAGTCAACTCGATGACATGAGCGAAGATCAATTCACCAGTTTTTGATTCGAGACTTCGACGACGATCAAGCGATAAACGCAGCGCCGGAAGAATTTTAGCCATTCGTTAAAAATATTGAATAGACTGAAAATCAAAAGAGTTAAGAGTCTAAGCTAACTCAGGTCCTCTTACACCGATTGAAGGTTGGACCGATTATATTCAAAGTATTTCAGGCTCCTCTATAAAAGAAACGGGACTGAAACACTTTGGAGGGGGTATCTATAGGCATCAAAAATTACCTATAGGTCCCCATACGTGGCTCGAGATAGAGAGAAGATGATGAACGTTACTATCCGAGTCACAGAAGCTCATTTGATGACGATAAGTGCATGAAGTGAGTCGATGAACCATGCGAAGCAACGAAACTTTGGAATAACGGAAACACGAGTGGACCAGAAGCTCCGCATCACTTACGAAAGACGAATCACCTCTCATGTCCCATCTACTTCACATATGATTCAACCATGAGAGCTTATAGATCTCCTCGTTAGCTTTCTGATGCATCTTGAACCATATAATTCCGAGTTCGGACGATGAAGATACGGTGGAAACGAACGGAACGCGTGAAACCAGGTCTAGGCCAAAGTTTGGCCAAGACCCCAAGTGGTGTCTCGACCAAAGCATGGCCGAGACACCAAATGGTGTCTCAGCCAAAGCATGATCGAGACACCCCAGGGTGTCCGCATCCCCGAAAATCTATTTTTGGCTGTTTTGAGTCGTTATTCGACCATTAACCACTTGGATTTGTTCCAACTGATAAAATATCACCCAAGAATGTGGTTAAGTGATTATAACTAAAGATAAGAGTAAATCAGTCATTCCTATCTGAAAATAGGACTCCTGAAACCTATAAATACAGCCGTAGGGCCTTCATTTTTTTAGATCTGGAATTCTCGAGCGTTGGCGAAGCCCTGCTAAACTAAATACTGAAGGAGCACGAATTTCAAAAGAGAGGAGGAGATCGGATCAAGTTCATCGGTATAAAGAAGAAGATCTCATCAGATCTACACTTCCTGATTCATTCCCTTGAGATTGCCCCGTTGTGATGATCTCGAGAAGAGTGATTATCTCGCTATTGCCGAGATAATTGCTTCCGCTTCCTAATTCCTTCACGAATCAACGAAGCTCTGGATCGGATCTGATCTGATCGTCTGGTGGTCCACGGATACTAACGTCCCCGTCACAGGTTAAGATCCCACGTAAGCAGTGGGTGATAAACACCCGTTGCGCTGTTTAACGAGAGTTGTACCTTTTTTTGTTTTCATTGTGTAAGGGTCTTATAAAAAGACTAACTTTTGTTTTCATTATAACGTTTAAAGTTATAATGAACACAGCAATGAATGAATCAACTTTCTCCCCAAACATCATTCTTCTGAGTCGATCGCAGGGCTTAGGACCGGGCTGATGTGCATCACAGTTTCTGTCGTGCGCTTCTTTGAGAGCCTCTTCCGTCTCTTTGGTCGAGAGGCATCGGAGTACCAAACCATCGTATGCGCAATGATACAGTGTCTGGGTCGCCGTGTTATAATAGAATCTCGGTGCTTTTCGTTAGACCGAGTCTCTTTCTTTTATGTCTTCTGGCAAAATACCATACACGACGTAGTCGATAATGGTAAATCGCTAATCTCGAGGCTCGAGTTCAATTCTGGCTGAGTACGCCTCCTTGATGTCTAAGGCGCGGTCTGGTATGAAGAGTTGGTGAGTTCTCAAAGTGACTCATTATTTCGTGTCGGGAGGTTGTGCCAATGATATCGCTAATGCCGCCAGTGCATCTGCGTATGCGTTCTGGAGACGCATAATATATTCGATGAAGAATTCTTCGAACGAATTTGCTATCTCTATGAGATATTCGACCCCCAGCTCTTTGGTGAAACTGAGCCTAATGAGCAGCGTGTTGCATTCAGCTACGTTGTTGGAACACGGTTCAGTGAGTGAATAGGCTCAAAGCATTACATGTTTCTTCGGGGAAACTAAGACAACTCCAACTCCTGAAGAAATTTTAGAACATCCAGGAGCATTTGCCACATAAGTTGCTCGGGAGGCGCCATCAAAGTACAATTGCCATATCTCCTGATGAGAGGTGGTGTTAACTTCGTGGGTTTCATCCAGTAAATCCTTATAGAGCTAGGTTGTATCCGATGTTAGGTTAGCCGCCATAAGATCACAAATTACCTGATCTTTAACCGATTTTTGTTATTTGAAGTGCAGGTTGTATTGGAACAAGAGTAGAGCTTATTTTGCTTGTCGCTAAGTCATAGACGCCGGTTGCGTCATGAATACCCGGACTGGGTTAACGTTGGAAATGACATAGAATGTCTGTTCAATGAGGTAGTGCCGCATCTTTTGGATGGTGAACACCAACGCGAGGCATTCCTTCTCAATCATTGGATATCGAGATTCGGCACCAACCAAAGTTTGACTTAAGTAATAGATAGCCTGTTCGCGACCGTTATCGTCATCTTGTGCAAACAAAGCACTTAACGAATGGTTCATCGCCTTGATGTAAATCAAGAACGGTTTACCCGACTTCGATGCGACGAGGACTGGAGGATTCGCTAGATATGTTTTGATATCTTCGAATGCCTTCTGATAGGCATCATCCCAAATGAACAACACACCCTTCTTCGTGAGCTTAGAAAATGGTTGACATTTTCGGATAGGTTCGAGATGAACCGACAAATATAAGCTAATCGCCCCTGTAGTCTTCTGAGTTCTTTGAGGTTTCTCGAAGGTTGTAACTCGTGTATGACCTTCACTTTATTAGGATCAATGTGGATACCCTTATTGGTGATGACAAATCCGAGGAACTTACCACTGGACATTCCAAGAAAAGACTTGGTGAAATTCATCTTTAATTGGTGACTCCGCATGAGATTGAACATCATTCTCAAATCTTTGATATGGTCATCTTTATTTTGGCTTTTCATGACTAGGTCATCAGCATAACATTCGACTGTCTTTCGGAGGTGTTCCTAGAAAATCTTCGATATTGCTCGTTGATAGGTGGCTCCTGCATTCTTCAATCCAAAAGACATGACTGTGTAGCAGAAGACATCGAGAGGTGTCCTAAATGCTGTATGTTTTTCATCGTCCGTGTACATCTTAATTTGATTGTAACTCGAAAACCCGTCCATGAAGGACATTCTCTCGAATTCGCATGTGTTGTCGATAATAACATCCGTGATCGGAAAGACTCTGAAGTCGATACAGATCCTGATTTTCCCATTCTTTTTAAGGACCGGTACGATATTTGCTAGCCAATCGGGATATTGTTCTTCCCTGATGAAATCCGAGTCTATTAGCTTTTTAACTTTAGACTTATTCGCTTCCATAATCTGTGGATGAAACCGTCTTTACTGTTGCTTGGCAAATTTTGGATCCGGTTTAATGTTAAGGCGATAGACTACCACATTTGGATCAAGTCCTGGCATATCTTCATAATTCCAGTTGAAAACGTCTATGTATTCCCTGATGAGGGCAATCAACTCTTCTTTCTCGTCTGTTGGAAGACTATCGCTGACGAATATGTGCTTCGGATTCGCTTTGTTTCCCATGTTGACCTGGACCACTTTGTCTTCGGCGAGAGGTTCTCTTTGTTTGAATCTATCACCATATTGGATATTTAGGCGATGGATCCAAGGATCTTTCTAAGTTGGCAATTGGTCGTCTTTCTCTATTGTGACGGGATCGACCGTGGCCATATTCGACATCAGGCCTTTGAATATTTCTCCAAGACTGACGTCGGAGTCCTAATTAGAAGAATCGGATGAGTATCCATCCTTTTTCGCTAATTGATCAATGACTTTCCAGCAACATTCGTCATCAGATGAAGAGACGTAGCCCAGACCCCTTTTATGGCTATAATAATTATCGGGTTTTTCTTTCGGTACATAGGCCGGACGAGGCGAAACCCGTGGGCCTCGACCAAAACAAAGACCTTCTTCGAGTACAAAGTTGTATCCCTATTTCTTCATGAAGTTATGTGATTGTTGACTATATTTGAATAAATGAGAAACGGATCTCTCCTCGTCACTATTTTTCTTTGAGAAGGGATCTAATGGTGGAGATATCTCCCATTTGCTGAAAACTAACTCCTTTTCACCCCCTGCCTTAGCAAAAATGATGAGGGTTGTTCCAAATGAGTCTTGGATATGCTTCTTCATCATGTAAGACGACCGAAGCGATATGTGTATGTCGGGATTATCATACAGTCCTTGCATTACATTATCAAGACAATGTGAATACTTTAAATCGTCATTTATTGCTCCTTTGGCAAGTTGCCAATTACAACTACCATCTGATGATTCATCATTGTCAAGACTGATTACAAAGGGTACAATGTCATTTAATACAAAATCTCCATTATAATCAAGCCTAGCTTCGGTATCAGCTTCTTCTCCGATGTCCGTGTCTTGAGCCGATGATTCAGTATCGGTTTTAGTACCGTAAAGAAGGGAGTCAGTAAAGTAATTTTCCAACCCCTTAAACGGTTGCTTATCCGCAACCACCATATTGACCTTATTATTGGTGTCTATATATTTTAGATACTGATGGATGGTAGAGGGGACTATAAGATTACCATGGATCTAGGATCGACCTAATAGTAAGTTAGGTTTCCGCATCGATCATGTAGCACATGACCTCGGACCTTAATTCCCCAAGCTGGCACTTCACCCGAATTTTACCCAATGGTCTGGACCTATTGATATTGAATCCGTAGATAACGGTGCCTGTTGAAGACAACTTGTTGGTAGAGATTCCAAGACTATACATCAATCGGAGTGGTATGATGCTGACAGCGGAACCCGAATTGACTTGGATCCGGTTGACAACGCTAGAGCTAATGTATCCGGTGAAGTACAGAGGCCGGTCATGCTTTGAATTTCTCACTTGCATGTCATCATTAGTGAAGGTGATAAAAGGGAACTGCTTGGCCGCCAAATTGTAATGTTGGACTGTGTAAAACCCTAAAATTTTGAATATTTTATGATAAATAATAATAAATATGTTATATATTTATAAATAATATATTATGATGTTTTACCATGCTAGGAATTGGTTTGAGATCAATTCAATGTATATATGTATATATATATATATATAAGAGCAAATGCACAATTCATGCTCGATGTATAAATCTTAAAATTTATAACTAACGGAGAGATTTCGTATTTTTCTCATAGATGTAGTTATAATTTAGAAAAACTTAAATATACAAAAGTTGTAGGTATCTTCAAGACGTTTCTAACAAGTCTTAGATCACCTCATTCCGAGATCGGACGTGAAGGTTATGGCCAAAATACCGAAGATCATTTTCCTAGTCAGATTAGGATTCCTGGTTCGGGTCAAACGGGTTTATTTCGGGTTTGCGTATATATAAACATGTGTTTTTACAAAAAGTAACATCCTTACATCAGAGTTTCAAATCCTAGCAGTCCCTCTTCCTCTCTCTGAATCCCTAGCCCTAAAGTTGAGAATTTTGAGAGCTTTGTGAAGCAAATATCGACACGAGGGCGAGATCATCAACGTGTAGCAAGGGGGAAACGGCTTGGTTGTACTTCTTTTTGGTTGCTGGTTATTTCAGAGGCTTAGAACAACGTCTAAGGCAAGATTATCTTCATCCAAACCCTTCCCCATAGTTAAATAACTAGTTAGATGTTTAATATGATGTTGAATATGTGTTTTCATGTTTGAATCTTAACATGATGTGATAAAAGTTAAATTTTTGATGTTAAAACATAAACCAATGCTAGATTAGTAATTTTTTTCTTGTTGTTTATGATAGTATCATGATCATGATCATTAGGATTTTTCATAATTTCATTTATATATGAGAAATTTAAGAGATGTACTAAATAAATATTTTCTGCAGAAAACTATAGCAATTATATCATGTTTAACTGAGATTTAAAAATAGAAAATAAACTCTAAATTTAACCAAACTAGTTCCAAATAAAAGATATATGTATCTAGTTTCTAAAACAGAAAACCATTCTTAAAAATCATTTGTATAGAGAAAGATATGATCTTTTTACTAACAACATGTCCTGTAGAAAAACGGCTGCACATATATAATGTTTAACTAGAGATTTGGGATAACAAATAAACTCCAAACTGAACCAAACTTATGTCATTTGAAAGATGTGTGAATCTAGTTTTCAAAACAGAAAACCATTTATAAAAATAGTTTTCATAGAGAAAGATATGTTTGTTTTACTAACAGATTTCACGTCTGTTTTTCCTGCTCGTTTTGTGGAGCTGTGTTGCGCTATTTTGAGGTGCGTTCGCGGAGTTTTGAGCCGCTTGATGGTACATGTTTAGTCATGAATATGTTATGTTATACATTTAAGAATCCTAAGGGGATTATGATGAATTTTGATTTGATCATATTTGAATTAGATATAGTTCATATACATGTTAGATGTCGTAGATGAGCACAGCTCAGTACTATATAGGATAGTGCGTCGACATACTAAATATACATGGTTTATACATGAGCTGAATGTTGTTGATGAGTATAGCTTAGTACTATATGGTATTGTGCGTCGACATACCTGAGATACAAAGATTTATATGAGGTGGATATCGTTGATGAGCTCAGTTCAGTACTACATGAGGTAGTGCGTCGATATTCCATATGTACAGGCCATTGAGTCGGATTTTAGGAAGCTTGATCTAACCGTCCGTCCCGCACTAGGGTGCGATGAGGCTCGTGGGCCGTATTTCTAGGATGCCTATTTGGTAGTCCGTCCCGCACTCATGTTACGCACTGAGATCGCGATGAGACTAATGAGCCGTGTACACATTTCAGTATACCTACAGGGTAGTCCGTTGCACTGAGACAGTTACTTGATAGCCTAAGTATGGTAGATGCCGATTATGAATACGACCTATCATTGAACTATATGACTGATGACTGAGATATGTTACTTTTAAAAGTATACAAAAATTATGTGTTAGTATTTTATTCTATCTCTCCAGTAACAGTGGAAGATATTATAAATACAATGTGTTGATATCTTATTTCTTTTACTGTCTTTTTTACTTCTTAGTTGGGATCAATGATTAGAGATTCACAACTTGAGACTTATGGTATATACATGAGGGTTTCCTTGTTTGGATTATTTCGCTCGACGTACCAGTCTTGTGTTATGGATTTCTAATTATTGGTTTCATTAGATTGTCTTTTCTTAGTTCGGTATTAATATTTAGATATCTACAACTTGAGACTTATGGTATATACATGAGGGTTTCCATGTTTGGATTATTTCGCTCAACGTACTATGTCTCGTGTTGTAGGTTTCTAAATGTTAATCCCACTTAGATACGGGGAAAATGAATCTAGGTAGACTATGCTTAATAGATAGAGCATTCACTCTACCTAGTAGCCCTTTCCCTGGGGGCGGATGGAGATAATCTTGCTGTAGTGCTCTGACGCTCTTGTTGTTGTTTCTTTTTCTTTTAAAAATACTCTTTCAGGTAGCTCGGAGTTCTGGAGAGCCGCAGGATGACAGAGTTCTTGTATAGTCGCCATCCCGATTGATATTATTAGAGGCTCCACTGTAGTTTTAAATTTTATTCAGAGTTTATTTCCATTTTGTATAGGCAATGAGCCTTAGTTCGACTTTTCGTTTTGATTCATGTTGAGACATCGTATGTTATTGCAGACTCCAAATGTATTTCAGTTTATTTTCAGTTGAGACATGACCTTATTTATGAGATATCATCCTTTTTATCATGTCTATTATTGTCGTTCTACTTCTTTGCCTGTTTTGTACCTACGTTTTTATTTGACCCCACTAGAGGATATTACTATGATTGGTAAAACTTGTTGTTGCACAGTGTGGGTGCATGGCAGGTTTGATATCTCTGGGTTCACCTTGGACTGTAGCCATGAGTGAAAACAGGGGCGTTACAGTTGGTATTAGAGCTCTAGTTCCAGTATCCTTAGGATCATCCTGTGTCGAGTCGTGGAGCTAGGATAGAGTTTCTTAGGATTCATGTATAGAGTCCGTAAGGATTTCCTAGTATGAGTGAGGACGATATATGCGTATATCTAAAAAAAATTGAATTTTTTTATGACAACTATTTTATGTTGATTGAAGGTATTTGCGTGAATACTATGTGTTATGAATTCGTATTGTGATACGTTATATATATGTATTTTTACTATCTCACTTACTATGAAAATTAAGCTCTCCTTTTGATATTATAAATATTGAAATGAGGATGTGGTCGAGGTAAAACTCGTACCTGGAGAGCTGGGCATGCAGAGCCGAGCCACAATAGGCTCCATAGTATTTGATCGACTTTATGACGCCGTTAGCAGCAAGATCTTACAACAATCGAGGAGCAAGAAGTGTATCCGTTTCCGTCAGCAACACCACTTTCAAGCAATTCACCACCGGTTGTACCCGTCGTGGAAGTAAAGATAAAATACCAATGAGTACACCACCACCACAATCAGTTGTTAATAGAGCTACAGAGCAAGAGATTTCACTCTGAAAGGATAAAAAAAATATCAGACAGTATGAGCACCAAAATTTCAAGGCACACCAGTTTCAATTGCAACCTATAAGGGAAAGAGTATATGAAAGTTTCTTGAACATCGGCTAGGAACCAAGCAGAAGTCAAATATATATTCAGCATTGAGGACCATCGCTGGAGGATAGCAACAACATCCAGATTTTTGACAAGACAGCAATTATCATCTATTTAGGAGAGTTTAGGTCATTTTTTCATCAAACAATTAGCGCTAGTCTAAGTGAAGCAGGGAGATATACCCATAGTGAAGGAAGAAATCAAAATCCAAAATAGTGACAATGACAATGGCAAGAGAACCATTACGGAAATCTAGAGAAACCTAACAACGGGAGAATGATTTTACCCCAGCAACAAGGACAAGATAAGAAAGGAGCACAATGTGATTAGAGAGCGCCGGAGTAGCGCAGAGATTCGGAGAAACATGTTACAATCATAACAAGGTCGAACAAATAGTAAAAAACTTGTAGCAGTTCACAGCAGGAAGCTAGCATGATAAAGGTCACAGTCGGCAATCTCAGAGTCGTAATTTCGGCCAGCAGTGAGGAAATAGAAGTACTACTTGTTAATCCGAAGATTTAGGGGCCAGCAGGCCAGATTTGTATTATCCAGGAGATTTGCACTATCCAGCAAAGTCTTTTCAGCTGTACCGCATGATCAGGGTACGATCAGAGCTTTATTCGTGATTTCATTTTCAGTTCGGATCTAGTTTGATTTATGAAATTTGTTTATCTCTTATCCTTCGTACCTTTGTTAATGGGTGTCAGCTTGTGGCATTCCTTGGATTTTCCACTGTCAGTGCCTACCCCTCTAGGGGGTGTCCCTTCCATCTGTAGGAGATGTGTCATCAAACTAGATGAGTCTAAGTTAGACATCGAGTTAATCGTGTTGTTGATGTTAAATTTTTGGTACGGATTGGTTATCTTCCTACCATGATAGTATTGACTGCTTTGCATAGACGGT
Source organism: Asparagus officinalis (assembly GCF_001876935.1). NCBI lineage: Eukaryota > Viridiplantae > Streptophyta > Magnoliopsida > Asparagales > Asparagaceae > Asparagus > Asparagus officinalis. The sequence continues at coordinate 52,408,629 of NC_033801.1, forward strand.
CAATTTGTGATCGTCCGATGGGTCCGAGATGATTGTAGCAACCTACCAGGGCAACCGTTTTGCGGAGTCATTTCTGGCATACATCAAGGAGGTGATGCGATAGGATCAGGGTATTGATTTATTGGAGACTAGAGTTGTCTCAGAGTATCAGGATGCCTTTAAGAACATACCTGGATTACCTCCTGTGTGAGAGGTTGAGTTCTGTATTGAGTTGCAGCCAGGCACAACACCGATATCCCGTGCACCCTATCGCATGGCACCAGCTGAGATGAGGGAGTTTCAAACCCAGTTGGACGAGTTGTTAGCTCAGGGTTTTATTCATCGGAGTCATTCTCCGTGGAGAGCGCTAGTTCTCTTCGTGAAGAAGAAGGACGACAGCATGCGTTTGTGTATTGATTATAAAGAGTTGAATAAGGTCACTATCTGGAATAGGTACCCATTACCTAGGATTTATGACTTGTTCGATCAGCTGCGCGAAGCGCATGTTTTGCGAAGGCTAATCTTTGTTTTGGGTTATTGTAGTTGCGAGTTCGGGAGAGGGATTTTCCCAAAGCTGTGTTTTCCTAATTCGATATGAATCTTTTGAGTTTCTGGTCATACCATTTGGGTTGACCAATGCACCCGCTGTATTCATGGATTTGATGAACCGGGTTTTCCGTCCCTTCTTGGATCAGTTCGTGATAGTTTTTATCAACGACATCCTCATTTATTCGAGATCGGAGGTAGAGCACGAGCAGCATCTCCGGTTTGCTTTGCAGACTCTACAGGAGCATTAGTTATATGTCAAGTTCAGCGAATATGAGTTTTGACTTTTAGAAATCAGATTTCTCAGTCACGTCATCAGCAAAAAGGGCATAGCAATAGATCCGGCTAAGATTTTAGCAGTTCTTGATTTGGAATCCGCCGAAGACGGAGATAGAGATTCATAGCTTTTTGGGTTTAGCCGATCATTATTGGAAGTTTGTCTAGGACTTCTCGAAGATTTCGACACCACTTACACGCCTTACGAAGAAGGTTGTATAGTTCATTTGGAACATGGAGTACCAGGAGGCCTTTGATTCCTTGAAGGCTAAATTGTCTATAACGCCAGTTTTAACTATTCCGAGCAACGACAGGATATTTGTGGTCTACACAAATACATCATTAGCAGAGTTAGACGACGTTTTGATGCAGACTCAGAGAGTAGTAACATATGTCTCGCAGTAATTGAGAGTACATGAGCAGATCTATTTCCAATTATGACTTGGAGTTAGCAGCAGTGGTATTTGCACTGAAGTCATGGAGACTTTACTTATATGAAGTACAGTTTGAATTATTCACAGACATCAGAGTCTTAAGTATCTTTTCTCTCAGAAAGAACTCAACCAGAGACAAAGGAGGTGAATTGAGTTTATCAAGGACTACGAGTCTGCGATTCAGTATCATCTGGGGAAGGAAAATATCGTAGCAGATGACTTGAGTAAGAAACGTCGACATCGGGTTTCGGTTTAGAGGTGCTCGTTGTATTGAGATATTCTTACCCTTAGCCAGTGTGATTTTAGACATGAGATTGGTAGAACCAGTGCATTATAGGGAGCTATGTCAGTGCAGTCAGCTTGGAGTGTCAGAGTTATCAGAACTCAGTTAGAAAACTATTGAATTCAGATCCAAAAGGAGGAAATTTCCAAAGAGTCTAAGACTGATTGGACCGTTGGAGCAGATGGAAGTCTACAGATGAAGGACATGTTGGTTATGCCAGCCAATGCAGAGCTTAAGAGGGAGTCGCTAGATGAAGCACATCGTACTCGGTACACAGTGCATCCAGAGACCCCTAAGATGTAAAAGGACCTAAAGAGACACTTTTAGATGGAGTGATATGCGTAGGAAGATTTCAGAGTATGTAGCTAAGTATCTTACCTGTCAGTGAGTAAAGGAGGAACATCAGAGACCGACAGGAACACATCAGCCTTTACCCATTTCGGAGTAGAAGTGGGCGGACATTTCTATGGACTTTATTATAGGGTTGTCGAAGTCGAAGAAAGAGAATGATTCGGTTTAGGGTGATAGTTGATAGACTGATAAAGTCAGCACATTTTATTCCAGGGAGGATATTTATTTAGGAGACTATTCAACTTCGTGGAGTTCCAGATACGACGGTATCAAATTGAGACGGATTGTCAGACGGAAAGAGTAAATCAGATGTTGGAAAACAAGTTGCGGGCTTGTGTTATTTGATTTTCGTGGAGTTCCAGATACGACAGTATCAAATTGAGACTGATTGTCAGACAGAGAAAGTAAATCAGATGTTGGAAAACAAATTGTGGGCTTGTGTTATTTGATTTTCAAGGTAGCTGGGAGGATCATATTTCATTGATAGAGTTCGTTTAGAACAATAATTATCAAGTGAGAATCGGTATGACCCCGTATGAAGTATCATACGGGAGGCCTTACAGATCGCCTATATGTTGGGTAGAGCCGGAGAAGAGTTTAATGCTTGGGCCATAGCTTATGAAACAGATTACTGAGAAAGTAACATTGACCAGAGATCAGATTCTAGCCGTTTAGAGTCGGCAAAAGAGCTATGCTAATAAGAGATGAAAACCCTTAGAGTTTCAGATTGGAGATTCGGTTAGGCTGAAGGTATCGCATGTGAAAGGTGTTTAGAAATTCGGCAGACAGAAAAAGCTTACGTCGAGATACATTGGACTGTATCAGATTTTGGAGAGCATTGAAGCTGTGTCATACAGACTAGATCTTCCAGCATCGATGTATAGTATACACAATGCATTTCATATTTCTATGCTTAGGAAGCACTTTCATGATGTAGAGCAGCAGTGAATGATGAACACACTGAAGATTTAGCTTTAGAATAATCTGACTACGATTTAAATCCATGTTTGTATACTTACTAGAGAAGACAAGAAATTTAGAAATAAGATGTTTTCCCTTTGTCATAATTTAGCGAAACCGGAAAGGAGTTGAGGAGGTTTCTTGGGAGCGCGAGGAGGGTATACATCGCGACTACCCACACCTGTTTGATCTAGTAAATTAAAATTTTGTATGACTTATTTATGGCTTATGGTTGCATGTATGGTGATGTTTATACTTAACACTAAAATGAGAGTATTACCACTTATCTCCTAAGTACTTGGAACATATTGTATATATATGAGGGGTTCCTCGTTTGGATTTTTCGCTCGATATACTTGTTCCATTTAGTTAGGTGTTAAGTGGGGGTATTTACATTTTAGATGGTTAAGTGTAGACATCGAAGATGATTTTCGGGAGCGCAAATATGTTATGTCGCGCGACTTCCTGCACCTATTGAGGAAGTGAATTGATTTATGTGTGCAATTATTTGTATGGTTATATTTAGATTTAACACTAGAATGAGGATATTTCCGCTTAATTCTTAATCTTTTGGAACACATGGTATATAAATGGGGGGTTCCTTGTTTGGATTTTTTGCAAAACCCCAAAATTTTGAAAATTTTGTGATAAATAATAATAAATATGTTATATATTTATAAATAACATATTATGATGTTTGAGTATGCTAGGAATTGGTTTGAGGTTAATTCAATGTATATATGTATATATATAAGAGCAAATGCACAATTCATGCTCGATGTATAAATCTGGAAATTTATGACCAGCGGAGAGATTTTATATTTTTCTCATATATTTAGTTAGAATTTAGAAAAATTTAAAAGACAAAATTTGTAGGTATCTTCAAGATATTTCTAACAAACCTTAGATCACCTCATTCCGATATCGGACGTGAAAGTTATGGCCAAAATACCGAAGGTCATTTTCCTAGTCAGATTAGGATTCCTGGTTCAGGTCAAACGGGTTTATTTCGGGTTTACGTATATATAAATATGTGTTTTCATGAAAATTAACATCCTTACATTAGAGTTTCAAACCCTATCAGCCCCTCTTCCTCTCTCTGAATCCCTAGCCCTAAAGTTGAGAATTTTGAGAGCTTTGTGAAGTAAATATCGACACGAGGGCGAGATCATCAACGTGTATCAAGGGGGAAACGGCTTGGTTGTACTTCTTTTTGGTTGCTGGTTATTTCAGAGGCTTAGAACGATGTCTAAGGCAAGATTATCTTCATCCAAACCCTTCCCCATAGTTAAATAACTAGTTCGATATTTAATATGATGTTGAATATGTGTTTTCATGCTTGAATCTTAACATGATGTGATAAAAGTTAAATTTTTTATGTTAAAACATAAACCAATGCTAGATTAGTAATTTTTTTCTTGATGTTTATGATAGTATTATGATCATGATCATTAGTATTTTTCATAATTTTATTTATATATGAGAAATTTAAAAGATGTACTAAATAAATATTTTCTACAGAAAACTGCAGCAATTGTATCATGTTTAACTAAGATTTCAAAATAGAAACTAAACTCCAAATTTAACCAAACTAGTGCCAAATGAAATATATATGTATCTAGTTTCTAAAGCAGAAAACCATTATTAAAAATCATTTGTATAGAGAAAGATATGATCTTTTTACTAACAACATGTCCTGTAGAAAAACGGCTGCACATATATAATGTTTAACTAGAGATTTGGGATAACAAATGAACTCCAAAATGAACCAAACTTATGTCATTTGAAAGATGTGTGAATCTAGTTTTCAAAACAGAAAACTATTTATAAAAATAGTTTTCCTAGAGAAAGATATGCTTGTTTTACTAACAGATTTCACGTCTGTTTTTCCTGCTCGTTTTGTGGAGTTGTGTTGCGCCATTTTGAGATGCGTTCGCGGAATTTTGAGCTGCTTGATGTTACACATTTAGTCATGAATATATTATGTTATACATTTAAGAATCCCAAGGGGATTATGATCAATTTTGATTTGATCATATTTGAATTAGATATAGTTCATATACATGTTGGATGTCGTAGATGAGCACAGCAACCAGACCGAACCGAACCGGACCGGACCGGGTTTGAACCGGAATCTAAATTGAAGCTGAACCGAGCCTTGAAACAACTTCAAATCGATCGACGGTTCAGTCCATCATTTATTCACTCCTCTCCCATATGTTCGGAAGAGTTGGAGGATTTTTTGAGCCTAATTACTGCCTTTTTGGGTCATTGTCAGACCGGTTCAGTTCATTTGGGCACAGAAAATACTCCAATAAGGTATATGAGTATAAACTGTTCCCTAATTTTTGTTGAGAAGTTCCTGGAGAATGTTTTCATAAATATTCTTAAGGATAACTCAACAACACGACGCCGGACAACGCGTCGCAACGCCAACAATCGATGGTCAATGCTATGTTGAACCAACGAGCACGAGCTAAAGATCTTGATGAGCTCAGTTCAGTACTACATGAGGTAGTGCGTCGATATTCCATATGTACAGACCATTGAGTCGGATTTTAGGAGGCTTGATCTAGCCGTCCGTCCCGTACTAGGGTGCGATGAGGCTCGTGAGCCGTATTTTTAGGATGCCTATTTGGTAGTCCGTCCTGCACTCATGTTACGTACTGAGATCGCGATGAGACTAATGAGCCATGTACACAGTTCAATACACCTACAGGGTAGTCCATTACACTGAGATAGTTACTTGATAGCCTAAGTATGGTAGATTCCTATTATGAATACGACCTATCATTGAACTATATGACTGAGATATGTTACTTTTGAAAGTATACAAAAATTATGTGTTAGTATTTTATTCTATCTCTCCAGTGATAGTGGAAGATATTATAAATACGATGTGTTGATATCTTATTTCTTTTACTGTCTATTTTACTTCTTAGTTGGGATCAATGATTAGAGATTTACAACTTGAGACTTATGGTATATACATGAGGGTTTCCTTGTTTGGATTATTTCGCTTGACGTACCAGTCTCGTGTTATGGATTTCTAATTATTGGTTTCATTAGATTATCTTTTCTTAGTTCGGTATTAATGTTTAGATATCTATAACTTGAGACTTATGGTATATACATGAGGGTTTCCTTGTTTGGATTATTTTGCTCGACGTACTACTTCTCGTGTTGTAGGTTTCTAAATGTTAATCCCACTTAGATACGGGAAAAATGAATCTAGGTAGACTATGCTTAATAGATAGAACATTCACTCTACCTAGTAGCCCTTTCCCGAGGGGCGGATGGAGGTAATCTTGCTGTAGCGCTCTGACGCTCTTGTTGTTGTTTCTTTTTTTTTTTTTTTGAAAATACCCTTTCAGGTAGCTCGGAGTTCCGGAGAGCCGCAGGATGACGGAGTTCTTGCATAGTCACCGTCCTGAGAGATTTATTAGACGCTCCACTGTAGTTTTAAATTTTATTCAGAGTTTATTTCCATTTTGTAAAAGCAATGAGCCTTAGTTCGACTTTCCGTTTTGATTCATGTTGAGACATCGTATGTTATTGCAGACTCCAAAATTAACCCCGGCGTTGGCAAAGAACCCACAAAAGCGAGTGACTGCAAAACAGGAGCTCGCGATTTGTTCTAAAGGAGAAAGTTGTAATCTTTTTTTATTTTCTTTGATTTCATTGTAACCGGATCTAAAAAAGACCAGATCTTTTGTAACCACAAAAAGTTGTTATTTTGAGATCACAATGAGTACCTACGCTTTTATTTGACCCCACTAGAGGATATTACTATGATTGGTGAAACTTGTTGTTGCACAGTGTGGGTTCATGGCAGGTTTGACATCTCTGGGTTCACCTTGGACTACAGCCATGAGTGAAAATAGGGACGTCACAGACTGGTGGCTTCGGCTCTTTGGGGACTGACTTGATTTGAGTGAGGAATACGTCAGAATTAGCCAAGGCTTATTGCAAAGCCTCTCTAGTGTCTTTGGAAAGACGCAATAACTCATATAGAGTTATCCTCACTAGGATGTTAGCTAGCTGAGTCATAACATCAAAGCGGTATGGTGTGCTTGAACTTCCCGGTTTATCTCTCTCAATCGGACGATTGAATCGAGAATGCTTCGGGTTCTGAACCTCTTGAAGTTGGGGTTCTTTCTCCTTTTGCTTGTTAGTTCCTTATTGCTGGGGTTTCCCAGCAGGTACATGGGGAGTTGTAACCACCCCTAGCTCAGCCAACGTTTTAGCATTTGGATCAGATGCTTCAGGATATTTG
>NC_033801.1:52416733-52451501 GCF_001876935.1 Asparagus officinalis
CGGTCGACCGAATCATTTTTTCGGTCGACCGAATCGTTGTCAGGTCTCCCAACGGCTATTTTTCTAGCCGTTGCAGAACTTCTGTTTTGGGCCTTTTGGTCATTTTGTTTGGATTTTTGGCTGAATTCTTGGGAGGCTATATATACCTCTATTGCATTCAATTCTAATATATAGAGAATGTTTTAAAATAGTTTAACAAGGGTTTAAACTTGTTTAGTGTTTGTTTAAGTTTGGTTTAAGAAGCTTTTAAGCAATTGAGGGTTTGAGTTTGTGAATTCAATTTCACAAGAGCAAGTGGAGATCATCCTTTGGTGTTTGAGCATTCACTCTTCTCCTACTCTCTTGTCATCTTTAGAGAAGTGTTTCTAAACTCATCTAGCAATTTATTATTTTGATTATAATTTCCATAAGCTAGATTTATATTGAGTTTAGTTTAATTGATTTTATTTATCTCTTTGTACACACACACACACCCAACCATTGAGCTTATTTTATTTACATACATAGTATAATTTAGGGTTGTGGGTTTGTGACATTGAGAGTGAGCTTAATTGAGTTCTCACCTTGTTTAGAGAACAATCAAATTGATTTATATTGTGCTTAATTGTGAGGATTCACTTGTAATACACTTGTACACCGAGAGAAGTGTGTGGTGAGAGACGGGGTCGAATCCAAAAGGAGTGGCGTCGGTTGACGTGCCTAGGGAGAGGTTGTAACCGAGCACTTGAGGAGGAGGACACGGGCTAGGACCAACACTTAGTGTGTGAGGTGTGATTGCATAGTGATTGTATTATGAGGTGTAAACGTTGTTCGGGTGAACGTAGAAAACCCGGTTGTGATAGTATAGATCTCCTCGAGGTGAGGAGCGGAGACGTAGGTCGTGGGGACCGAACTCCGTAATCATATTGTTTGTTTGTGATTGCATTGGCACACTTACTTTTATGTTCATATCTTATATCGTCTTTGTATATTGCTTGTTGATTATGTTGCCCACTATCTAGTTTAGATTGTTTACCCTTGAGTTTATATATCCTTGCACATACATTGTCTATATCTCTTTGTTAGGATATATCTTATTGTTTACATATCCTTTCATATTTTTCTATCATATAGGATATATCACCTTGTGTATATTGCATATTCTTGCACATAACTCTTTGTATATCTATCTTGCAAGAATATATTTGTTAATTAGTTTAATTGGTATTTAATCGGATTAGATTAGCATAAGGTTAATTAGTTTAATTGGTATTTAATCGGATTAGATTAGCATAAGACCCTAATCACCCCCCTCTAGGGTCCAATATTGATGAAGTGGAAGTTTTTGTATTAGATCCTTATCATTCTTTTGCATAATCAAGCATGTGGATTTGTTGATGCAAGAAAATGTAGTACAAGAGAATCATGAAGTGAGTTGATTAAAATTTGTGACATGGCATCTACCAGTATGAAGCATGGTGATACAATCAGTTCAAGGAGGCCAAATATTGTTAAGGGGTCATCCAGTTCAGTTGAAAGGCTTGGAAGAGAGATGCTGGAGATGAAGCTGAAAGACCGGAGGGCAGACACAGACGAGGACAAAGTAATATTCTAAACTTACATATTTTTCAGACAAGCATATACACATGTTTAGATCAAAATAAGTTAATATTTTTGAGTGGATAAGTCACTATTGTCTGCCTATTATGTACTTGTGTCAATACTCATCATGTTTTAAACATTGATTCCTGGAGCAGACACTTCTCACATATCAAATTGAAAACATTTTATTTACTGATAAGGTGCATTTATGGTGCTTCCCAAAACACTTATTTCATACTCAAACTTTTTTCTTGCATTTGTACTGAAAGGCTATTTTTAGTGGAAATGTTGGCAAGATAACATATACATATACACACCCATAGAAGTATACATGTAAGTATATATAAAAACACTAGTTTTTTTAGTTAAGGAATTGCCATGTCAGAATTTGTCTTGTCTCATGTACATACTGTGTTTCTTAGGTTGCTTGAGATATGCATTCTTCAATATTTAGTTTCTCGAACCAGTTAAACTTTTCAATAATTTCCCATTCCTTAGTACTGTCACTTTTTTACTTTCACATATAATCCTACAAGTTGAGATGCACGTGCAATGCACGTAGTTAAATACCATTATTATTTAAATTAATAAAAATAGAATAAAAATAAAAAGAAAATAAAACTTGGAGGATATTTTTTACAAAGTCTAAAAGTTTTTAGGTGCTAGCTAGCATATGTTTTTTATATTTCTCTGCAAACTGAAATAAGTAAAAAATTTGAATTATATCAAACATATTTTTTTATCCAATAACTTGTTAAGTCTTATTATGAATATGATAAATCTTTTAGTTACTAATTCAAAGAAGATAGGATAATTAGAATAAATTAGGATAACAATATAATATTTAAAAAAGTTAAGGGTAATATTAACCATAGAAAGATTTTCTCAAATTCATACTTTTAAAGAGAGTATGATATAAATGGCATTGATTACCAATATCAAACCGATCTATCACTTCCTTGGATACTTGTCCATTTGTACTAGTTTGGCCAGAAAACTATAGTATACAACTGATTGTAGCAGTAACAATTGGCTTCTTAACTTACTTGAATGTTTAGCTTAGATCTTTGTTGTACTTGACATGGGATTTGGACTAGTTTGAATTGCATTTGGACTGATAAAAGTTCTTTTGATTTTCAAGAATTTATGTGATAATTGCTTTGTCATTTGGAACCTGCTCTGTGTTATACAATATGGATATCCTAATGAAAATCTTGTTTCCAGATCTGCAGAGCTCTTGCCTATATACACAACTGTGTCAGAATCTGCCATTGAGATATTAAACCTCAAAATTTGCTGGTGGGATTTCTCTTCCTCTTCCAATTGATAGTGGTTTGTTTTGCCTTTTTTTTGTCAGTGCTTTCCAGATCTACAGTATTAGTACTCAATTGCTGAAGATGATTAGTCCCCAAGTCATATGTAATGTAGTAAAGTTAGTTTTTGTTGTTCTGTGTACTATGGTTAATTTCTTGTACTCCATGTTGGATTATCCAAAGACTAGTATTTGTTTTTTTGGCATATTTGTGTTAAACTTCTTGAATGCTACAACTTGGTTATGTATCAGTTTGAACCTTTAAATGAAATATTTGCTTTTATGATTGTCATTATTGGAAGCTATTTCTAGTTCAACCTTAAAGGTTTATACAGGTTTATAGGCACAACTGAACTGCTATAAGAAGTGGAAACAATTGCTGAAATACTATTAAAAGAAGAAAGACAACATTCGCTGAAACGTCATTGTAGTAACTCAAACGCTATCAAATGTAAGACAATAGCAGCGTTGAGATGCTATGAATGAAAACTAACTAATAACATTTTTTAATCGCTATGAAAGATATTCGTCATAGCAATACAGAAATGCTATTGAATACACTTTTATAGCTACATAAAAACGTTATGGTTGGAACCTTTTTGATAGCGTTTGGGGAAACGCTATGTAAAGCCACAGACCTACTATAGCGGGTTCTGACACAACGCTGATTAAAACGCTATGAAATAATACCATAGCGTTTTTCGGCCGCTATAGATGATTTCAGGTGTTGTAGTGGTTCTTTTTTGGAGATTTCTTCATCAATATATTTCTTTTATTATCTTGGTTACATGCTCTATGATATAGTTTTAGTTTTATACTCATATATAGGATGATCTAGAGGCGTGAATGTTTTGCATAAGACTGTTTGATGACTAAGATGACAGTTGTATAATGGCCCATGGAGATCCACAATCGAAGAGTTCGATAGTGATTAGGTTTCATAAATGTGAACCTAAAACATAATTAGAAGTTGTTTAGCTTTTTCAAGCCCAACGTCATATTTTGCTTACAAGAAGTGCTTCTTCCTCTTAATATGTTCCAGTTCGAAGCAATGAGTGCACTTCTTATTTAACAACTTCTTCTCATCCCCTAGTATAGGGCTTAGAAAGGAGTAAGTAGGAGATGTTTTTTCTACATGGGAAAAGTTCAATTCTCCCAAGTTCTATGAGATAGGAGGAACAGGGTTCTGTAGCTTAGTGTAGCTCATTTATGTTCCACAGCTGTCACATTATCCATAGTTAAGAGTATTGGGTAGTAGTAAATAGCAACAAATATTCATCATTCTTATAACTAGATAGTCTGAATGTCGCATTTATGTTGTAGAGTCTTCAATCAATAAAAATAAACTTTTTTCTTAAATTATCCATCTTTGTGTTCTTCATCTATATGAACTTTACTTTTGTGGCAGACTTGAACTCTGGATAGAGTTATTGTGTTAGAAGTGAAGCTCATCCTTTATTATATAGGCGAGAGTCAAACTGAAGTTCGCCAGGTAGAGTCTTAAAAAGATTGAGTTAGAATTTTCTCAAATTTGGAGACTTGGCAAAATTCACTATATCATTCTGGTGAAGCTTACTTTAGCACCCAACTGATTGGAACAAATTTTGTTCACTTAACTTAAGTAACAGTCTAGGCGAAGCTCAACAAGTTGGTTAGGTGAGGCTCAACGATTCTGTTATGCGAGGCTCAGTAAGTCTATTAGACGAGGCTCACTATGAAGATTTAAATTCTAATTCCCAATTTTTATGCCTAAATTAATGTCGAAGGTTGTTTAGAGTGAGATTTTCGACGAAGTTCGGGGCAAGAATCTTTAGCAAAGTTCAGGGTGAGATTCACAATGAAGCTCAAGGTGAAAATCTTTAGCAAAGTTCACAGTTAGCCTATAAATAAAATTGTTTACCTTCTTTCTTCTTCACTTTGATTTTGAAAACTCTTGTTTTCTCAAAACCCTAGTTTTCTCAAAACCCTAGTTTTCTCTAAATTCACGAAAAATCTCAAGATGAAAATTTTAAAGGCACCTCGTCGTGCAATCTCAAGAGGAAGAGGTGTTGCTAAGGGGCCTCACTGGCCAAGAACTAACGATATGCTAGTGCATTTGAAGATGGTTGTGGGTAAGATTCGAACCCAACCATGCTGATCTTTGGATCTACCAAAACATAGCCCCAATCAGGCTTCAAATAGTGCCTTCAAGCACTTAAAGTTTATTCACTGCCAAAGGTGCAATTTTTATGACTACTGACACTCTCTTTGATGAGCTTTTGTCAATAGCAATGAGGCTCTATCAGCGGCCATCAATGGTGCTTGATGCGACGAGCTTCGCTTCTCAAGCGAAACTTGCTAGTCGTTAGCCTGTTAGGCTCCTGGGTGAACATCGTATAGGCCGAGATCGTGATTTAGTTTGAGTAACCTTTGCTTGAGAGAGGTTTTCCATTCTGATTTGAGCAACCTTCATTTGAGCAAGGATAGCTAATCTGATCTGAGTGATCTTCACCTGCATGAGATTCGTCAATCTGATTTGAGTGATCTTCTCCTGAGCGAGGTTCTCTAGTCTGATCCACTTAATTTTATAAGTAGATTTGATTGTGGTTCTTTGAAGTTTGCAGCCATTAGCACAAACTTCATGTTTCTTGTCAACAGTTAGCTAAAATGCTAGTGTTGTTATGACTTTCACTTATGAGTAAGCTTTACACATGGTTCTCATGGTGAGCTTCGCATCTGAGTGCAAAGACCTGGTTAACTTCTTTTAGTCTTTGTCTTCTAACTTATTTTTTCATCTTTTTTGTAGTTTGCTTATCGAAAGAGCCTGTCAACTATCACAACCACTTCGAGCATGATGGGACTCGTGACTCCGAAGTGAGGCATGCTTTTGACGGGCACATCCCTCTATAACTATAGGGTAGCAACCAAGAACGGATTGCTACGATCTAGTTAGGGAACTATCAAACTCTTATCGAGATCATCAAGGATGCCAAGTTCTCCATTCTCAAAGAGGATAAATTGGGGAAGCCTCACTTTTTGTTTGGGAATAGTAACCCTAATGGCATCTCCGTATTTAACTAGGAGAAAGAGTCTTGGTATTATACCAAAGGGGACTGTCACTATTACCTGCCAGCGATAGAGTGTCAAGTGTCCTCTATGTACTTGCGGCATTTTGTCATGCCTCATCTAATGCACTTCACCCTCACCAACAAAGATGATAGTGTAAAGTTAGGTTCTTTAAAGTACGATGGTGGCTTCCTTTAGGAAGGACTCTTTGGGGTTAACATCATAGGTCTACATCTCAGCTTCATTCTAGAGGATACCCCTATCAATGGAGTTCCTATAGTTCCGATCATATTTAGAAATGAACTTGCAAAGGCCGATGCACAATACCCTAATAGGGATACCGGATTCCCTAGTTGGATAAGATTGATGAATACCCAGTGGTGGACCCATTTAGTGGACTGTGCTCTTGTTACTTTTGAGGAGATCTTGAGAAGATTAGGCCTATATTTCTAGCATGGAGCCGAATGAAGAGTCACAATGTTGGCTGTGATTTTTTCTACTCAGGCTTGAGTTTAAGAATTCTGGACTCGACAAAAGCCTATATTTTATCCTTAAGGATGATATAGTTTTTATCGAGTATTCCAACATTCTGTAGTAAAGACAGTAGTTGGGATCATTAGTCTTTCTGATTTGTTCGGGGTGTTGGGCTTCATGAAGCTTTAGCCGGTTGCCGTTGTTGAGAACATGGTAAATTACCAATATATGCTCATCCTTGAAGGAGTAGTTATGCTGAATGCTCTTCCTTGGTTCTCTTTTCTAGCTGTCGAGATTCTTGACATTGACTGCAAAAGTCTCTTTGACTTTCGGTTAGGACGATTGCCATTGTTTGCCTTTGTTATCCTAAAATTAGTTCGGGATTCAAACTTATTGAAGTGTTCCGATGATTTTTTTGCTATCTCAGCTTGCTCTATTAACTCCTTCCATGTATGGGCTATGACAACGCCCATATGAGCTTCTATACGACCCAAAAAATTATGCCAACAAGTTTTGAGTAGCATTAACAAAGGCATATCTCCACATCGTAATGTCAAATTGTGAAATCACTCGATGAACTCCCTGACCGTCTTATTTTCTCTTTGCTTTTGGAGAGGAGTTTGGCCATGGTAACAACTAATTACTTCTCATAGAATCGTGAGAGAAACTTAGATTTTAGATCAGTCTAGGACTTGATTGATCCTATGGCAGATTCTGAAACCAATCGAAGGCTACCCCCTAAAGGATGCTAATGAAAAGTCGCACCTTAATAGCATCGTTACCCACTACATTTTAGTTTGTTGGTGGAGGTAATAGATATGTTGATTCGAAGAACCTTTGCCATCAAACATATGCAACATCAACAACTTAAACTTTATCGTATATGGAACCATGTCCCATTCAGTGGGATAAGGTTGGATGATTATTACCTTCTTTAGTTCAGTTCGCTGAGAAAGAGCATTGAGCAATTTTTAGAGATTCTCGAGGCCTTTGTCTCCTAACTTGGCTTAGGAGGTGCTGACGTTTTTTTTTATCTTAAATGATTAATATATTCATCTTCTTGGTGCGTTTATTATTCTTTTAGGGAGAATTTGATAATTGGTTGTTTCCCCTTTTAAGAACTTGGGCGAGGTTGAGAGGTTGCTATTAGTTGACTGAGCATCTTTTCTAATCGCTCAAATTGCTCTTCTAAAACCTTTCTTTGGGCTTCTATTTGTTGGAGAAGATCATCTTGCTCTGTCATATCCACAACCATGGTAGAATTAGCATTGCTAGGAGCGAGCTGGTTTATTGAGACGGAGCTCGCTGCACTCATGTTTGGAGGAGAGAGTAGCCAAAGGGAATTGATGCTCTCTGCCTTGACTTAGTGTGGTGGTAAACACCATCAGTATCTGGCAATATGCCTCTAATGCGAGGAGTATCTTAGGTCGGATGGACTGTTCACATCTTCCTCCTCATTTCCAGAGGTTACACTAGTCGTATTGACTGTGAATTCTGTTAGACCCTAGGAGGGGGGGGGGGGGATATCTGTTAGACCCTAGGAGGGGGGGGGGGTGATTAGGGTCTTAAGCTAATCTAATCTGATTTTATACCAATTAAAACTAATACAAATATATTCTTACAAGATAGATATACAAGAGTTATGAGCAAGAATAAGCAATATGAATAAAGAGATATATCCTAGCGAAGAGGTAATATATGCAAGGATATATAAACTAACACAAGGGTGAAATAAACATAAACAAGATAAGAGTGATAGTGTAAATAAACAATGAGCAATACACAAAGGCGATATAAGATATGGGCATGAAAAAAGTACACCAATACAATCACAAACAAATGATATGATCACGGAGTTCGGTCTAACCACTTGACCTACGTCTCTTCTCCTCACCTCGAGGAGATCTCCACTATCACAATCGGATTTTCTACGCTTACCCGAATAACGTTTACACCTCACACTCGGTTTTCTAGTTTACCGAAAACTCTACAACTCACACACTCTTGTAATCCCACTTTACACCCTCTAAGTGTTGGCCTAGCTCGTGTCCTCCTCCTCAAGTGCTCGGATACAACCTCTCCCAAGGTTTGTCAATCGACGCCACTCATCTTGGATTTGACCCCGTCTCTCACCACACACTCCTCTCGGTGTACAAGTGTATTACAAAGTAAACCTCATAATAAGCACAATAGAATAAATGATTGTTCTCTAATATGGATGAGAACACAATAAAACCTTACACTCAATTGTTACAACACTCACCAACCCAAATATACTATGTACGAAAATACAATAAGCTCAATGTGGGTGTGTGTAAATAATGAGTGAAATAAAATCTAACTCAAATAACAAACTAGCAATAATAAGAATATAAAAATCAATAATGAAATTGCTAGAGAAAAGAGTTAGAAAACTTCTCTATAAACACAAAGAGAGAATGATGAAATATTAAAGATGAACTCCTCAACAACTGATGTAAGCTCCTCTTTGTAAAAACAAACCCCAAACTTAAAACAAACTAAAACAGGCTTAAACCCTTGTTAAACTTTTGTTTAAAAACTTCTTAGATGATGTTTGGTAGAAGGGGTTTGAGGGGTTTATATAGGAAGAGAAACCAACAGCAAAACCCCCAAAGGAAAAGACCAAAAATCCTAAGAATCAGAAATCAAATTCTATACAAAAATGACCATTGGGGTGAACAGCGGTCGACCGTGAAATTCTCGTGGTCGACCGCGAGCCACTTTCGAGCCTGAGAAATTTCCAAAAAGTTAGACGGTCGACCGTGGCGGTCGACCGTGAGAATTTTTGAGCTGACGATCGACCGTGGTGGTCGATCGCAAAAGTTGTTGATGGCTCCGTAGGGAAAATCAAAAGCGCGGTCGACCGTGGTGGTCGACCGTAAACTGACATATGAGAAAACATGTTTGAAAGTTGATTTTCTGATTTTAAAACCCTGTTTAAAAATATCAAATAAATTCTAAAAAATATAAAACTTTGGGAAATGATTGTAGACATAATAATAAACATGCTACAAAGACTGGTTTTCAAAAAGGACCTCCTAAATAAAAAATATCATTATTTTACAAAATAGTCCAAAACATAAAAATGCAAACATATGAATTTTGACATTTTGGCTAAACCATGTTTTGAAACAATACAAAATGCACATATAATACTATTGTTATGAAGTCTATAAATAATGAATATAGTATTTTATTAAAATACACATATAATACACTAAAACCTGATTTTATGGAACTAAATAAATTTGATATTGATGAAATCATATAAATGCATATAAGTATGAAATAAAAATATATTTTCCAATTGTATTCAATTGTTTCATAGTAAAACTTGAAACCTATCAAACCAAAATATATATGTATATATATAACTATATATATACAAAACCAAAACGTGTATGTGTGTTTATGATTGAGCTTAAAGTACTAACACACATAATATAAACCTAAACTAAATATACCCAAGCTTGTGATCTTCAACGAAGTTCTATCTTGGTACACTCGCGGATGAAGCTTGAACTTGAATCTTTAACTTGAATTGCAAGGCTTCAATCACTATTCCACCAACCTCCATTTGATATGATCGTTATGGCATAATCCATCTAACTTCCAACATATTGTTTACCTAGAATAAATATAAAACACAAATACTAGACAAACAATATTAGATGTAAATTATTTGTAAATCATCATCAAAAAAAGAAGGCCAACAAATTCTTGAAGTTTACCCTTTTGGGTACGTCATCATCTTTTGATACTTGCCTCTGAAGCTCAGGATTATGATTAAGACGGTTGAAAACTGATTCCTTTTTAGGAATAGCTTATTATTAATGCTTTTTGAACTATCGTAACAACTTCTCTGAGGGTCACACAATGTTGATACTGGCGAGCTCTCTTCAAAGACAAGAACTCTCTCAGATCACTAGGAGTTCGAAGTTGATTTGAGTTATAGCTCTTTTAAGAGCTAACTTGCCGCTTGAGTCTTGGCATGCGAACATTGCCTATGGCAGCATTGGCCAAGCTTTCTCTTAGTAAGGTCAGATGAATCACCATTAATGAGCCATTCCCTTACGAGAAGGGGTTATCCCATTCTTTGTTTCTGTCAAGGAAGCATAGCAAGCATTGTGAGATGCTTTAAATTGAAACCCTAAATCTTGACCTTCGCTCAAGAAGAGGGTCTTGGATTTTAAGATAACTCCTCACAGTTGCTATTAATGATTAGTTCGAGAAAATGAATTCATCATTCTTCACTTGGTCAAATTCTATGACTATCAATTCAAGAAAAGACCCGAGGGTCTTAGTGTCAAACTATAAATAATTTTCTCGTTAGAGGAGAAAGTAGTCCTTAGCTAAGCCGCCATCTTATTTTGGGTCTTATCTATTAGAATTAGCTCAGTTTACAATAAAAAAGAAAAAATAAGAAAATTTTGTATTTAACGAGGTTCGTTCTTCGTGCTGATGGAGCATTGACCTTGTACTCCACTAACGGACTGACTAAGATGACAAATCTCTTACTGTTGATCTCTGATTTGGTTGTTTGGAAGATAGTGCAGTCTTCTCTTGGAACCAAATATCAGAAAGAAAGAAAGAAAGGTTGTATGTGTATTGAGGCATTCGGTCTCTTTGTTGGTGATCCTTTTTTGCTTTTTTTCTTAAATGAATAATCTCCTCCTCCTCTTATAGGCTGTGAGAGAGAGAGAGAGAGAGAGAGAGAGAGAGAGAGAGAGAGAGAGAGAGAGAGAGAGAATTAGTGGTCTTTAATTGTAGATTAAGTGTCCATTAATTCACGAGATAATGGGAGCGTGATTACTCCTTGAAAATAGCCCTCAAAACGTTCAATTGGGGAAGTTTGCCAATGACTTCATGGGAAAAGTTCACTACAGGGTTTGAATGAGGCTCACTTGAGCATGGGTAGGCCATCTTCTGAATCGTGGGTGACATGGCCTATGTAGGTAGCCTTGGGCGAAGTTCGCTAATTAATTGATTGGAGAACTTTGTGGGTGAGTTTGTTTTTAGCAGAGAATCTGACTCACGACTTGGCTTAGTCAATGATGTCTTTCGACTTGGCCTAGAGTCTAAATTGGAAGTCTACCCACTCTTGACTCGGTCGAGTCAGGGTGAGGTGAACTATGTAGCGAAGTTCACATGTTGTGTCAGGCAAGTTTTTTTGCAGTTTTAAGTTAACACTATACTTCTAGATAGTAGTTGTCCCTTGGAGTCCCTAGAACCTGACTAGTTAATAATATACATCACCGGTTGTTTCATTTGATACGTTAAGACCACACCTCTATCAAATTCTCCTAGTACTATCATGTTAACATTACACTTCTGAACACTTCTGAACAGTATATATTCTTCAAACCTGATATGTTAACACTACACCTCTATTAGTGTAATTCTATTGACTGGTTATCATTACACATTTGTTGACTCCTCTCCTAATTTAAGCTAGTTAAAATTTATAACTCAGTCATTTTTGCCACAAAGTCATTCGTGATTCTAAATTTCATACGATATGTTAACATACCACTTTTTCATTTAAACCCAAAAGTGAAGGGTTCTTTATTGCCAAAAGAAAACTAAATTATTAACATACCACTTTTTCATTTAAACCCAAAAGTGAAGGGTTCTTTATTGCCAAAAGAAAACTAAATTATTACCAGACCCAACCCTATAGTCACTGCTCTCCCATTTTCGTCTCCCTCCTCTTTTACGCGCCGTCTCATTATTCGCACGAAATTCCTAGAATTGTTCCCTCCTCTCCGCGTCAATGACCCCACCCCTTCCCTTCTCTCCACCCTCAACCTCAGCGGGCTCCGCCTCCTCCTTAGCGTCCCCAACTCCCAGATCCACTGTCTTGCCTCTCCTTAACTCTCGCTAACGTTTTGGGGGTAAATTGATTTGGGGATTCTATTGTTTCAACCTGAACTTCTCTCTGCTCGAACAGTTCTCCGACTAACTAAGCCTCCTTCGCGGCAGGTAAAACTCGTTCCCTTTCTTCATAAATTAGGGTTTCTTTGTAAATTTGATGAATTTGGTGAAAATATTCGGGAGTTTTTGTGAAATTAATTAGTTCTATTGCTTAGATTATTAGACTGTGAAATTTATGGCAGATTTGGGGTTATATATGAAATTGATTTAGGTTTTTGTGAAATTAGTTTGGCACAATTATTAGACTGTGAAATTTGTGGCAGATTTAGGGATGAAATCGTTCTCTATCTATTGCGTGGATTATTCTCAATATATGTTACCTTTACGAAAATACAGTTTTCATTAATCTCAAATTATTTTTTCGGCGTCAACAGGCAGCCTACCAAGTCGTCGGCCGTGGGTGGCCGGAGATTTACGAGTCCCTTGAATTTGCCACAGGTGTAATTTATTACTTTCTTTTACGTTTTCTTAATCTGTAATATTTGCATTTTATATTTAGAAAAAAATTAATTGAGAACAAAAGATTAAACCCTAGTATAACATTGACACAAGGGTCCAAGTATTGTTCATATAAAGAATTCATATTTGCTTCTACCATTATTTCTTCTATTTTCTAATTTTCAGATCTAATTTACTCTATCTATATTTTTGTACTGCTATAAAAAGAAATTTGGAGAAACTAGTATATATATGGACTTGATTAATTAACTCCTTGAATTTTTGAGGTAAGTACTTAGTTGATCTTCGTGGACCAAACTCATTTCTATAAAAGGATTCATTAATAAAGTTTTATGACGTTGTGAGTTTTTTTTAAAACAATATAGATGGACGACATTGATGAAGAGATGTTAATGAGGATGGCTTCTAATGCTACTATCTCCGCGGTGATTTGTGTGTTTGCTTGTTTGATGAGGATACATAGTAGAAGGAAATCAATCACTTATCAACCTAAGGTGAAAAATAAAGAGAAGATAGGTATGAGAGCTAGGCACATTAGTCATGTGTTTAATGGCTATATTAAGAGTTGTAGGGCTTATGTTAGAATGAGGCCGCATGCATTTCATAATCTTGTTAGCATAATGAGATATATCGTCCTACTAAAAGATTCACGGGGTGTTAAAGTAGAAGAACAATTGCTCATGTTCCTTAATATATTAGGCCATAAAACAAAAATAGAATTGTTAGGTCACATTTCATAAGATCAGGGGAAACCGTTTCAAAATACTTTAACAAGTGCTTGGAAGCCGTGGGTCGTTTAAAGGGGCGGTACATGAAGCAAGCACCAAGTGAAGTATTGCCAGAGATTGCCACTAACCCGTTATACTATCCTTATTTCAAGGTAATCATTATTATAATATAACTACTCATAATATAACAGTTAATTTTACCTTTCTATTATTAATAACTATTTAATGTATCATACAAGATTGCATTAGCATGATAGATGGAACCCATATCGATGCCATGCTTCCCGCTAGCCTTGTTGCATGTTTTAGAGGTCGTAAAGGTATAACTCAAAATATTCTAGCCGCATGCACTCCCAACAAGTTATTTTCGTATGTTCTAGCTGGATGGGGGGATTCGTAAATAATTATAGAGTTTTGCAAGACACGTTATCTAGACCACAACCCCACAGATTGAGAGTTTATGACGGTAATAAATCAATCAAATAAAGTATGTCTACGTAATTATAATTAAAAAATATACTAAATTTCTTTTTGGTAATTGTAGGAAAATATTATTTGTGTGATGCGGGCTACACTACTATGCATGGCTTTATCTCCCCATATCGAGGAGTGCGGTATCATCTAAATGAGCATAAGGGTAGGCCAATTAATAATAGACAAGAGTTGTTCAATTTAAGACACTCATCCCTAAAGTCTAAAATTGAATCAACTTTTGGGGTATTGAAAAATTGTTTCAAAATCCTATATGCGAAGCCGCATTATCCTTTTTCAACTCAAGTTGATATAGTTATTGTATGTACTATACTTCATAACTACATTGCCATAGAAGACCCGGGCGATGAGTTTTTGCATGAGGACAACCATATTGAAGAGGATGGAGATGAAATAGCAAATGAAAGTGAAGAGGGTATTGTTGACTTTACACAAACTACGACACAAAGAGAGGAAAGAGATTCAAGAAATGAATGAAGAGCAAAGAGGGATCAAATTGCAATTCAAATGTGGGAAGATTATTGTGATAAATATCACGGTGGAGACACAACAGAGATTAGGATGTAATTTAAGTTATATTTTCCATGTATTATTATACTCGTTGATATATTGTCTACTACCTCTATGTATTCTTTGTTATATGAGTTGCTTGGCTTGTTTGCATACTGGTTTTTCATGCTCTTGGATTATTTGAGTTTTCCGGATTTAGCTATGATGATTGGGCTTTATGAATGCTAATTTTTGATGTTCGTACTCTATTATTGTACTAACATGAGATTTGAAATTTTTTATTTGTCTATTTTCATTTATAGCAACCAGTCATGGCAGATTCTAATGAAAGTGATAAGTTCAAGAATACTTTACCTAGAACACCAACAACACCCACTTATCCATACTTCCCGGCTCCCCCACCACCCACTACACAACCATTCCCTCCACCCTAATACATTGCTCCACCGACTTATCCATCTTACAATCCTTATGATATGAACTACTCATTTATGACTCAACAACCCATGTCGTTTGTGAATATGCTTAACAGTGGCCACTCACTTATCCATACTTCCCCTGGTACCCATTCAAGTGAGACTCCTTCTTTGAAGAGGCTAATTGCAATTGATCTTAAGGATGACGCTACCTCACCAAGCAAAAGCAAGAAGCGGGCAGTTACTAAAAGAAAAATGGGCTGCAGAGAATGATGATGTGTTAATCCTCTTCCTTGCTCAGATGGCAAAGGATGGTCTCAAAGTTGATAAAAACTTTAAGGTGCTCGTATATCGAAGAGCTGCAGAGGAGATCAACAAGAAATATGGCACTGAGTTCACAAAGGAGAATGTCATGAACCATGTCAAGTCCTTGAAGGGTAAATATTTTGATATGCGCACTGTCATGAACATGAGTGGGGTTGGTTATGATCCACAAACTAAGATTGTCACCATGGATCCAGATTGTTTTGATAGGTGGACACAGATAATATTTTTTTTTAAATAAGCAAACTTTGAATATTTAGTTCTGAGTAAACTGATTTTGTAATATTTTATTGTATAGGACAAAAAATGCAATAGCTCTAGGTTGAAGGAGTATTTGAACACACCTCTCATTCACTATGAGAACTTGTGTTATATCGTGGGAGATGACCAAGCAAAGGGTGATTTTACCAAAGATATGACTGAAAAGCTTGGCTCTAGGCAACATGATACGGTTGATGAGGATCATGTAACACTTAGTGATAATGAGGTTGATTTGTCCTCAAGCCCACGTCTTGAGCCCGAGAAATCAATTAGGCAAAACCACAACTCTCAAGCTAAAAAATTGAAGACTTCTAGTGGGGTAGCTTCTGCATCAATTGAAACATTAACTCCTAGGAAGAAGAGTAGCAAGGCTAAAGATGATGAGGCTCTCATGCACAATTTCATTGACACGATGTCGTTCTCAATTCAAAATCAGCGTGTAAATCAACGTGTTGTGCATTGGAGTGAGACCATGGAGAATGCTCTAATGACACATGAGAATGAGTTTTTTGAGAAGACATTGGATAAAATGCTTGATTACTTGTATGACCATGAATCAGAATCTAGGAGGTTGATCATCAAAACCAAAAATTCTCAAAAGCTATTTATAGAGAAGATTATCAATGAGCAAGGGTTTGACCTTTGAAAACTTGATATTGCACTACTTTTGTTTGGATTTAACAAATCTATTGCTTTTGTAAACTCGTTGTATATTTAACAACTTAATGATGTAACTAATTTTGTAATTTGAACACTTAGTGGTGTAGCTTTATGTTGCTAATTATGTAAGTTGAACACTTAGCGGTGTAACTTTATGCATATTTCACTGCTTTTGGCAATATGATGCATATTTCACTACTCTAATTGCAATCTCATTATGACATTGGTTCTTTTGCAGGTTGTGATAAATATGATTGGATATGATAGTTGATAGCAACCTACATTGCACGTTATGTATTGGTATGACTACATGGTTATCTTCAAAGTGGGCAATGATGATGGTCTTAGTTAAGAGAATACAATCTACAATGTTTTGCTATGTTTAGGTAGGGCAATCTAGGATGAGAATGCAACATACATTGCATTTACAATGTTAGGTAAGGCAATCCATTCATGTGATTGCAATCTAGGATGAGAATGCAACATACATTGCATTTACAATGTTAGGTAAGGCAATCCATTCATGTGATTGCAACCTACATTGCATTTAGCATTTACAATGTTAGGTAAGGCAATCCATTCATGTGATTGCAACCTACATTGCATTTACAATGTTAGGTGAGACAATCCATTCATTTGATAGCAACCTACATTGCAACATCATTGTTAGATGTGGTAATCCATGTATTCAATTTTAATACCTATATCTGAGCCCCTACCTTGGTCCTATTATGAGTTTTCATACTGTTTTATTGTCTCAGCCTTTGTTAATAACTTGTTTCTGAGCATGTTTGTTACCGCACTTGTTTCTGAGCATGTTTGTTCCAAAAGCCTTTGTTAATAACTTGTTTCTGAGCATGTTTGTTACCGCACTTGTTTCTGAGCATGTTTGTTCCAATGGTTGTTTTCAATGATTGTTTCTGAGCATTGTTTGTTACCGCACTTGTTTCTGAGCATGTTTGTTCCAATGGTTGTTTTCAATGATTGTTTCTGAGCATCTTTGTTTCAATGGTTGTTTCTGAGCATGTTTGTTTGCATACTGGTCCTATTATGAGTTTGTTTCAATATTTGTTTCTGAGCATGTTTGTTTCAATGTTTCATAATTATGTTTCAGGTATTAAAACAGTACTCTATATGTTTCAGGTATTGAAACAACACTCATTTGGGGGTGTTTTTTTGAGCTAATGAGAGAGAACTCTCCCATCAAATTGTTTTATTGACAGTTCATGGTTATAATTCCTTTATTTGTGGTTTCGCAAGTTTACTTTTGTACACAGGTTTATATTTTCCCTATATATCCATTTGATTTCTGCTGAAACATTTTATGTCTGATTGAGCATAATGTGAGCTCATGGTTACTTATTTGTTTTCTATGATTTGCTTGTGAGCTTGTTTCAGATTCAGTTTGTTTCAGACTCAGGATATGCTAGGCACAAATTGTTTCAGATTCAATTTGTTTCAATGGTTTCGTGTGAGCTTGTTATAGGGTTTCTTTGTTTCAGATTCAGTTTGTGCTAAATGGATTTGCTTGTGAGCTTGTGTCAGATTCAGTTTGTTTCAGATTTAGGTTGTTTTAGATTCAAGTCACAACTTCAAATTCAGTTTGTTTTCTAATGGTTGCTTGTGAGCTTGTTACCGAGCAAGTTTTTGATGGCGGCTATGATGATTGGTCACATATGGATTTGCGGCTATGACGATAGCGTTATGAACTTTTTTCATATGTCCAACAATTGACCTTTTTTCATCAGAATCTAGGAAGGTTTTGTTACAATTTTTGCAGCTGGCTTGAGTTTACATGAGAGTGTTGTTGCTTGTGTTCTTGGGTCAATCTTTCTTGTTTGCGGTTGCTTGCTTGCGCTCTTGGTTATATGAGTTTGTTTGTAGACTGGTTGTTGCTTGTTGTTGCTTGCATGCAGTCTTGGCCAAAACATGTCGTTTGTGAAGATTATAGGAGCTTGTTTGTAGACTGGTTACTTGCTGGTAATATGGCGTGCTGGAAGCCTTGGTTTGTTGTGGGTTTTACGTCCAATCTGAGATGCTCTTGGATCCAACTTGCTTGTGTGTGGACAGGTTTTGTTTAATTTTTATTAAAGGGGCCCGAAACAAACTGAATCTGAAGCAATCTGAAACAAGGTCAAAAGCAACCATTAGAAAATAATACTTGATGGTCATATTTTGTATAAACTGAATATGAGCTTGGGTTCTTTTGCATGTTTATATAAATATGGATGGATATGATACTTGATAGCAACCTACATTACACGATATGTATTGGTATGACTATTTTGTATTGTTCAATTTGGGCAATAATGATGGTCATATTATAAGAATGCAATCTACAATGTTTTGCTTTGTTTAGGTAGGGCAATCTAGGATGAGAATGCAACCTACATTGTATTTACAATGTTAGGTGAGGTAATCCATTCATGTGATTGCAACCTCCATTGTAACATCATTGTTAGATGAGACAATCCATGTATTCAATTTTAATACATATATCTGAGCTCCTACATTGGTCCTATTATGAGTTTTCTAATGGTTGCTTGTCTGAGCCTTTGTTGTTCGAGTTATAGCTTGTTTCTGAGCATGTTTTTGATGGTTTGTGAGCTTGGTTGTTTCAGATTCAGTTTGTTTCAATGGTTGCTTGTGGGCTTGTTACTGAGCATTTTTGTTTCAGATTGAGCTTTGAGCATGTTTGATGGCTTGTGAGCATGTTTGTTACTAACCATGTCAAGTGCATATTTCACTACTTTTACCAACCATGTCTTTGAGTACATTGCTATCGGCGTGTATTCACCTGTGGTATGTGTGTCAACTTTTCTTTGCTTCAGTCACTCCCAGTGTATTTTGAAGGACAACTTGTTGATGCTTCTAACTGATATTTGGCTCCTATTACTTCTTTATGATGAGTGGAATTCCTAGAATACATGTCTAGCTGTAGTTAACACTTGTATCTCTGTTAGCTTGGTTGTTTTAGATTCAGTTTGTTTCAATGGTTGCTTGTGAGCTTGTTACTGAGTATGTTTGTTTCAGATTCAGTTTATTTTCGGCTGCTTGTTTGCGGCCTTGGTTAAAGATGATGAGATGCTATTAAGCAGTAGGAAGGTTTTGTTTTAATTTTTGCAGCTGGCCTGCGCTTACATGAGGGTGTTGTTGCTTGTGTTATTAGGTCAATCTTTCTTGTTTGCGGCTGCTTGCTTGTGTTGATATTGGGTCCAACTTGCTTGTGTCTGGACAGGTTTTGTTTAATTTTTGTTAAAGGGGCCTGAAACAAACTGAATATGCACATTGTATGTTATACAATTGTATTTGTTTTTTTGTGGGAGGTAAGCTCACCAAAGTTCTTATATTCACCATTTATTATTTTGGTAATCCTAAAACTTGTTTGTTACAACTATGGATTTCAAATTCTAAAATTTGTAATGCTACAATTTGAGTTTGAAACAAACAAGAATTTACAAATTATAGCATTTCAAATCCCAAAATATTGATGAAACAAACATAGTTTTAGGAATTCCAACCCATAACAAAAAACCAATGGATTTCAAATCCCATGTCGAAATCAATATCCTAAAATTATAGGATTTGAAACAAACACCCCCTTAGCAATTACAGTTGAAATTGCATTTATCAATAGCAATGAAACGATCAGCTGCAACCAACCCAAAATATCTCTGTAACTCTGGTCACAACTCCTGCGATTGGAGCAAAGCAATTACAACTTAATGAGTGATATTGCACCATAACTTATAGCAAGCCTAAGTATAAGAAGTTAAAAACACATTACATGTCCCAACGCTAAGTGTAAGGTAAACGATAACAAACATTTTTGCGTACTGATGACATATATCTATAAACATCTTCAGATAACACAAGCAAAAGCCAAAGAATTATCTGCACATTTCAGTATCTCTTGGAACCACAAGTCCAACCAATATCCTAAGTCTCTCAATACAATGGAATACAAATACACCAATCCTCAAAACAATTAGATGAAAACAAAAACAAAAAATAAACAAAATTTGGATAAAGTAAAATTGTGGGAAAAGGACAAAATAGAAAAATAAGAGATCCGGGTGATTCTCAGAAACAACTCAACGATGACCATTTAAGCTGCGCCTTTGCTTCTGTATTTACTAATCACTGCAATCTGCTGCAACACCCATCCAAAAAATCAATGTGCTTCATTGCTTGGATCAATTATGATACAAAGGAAAAGAACTATCTTTTACCATCTGAAATGCAATTAGTTTCAGTTACGAAGGAAAAGAATTATCTTTTACCATCTGAAATGCAATTAGTTTCGGTTAACTGTAGAGTGAGGGGCATTGCTTTGCTACCACATTGCTCCTCAACTTAATAATCCTCTTTTTTTTGTAACTTTTTTGCCATATTTCTGATCTATTCTTCAGGCTCCAATATGTGACAGTTTCTTATAAATTCATTGGAGTAGTTTACATGCTTTGTCCAGAAAGGCTGCAGGTGTTTGTATCCAATATCTAGCCATGGCTTGCACTGTCCATTATAATGAATCACAGCAGAATTCCTTACACTATCTAGGTTAGACTTCTCCTGATACCCCAGACCAAGCATATGCCATGAAGGGTCAATGGGATGCACATTGCCTCTGAATGCAATCAATGCCGGAGGTAAAGTTCCAAGCTTCCACAAACTCAAGTTTGACCTCAGATTCTGCAACCAAAATATTAACGCTACGATGGTAAGAAAGTAGGTAACAGGTTTGATCTCTGATTCCACAACCAAAATATAATGCTAAGCTGGTAAGAAAGTAGGTAAATCGGAGGTGGATTTTGTTCAGAAAGGAAACATAATCTCTCGGTGAAGACCTCTAAGGCTTGGTAACTGGAAAATAGATTGAAAGTCGACAAAACTTGGGAAGTGACTCCATTTCTGTCTTTTTCCTGTTTCACAGTTGGAAAGAAACTCCAGCATAATTCAAAAAAGTTTAGAAAGTAAGATAGAAAATGAATTGAGAGGAGAGAATTCACCATCCCTTTCCAATATCCACTTTCCGCAGAAGTAACACAGTACATAAAAAGAAAGCATCAGTTATCACCTCAATTTTCTACCTTCTCGCTTTCAATCATCCTTATAAGATAGAAAGTCAATAAGAAAGTACTTTCTCTTTAATTTCTACTTTCTATTTTATTTTCTAGTTTATATTTACCTTTTGGTTACCAAACATCTCCCCATTTTTAATTCTAGGGGCGAACATCAGAAACTGTCATTGAAAGGAACAGAAGATGTTGCCAATTTCATGTGGAAAATGGTTATAACGCATATATAACTGGTTGAAATTTTCAGATATTACCTTCTTCACCCAATAATGATATGCATCCCTGATGTTTGTCTTCCTCCAAGCAGCCAAGTCGAAGACATTCATCCCGAAGGCCCATGCACATTCATCAGGATCCAAATTTTTGAATATGAGGGGATGAGAGAAATTGAAATAAGTCCTGAAGCGCTTGGACATCACCCATCCATCTTCCCCATTACAAGTTTCGACAGCGCCATTTACCTTTCCTTCAAGGTCAATCTCCCAAAGAGGTGACAAGTCACGCTGAATAACGACATCATCATCAAGAAAGACCACCTTGTCGAGATTAGGAAAGAGCTGTTTTAATAAACAAATGAATTCTGCATCAGTATTTCAGACTTAACTCGAGAGGGGAAAATTAATCAAAACCAAGCAGGATGATAAAGAAACTGGTTCATTTAAAAAAAAATCAAAAGAAGTAATAAGAATGTACACCCTAGGTCCTTCATTGTAACTCGCAGCAAATTGCAGGTTGAATTGTATACAGGAAACACAAGCTTTATTTCTTGGCCAACTTTGCATACATAAAGGATGAACATAACT
This sequence comes from Asparagus officinalis, assembly GCF_001876935.1. Classification (NCBI taxonomy): domain Eukaryota; kingdom Viridiplantae; phylum Streptophyta; class Magnoliopsida; order Asparagales; family Asparagaceae; genus Asparagus; species Asparagus officinalis. The sequence goes on from NC_033801.1 coordinate 52,438,832, forward strand.
GTATTTCACTTTTCTGAATGCATACAGGTTACTTGATTTTTTACATCCACCTGTAATTTGCTGGTTTTTTATTGAACAGAAACCAGAATAACAGAAGAAAAAAAATAGGAGAGGAGAGAACTTCAGGTCCTTTTCTTTTATTTCTCTCTTTTACTATTGTCAGCTGATCCGGCTTTTGCAGATTGGGAAAAGAAAAAGGTAAAACTTAATCCTGTCTCCCAAATTCACATTCCCTATATCAATAAGGAACAATGAGCCTCAGTATGATATCCTTTCCTCAGGTGGAAACTGATATAGACTTAAGGAGCATAATGTTTACTCCATCTCATCCATGTTTTTTCGAATATGCTACTATAAAGTTGAAGTTAAACCTCGACAATCTCTTTATTTCACCCAGATCTCAAATAGCATGTATATCAATTCCCATTTTCACCATTCACCTAAACCAAGAACTTGGTGCTAAAATCATTAAAAATATGGCACCCTTAATCTCCCTAGTAGTATATTCTAGGCATCATGCAAAGAAATGTTGGAAATGATTAATTTACCTCAGGCAGGTATATACGAAGATGATTCAGTAGTGAAATATACTTAGGACTCCTAGACTGTAGTTTGGAAGCAAAAACCTTAGGGTTATCTGTGACATTAGTACCCACTATATGATTCCCATGATAGTGGCTTCTAACAGCATGGTGGTTCTCTATAGCTTCAAGAACAGGAACATTCTCTCTTGTCAACCAGTCAAACTGATGAACGCCTTTCACCTTGACAATCACTGGATAAATAGGATACAAAGCAAACCACGAGTGCATCCCTGGATAAGTCTTTTTATCGGTTATAACATGAAAGACAATTCTTTCGGGTCTTGAAGAAGATGCCACAGCTGAGTTGACAGCTACTGAAGCTGCAAGGACATTATCAGTGGCTAGAACAAAATGCTGGTAGGAGTTGTCAGTTAGCAAAGGTAGCAATTCTTGGGGTGGGAGCTGTTTCCTTGCATAAGCATTGGATGAGTACTCGTCAGTCAAACGTAAGGAGAGACAATGAATGCCTTTTGGGATAGCACTTGCTGCCAAATGTTTGTGCAACTGTTCTGCCAATCTTGACCTTTTTCTCTCCCTATCCATAAGCTCCATCTGCAGTAGTGACTGGAGTTAGAAAATAAATAAAAAATACGACAAGGTTTATACAAAGACCAGCAAGCAATCGCAAACAATAAAAGAAATCCCAGGCCTGGTAAGAAAATACATCTAAGTTGGAAAGCTATCGAAGCAGAAGAGCACAGTTCCAAGAACCAGTCAACCTTAACCTTTAGATACATAATGATCTCTGGGTTTTGGTGTAGTGGCAGGTACTTTTAAGATGGTAGATAAACAACCCAGGTTCAATTATTGCTAGCCATGCATTTCTTAGAGGATTTAAAAAAATGATACGGTTGTTGTGTCCAGGTTTCTTCCCTTAAAAGGATCCTCAACCTGCGGGGGCATGTTAGAATATAAAATTATAACCATCAACCCTTATTACAACGCCAGAGTTTTGGTGCGGTGGTAGGGTCCTTTGACAAATTTAAGATATGTTTACATTGAAGTGATTGCTTGAAAGTACAAGCACAGAAAATAGGTCAGATGCTCAAGCCTGATTGGGACTCAATCACCAACTAAAAGAAGACTCTTGCAGCCCTATAACAGGGAGGACTCAAATCACTCGCAAATACAAGTTTAAGCTCGTGAGCAAAGAATCATAAGAACTACAAGAATCCTAACATATATCGATTTATATTAGCACCACAGTTCAATAAGGCCACTAGCTACAGGAAACAAATTAAGTTTTATATATGGGATATCAGGAAAACATCAGGCGACCAAAATCCATACTGGATTGTAGATATCTGGGAATATTGGGTTTATGTAGCAAACATCAGAGTGCCATATTGAGTGATGCTCATACAATATAATGTCCTAAAATGTAACCTTAACATACTTAGAGAAATCTAAGCATCAAAAATGTAAATAATATATGTTTAGAACCACCAACCAATTATAGAAACTTAGCAAAAAGAGTTTACTGGAAATTGCTAATGAACTTCATAAAGATAGAATCTTCTCATAAAAACATTAAAGAAATTTTACAGAACTATATTATTTTGGGACAAGCATATAAAAGGACATACCGGATGATATATTAGCCATGTCGGGGGTATATCACCCAAAAGGCAAAAAATTCCAAAAAAACTGGAAAGGATATTGAAACCATATTGTTTTGCAGCAAGTCTTATAAAAGGATATATCCACCGGCAATGTCAAGGATATTTAAAACAATGACAGGAAAATAATGCAATTTCCAAAAAAATTACATATAGCCACTGAGGACTTGAATGCTCAACTGTTTGAGGGAGTAGCTCACATGCAAAAAAAGGGCTTGAATGCTCAACTTGAATGTGATTTCCAAAATTAACATATATCGATCGAGGACATAAATGCTTAACTATTTGAGGGGGTGCCTCACATGCAATAAAAGGGCTGAGGTCAGTCGTCTCTTGTCCTTGGCTTCAAATAATAATTTCCTTTTAGAATGCTAAATTAATTAGGTGATTACGCTCACTGCATCCGATACCAACAATTATAAGCCGATACCAACAATTACAAGCTAATGTAAGCCACAAAGAGCAGTAAACTACTCCATTTTATAATTAGATGATCAAACTTAGTATCTTCTCGGAGTATCTTTTGCCCAGCAAAGACTAATACGAAGCACCACCTTGAGCAATATTTAATGGTAACATTAAGGTCCCAACATAGATGCATTATGCATATAATACATCAATAGTCCTTAAATACGTAACAGTTAAATCAGAAAATGGCAAGATGCAAGGAAAATGTAAATCTTCATGAAATTGTATGATCAGATTTAAAATGATTCATCAAATGTTTATAAAGATTAAGCCAACACCAATTTTATATGTAAGCTTTTAAATCTAAATTAAGCAATAAAAGCATCAACGAGAGGTTATCTTTGTGCATGAATTTTGGGGCAGCCTTAGACTGCTAGAACTAACTTAAGACATTCGTCCAATATCCCTTTTTCATTTAACTAGTGGGTGCCAGCAGGGCCGGAGCTAGCATTTGAAATGTGGTGTCAAGTGACACCACCCTATATCATACAATTAATGAACTATATATGAGCTTATGAAGCAAAGTGATCCAAATTATTTGGATAGTAATTTTCGGCCCATCAATTCTTAACGGCCATACCTAAAGAAAGTTACCCTTGGACCATAGACTTAAATGGCCCACTTCACCACATATCAATGATCTATAAATACTATTATTTTGAAAAAGAAAAAGATATACATAGGTTTACATTGAAAATGATGTGTTTAATGGTGTTTCGAATGAGGCTATTATACAACGATTTCAAAACATGAAGATAAGTGCGGGCCAATTGTATTTGGATGTAGTTAAATATCTTTTATATCTTATGAAAGCTCCAAATTATATTCAATGTGAGATAATATTGAATGTGAGAGAAAAAATAGTAGTAATGTCTTTTTTATTAATATTGTGACACCATTCTTATGAACTTTTAGCTCTGCCACTAGGCACCAGTTCTAATCTTTGATAACCTTAGCAAAATCTGTCACGCCCCGAAACTGTAGCGGAAATTTTGTAAATGCGGGGTGCGCGACAGCAGCGACCCGTGCACGAGACAAGTCTTATGCACGCGTCAAGCCTGGCAATTCATATCACATAGTTTATTTTTAAAATATTCATAAACCTGCTGATGATAGAAATCAGAGCAACTATATATATATGATCGGTACTTACAACCCACAAGCTCACCGTTATAAGCATTTTTTTTACAAAACAAAACAAATTGTGCTGAAGGTAACATCAACAAGAAGAGGCTTTCCATATAACGTCTTTCAGCCAAAAACTCAAACCAAAAGTTCGGCTAATATGAAGCTACGTCGGATCTGAAAAAAAATTTAAAAACAACGGGGTGAGCTAGCGCTCTAGTGGGAAATGTTCTCACTGAGCGCTAGCTCACCCCGTTGTTTTTAAAAAAAAAAATTCAGATCAAATGTTCTCACTGAGCGCTAGCTCACCCCGTTGTTTTTAAAAAAAAAAATTCAGATCCGGCGTAGCTTCATATTAGCCGAACTTTTGGTTTGAGCTTTTGGCTGAAAGATGTTATATGGAGAGCCTCTTCTTGTTGATGTTACCTTCAGCACAATTTGTTTTGTTTCGTAAAAAAAATGCTTATAACGGTGAGCTTGTGGGTTGTAAGTACCGATCATATATATATAGTTGTTCTGATTTCTATCATCAGCAGGTTTATGGATATTTTAAAAATAAACTATGTGATATGAATTGTCAGGCTTGACACGTGTATAAGACATGTCTCGTGCACGGGTCGCTGCTGTCGCGCACCCCGCATTTACAAAATTTTCGCTGCAGTTTTGAGGCGTGACAAAATCTAGGCTTATCCCCTTTACACAGATAAAACATTAATGTGAAAACTCAAAATAGTTATACTATAGAACATCGCATTAGAAATTAAGATGCCCATGTTAGACTAATCGTGCAACTCCAACGCCACCCATCAGCAAAAGTCAACTGCCTTAAACTCCATTATAACATAATAACTGTATGAGTACCTCAGAATACTAGATAATCAGGAATTTCACGCACAAATGAAATGTAGAAGACTTGATTAAAAAATTATCTATTTAAGACCTCCACAAAGCAACTTAAAATCAAGCATTGCGTATCTCACACCATCCTATGAGAACTTTGAGAAAATTTAAGGGTTCAACAAACAAAAAAAACTTCTTTATCAAGATCAGAAAGAATTATAGCACAATCTATCAAGACAGTATGACATAATGTTGGAAAATGGGGTAGTAAGAATGATACTTTTTTGGCGTGGTTTAAATATGTTAATAAACTTTGGAAAGAGTTGCACATTTGATGGAAAATTTTGATCAGATGCTGCAGTGAAATTTTAATTCTAAGTTAACCACGAAAGGTATGTCAAATCACTGTCTAGTTTCTACAAGAATCCCTATTAAGTTAAGACTGTTTGCTTCAAGTCATAATTAATTTGCACTCTTTCATTCTTCCATCCCTCTTTTCTCCAAATAAATTGGCTAGTAAACAATAGGCCTTTCTTTAAAGTAACTAGTGAAGAGGGCATGTGCATTGCACGTGCCTTCTCTGTGGAGTTGTTGTACATTGAAATTTCTATTAGGCCCCTAGATTCTCATAACTTGTTTCAAATAGATCCCTCTTGCTAATCCTACCCTTGATTTGAAGGACTAACTCCAAAATAACTAAAGAATGGGAGGACCAAATAGTAATTTCAATTATTTTGAGGGATTAATTTCAAAATAGCTCAAGAATTGGGCAACATAATAGCAATCTCACTGATTCGAAGAACTAATTTCAAAATATGGAAGATTTAGACCCCCCCCCCCCCCCCCCCAAAAAAAAAAAGTTTCTTATTTGGTGGCTTATTTTCAGTCCTCAAAATTTGTTCACTTTTTCACGTTGGTACCTCAAAGTATTTTTCTAACATTTTAGTACCCTAAAGTTTACTCAAAGTATTTAGTTAACACTTTGGTATTCCAAAATTTCGATTTTATTTCATTTTGATACCCCAAAGTATTTCTTCAACAGTTTGATAACCCAAAGTTTCAAACACATTTTACGCTGATACCTTCTCTAGATTCTGTTAGATTTTGTTAAATTTATATTGCGTACTTATCATGTTATTAGCATGTGGTACATCTCATTTACCTAATAAGCATGTGATAAAAAGTATGTATCAGAAATGTTTTGTTCATCGGTGGACCTTTATGAGTTACAATGGAATTGTTGCACTCATAAGATCTCAGAAATGTATGATTTTCTATATTTCTTATGTTTAACATTATAAATGAGGGTAAATGCTTTGGTTTGAGAACAAAAAATCCTTTAATATATTGGTTAGGCCTCTACTGATAAGCATAGTAGGCAGGTGGTAAGCATAGAGCAAATTACGAGTTTTAGTTACTAAATTAACATTTATATTTGCTTTAGTAGTAGGATTACTTCTAATTGGTTGTATTTACTAAATCAATGTTTATGTTTAATTTGCATTAATATCATTAATAAATATGTATACAGGTGCAAACATATATAACACCTAACTTATAACACCAACTTAAACTTTTATCTACTCCTCTATACTTATAGGAGGATCCAAAGATTCACTACTCATGCTACGATAAAATGCTACAGTGAATTAATGTATCATTATTATTGTAGCTATACTGCTATAGCACAAAGCAGAATACTGTAGCATTTACAAAAAATCTGTAGCATTTAAAAAGAATTATTGTAGCGAAAATAAAAAAAGGGTCGTGCTTTGCACGGGGTGCACATTAGTATGAAAGATAGAAAAAACATGAAGATACATAAGCTAAAAAGACCCAACTTTCAATACCAACTTTTATATGGCAGCTAGAAGAAACATGAACAATTGAAGACACATAAGCTAAAAAAATAACATATGAGAAAAACGAAGTTTGTACACACGTACAATTCACGTGCATTATTATTTATCTAAATATATCAACTCCTTGTCTAGGCCCAAGCAAAACCTAAGCCCAAAAGTCTATGGGTCTTGGACTTTGGTAACTTGAAAATCTTACTTGACTTTGTTCTTTATGTAAACTTTAATAAATTACTTTTCTTAACCTGTGGGCCTCACCAGTGTTTGTGCAACATCATGAGAACCGCAACCTGTTATGGGGCTCTCCAATTGTTGTTAAAATTGTGAGAGCTGTAGCGTTTTGTGGACCCCACTGACGGGAAATTGTTTGAAACAGGCAGGTCCGGCGAAAGCAAGCAGGTCTTTAGCTCTTTTTATAGATCTTACAGATATTTTTTCACTTCAAATTTGTCAAAGGTGAGGTAGAAAATTACACTGTGGTAAAGGATCACTTTCAATTCAAAGTAAGAAATCTACTGATTAATCTGCATTCTTTGACAAAGAAAGCAAAATGCAATTTACATGACCATGAAAAAATCAAAGATCTAAAGCAGTCTAGTTCATCAAATGTTTAATAATCTACTAGGGACATTGCATAAAAATTGTATAATTATTAACAATAATTTCCAATTTAGTTGTGAAAACTAACCCATAGCATTTCACCAAATCAAGTAAAAGTGCCAAGGGATGAATGGCAAGTTGTTGTATTTAACCAGCAAAAAGCAAAGAGAAACATGATTTCCTTCTTCTTTCATTATTTTGTGCCTAATGAATGTTATTCTCTATGACAAATCACATCACTTTACAACTTCTATATGATCTTTCTTGCTATACGAGAGAACTACACAATTAAATTTTAAATGTAGCTACATACCACGTGGTTATCACTATTCTATATAGCAATGTCATGCTATGCTGATTAATTACCATGGCTAGGAATTGATACCTCAAAGAGGATTAATGTCAGGTTGATTGATAGCAGCCCTAAAAACTCAGCAACTATTTATTTGCAAATAAAAATAAGGGTTTTTCTCACCTATATAACCCCTAAAAATCACATTTTTTGGTTTACACCCCCCAACCCAAAAAAACAAAATCTTCATATCTACCTATTCACCCTTACAAATCATCCCAAATCCATTACTTTTCCCTCTCCCAACTTAACTTCTGATATATTTCTAATAGAGTTAGGATAATATTTCTATTATTTAAACGCTTATCCTGTACCTTGAAAATAATTTTGAATATAAATAATATATATATATAATAATATATTATAATTATATATATTATGATAATGATACTGAATCGCACTAATATATAGTATATAATATATAATATATATATTATAATTTAAACGCTATAATAACCTGTAACATTGAAATATTTTGAATATATATATATAATATATATAATATATATTATAATATGTAAATAATAATATATTAATATAATAATATTATAATATAATAAAATACTAATAGTGAAAGTACTAGAGAGAGAAGAGAGGAAATGGGAGAAGACCTTGTACCCCAAAGATTGGCTATAAATGCAACAAATTGGTAGTAAGAATGATGGGCGCTAATCTTACCCTTGACATAAACACCTCGAAAAGATAGAGCCTCAACCAACCATTCACAAAACGTCCGAATGTTAGATGTAGGGACAAGATTAGGCGCCACAATCACTACGGAAGTTGATTAGAAGCAATACTTGGTACCAAAGTTTCTTTACACCCATTATTTCTTATATATAAATATATAATATATATAATAGATAATATAATTATAATATATATATATATATATATATTATATATATATATATATAAGATATAATATATATAATAATATATATAGAAGAGAGAGAGATAGAGAAGAGAAGCACATTTAATGAAATATCGAGAGGGGCTCCATGAGAAAGGTCGTTGAGAGAGGTCTTCAAGTGAGAAATTTGCAAGTGATTTGGGAGAGAGAACAGTGGAGGCAGAGAGAATTAGGGTTACACAATGAGTGGATGTGAACTAGAATAGGATAACATAGTTTTTGTTTAGTGGATACGGGTTAGGTATGGAAAAAGAGGGTTTTTATCTCCAAACTTGAACCGATTCACTTAGAATGTAGATTGTAGAAATTCCAGTGATTTCTAACACATGAGAAATTGACCACTTTATCGGATTTACATCTATATTTTTTTATTGACCAAAAAGAGAGAGATAGAGAGAGAGATACTCAAGTGGGCTCTTAGAGTCAAGATAAACTCATTCTTACTATGGTACCTAGTATGACCGCTGATTTAGTTGAACTCATTCTTGACTATGGTACCTGATTTGACACATGTTCCCAAATGACCATCTCACTTAAAAAATAGTAGTCATTCTCAAGTGATGAGCCACCACTATCGTTGGGCAGACATGGGAGCTTAAGACGCAATCTTGAACACAGAGAATTTATTCCCAACTTTGGATACTTTAATAATTTTATTTATTAGGACATACGGTGCAAACAGTTCCGGGAGTTGAAAAGACATCCTTCTTTCCATCAAAGACGAAGTCACTTTGAATTGGAATCAAAAAATTCCTAATGAAGACGGAGTGAACATCTAGTGGTCTGTTTGGTGATACCATGAGAAGCATGTTATTTGAAATAAAAGAGCCAAATTTGAACGAGCCTTCAGCTTCCACTTCACTAAAGAAGCACAAAAAGAAGCAAAGACAAATATGGGGACGAAACTAAATGGAAAGCATTCGTCGTACTGGAAAATCTAGGCTAGCACTTGACTTCGTGCCATTAGCCTAGAGTATTAGACTATTAAAGCATGTACCGATCAACAAAGTAGAAAACCAAACAAAGTCGAAACTTCTCTGTCCATCCTTGTCAACCTGCACTATTGATTGCTATTCATTGGGTTTTCAGGAGCGGATACATACTCTTCAAGATCCAACAGTTTCACATTCTTTGCTTTGCACCCAGTGTTCTAAAAATAGGTTGATTTTTTCCATTTATCGCTGATAAATAGGGTTTGGGTCATGGTCATTACGATTTTTGTAAAAATTTATCACATATCGTTTTTGGCTGATTTGTCCCGATGTATAGATGTAAATCCGATAAAGCGGCAAATTTCTCGTTGGTTAGAAATCACTGGATTACAATCTACATTCTAAGTGAATCGATTCGGGAGATAAATTTAAAAATATGATAGATATGGGGTATATACATCAAAGATTCAAAATACCTAAAAATGGTTGAAAACAAAATAATTGAGAACCTATTTTTTAAGAAACATTTTTGCTGATCTAAATGATGTTTTCAATAAGTAGAAGAAAACCCCTTAGCAAATTAGAGGTGTCGGAAATATGCATCTTAAGTATGCAAAGTACTGTAGAGAGTTTGGGAAGACAAGGATTTTATAACAATCTCCCCCAAAATTTCTTTTTCTATATTTTATCTCAACTTCTACAACAGTTTGCATAGTTCTTCATAACACATCCTAGAACCTATCTTGCAATACTAATTTTGCTTGTTAAGGCCACAAAATAGTTGAGAAATAGTTTCGATGGGTAAGAAGAGAAAGACTTCCTACATTTAGTAAAGTGAAGTAGATTCGTATAATTTACTCATTTCTTAAAAAGAGTAGTCACTTAATAGAATTTTAAAGAACATTCATAATATTGATAGTAAATTAGATAAATTTGTCCTTTTATCTTTAAAAAAAGGCGGTTTAGATTAGAGGAAAAGAGGTATTAGAGTTTTTGGTAGAAAGATTTTGCACTCTCATTGAAGAATTCCCTTCCTATCTCCCTCTCTTCTATGTACAAAGATACTACAATGGTAGCAACATCTAATAGACTAATATGCAGATATCATTATATCATATAATTAAGTACATGTCTGAATCTGATACCTGGAAACTTCATATCCATTTCTTAAAACCCGTTAGACATGGAGTGCTTATGTGGATCTCCACTAATGACGTTGCAGGTGATTTAACTAATCCTAAATTCCCCAAATTTACAAATCCCCTAAATTTTGATCCAACGATCTTTGCTGCTTCATTCTATCTTTAGATGCATGTCAAGTTATTGAAACCATGTTCATTCCTTGCCTACAATTCAAATTTTCCAGCATTGCTGCTTGACCTTAAACACGAGCTTGAGCTTGAAGATGGTATGATGTCCTTGCTTCAGCAATGAATTTCATAGCTTATTTACTCAATGTTGAGTTCCCTTGTCAATTTTCTCTTGGTTGCCTCCATTCTAAAAATCTTAATTTTAGATCACATCCAAAATTTTCCCTAATTTGAATCTTCTTCCCCAATCAAAGGTATCCCAACTAGCAACTACCTTGGCCATGTCACTAAGTCTCTGCAACATGAGCATTTAAAAAAGAAAAAATCCAATCACGTGCAAACATGCGAGAGCTGCGTACACAATTTCTCACTGGCAGTGAGCAAATGGGCCTTGTTGCATCGATGTTAATGTCTAAATACTTAAATGTAGCTAGAGCTGATTAATGTTCCATATTGGTAAAGAGGGTTGAAATAAGTACCAATTTGGTAATTTATTTTTCTTTTCCTCGGTTATAAGATATAATATTTGTGTAGATATAATTTTTGTGTAGGTGAGACTCTAATTTGTGCAGTATTCAATAGGTGGAAGAAAAAGAATCAAAACGATTAGGAATATGTGTGACCTGACACCCCTTTTTACTATTAAAATGGTCAGTCATAATATATGAAAGAAAGGACTAAAGAAAACACAGATGATTGCATACCATGGCCTTTAATTATATAGCAAATGTCTTTGCATCATATTGGTCATTCTTCATTTCAGAAATAAACTCAGTGAACGATTCTGGCAACTTGACTCCTACCGGAATTTCCACAAGGTTTACTTCTTCAAATATCTTATACAAGTCTCTTACAATTCTCTGTTAAAAATTCAATCAATCAACCAGGATAAGGACCATTGCATTTAAGTCCTTAATAAAAACATGCCAAGTTTTTTTTTACTAAGGACAATTTGGAAGTTCTAATTAAGTGTAGTGAAACAAAAAACTCACCGCTGAATTGTCTCTACTTCTACCGAGAAACTTTGGTCCCAGCCGCCTTCCCAAACAATCTGAAAGAGAAATTTTGTAAGATATGTATGTTAGCCTTAAAAAAAAATTTACATTATTAATCTGCCAGCTTAGATGTGGAAAAGGAACCCTAGTAAACAGCAAAGTTCCATATAAAAACCAACTCAATGAGAACACAAGATAATGTCATATGAAGATGATAAAAACCTTAAAAATTGCAGGATATCATAAAGACTATTAAATGGGTAAAGGTTAATAATCAGTATATATGACACAACACAAAAAAAAAAAAAATATCCAGGTAAAGTTGAATATTCCTACAGATAAAAAAAACTGGCTTACAAAGTAGTACGCATTCAAACAACAGGCAAAGTACGGAATCAAAGAACCGGTAGTCAACATAGTTCATAACAACCAGAAACTAAAAGAACAGAATTTGACATGAAAAGTTAAATCCAAGCACGAAAGAAGCACAGAACAAAACAATGTACAGCAGCTCCTCGACGAAATCTTGTGATCCTATGCTAAGGTAATGAATTAATATGATTAAAACATTAGATGTACAGAAATAAATTTATATGATTAGTCCAAAGAACCTAGATGCTGCTACCAAAATAAAGCTAACTGAAAGATACGATAATAGAAAATTGCCAGCAGACTATCGCCAAACAGAAAGCACTACAAAATTACAAGAATAAGAAGAACTCGAGATTATGAGAATCCCCATCCCAGAACAGTTTTAGCTTCACATAATTAATCGGGCATAATTAAAAAAAAATCCACTCAGGATGCCAAATCCATCAGGTATAGGAGAAAATTTACAGCTCAAACAAATTCATCAACTCAAATTTAAAGCCCAGCAAACTGCCAGTGCCTCATCAGAGTTGAAAACACAAGATTCATTTCCATCAAGACTTTCGGTTACCGAAAGACGAGCAGCTGTCGACCCCCTCGAGCGTGACGACGGCGGCGAGGATGAAGACGAAGGGGAGGAGGAAGGCGAGGACGAGGATCGCGTGGAAGAGGGCCCCGTACGAGGATCCGCGGGGGGCGATCTT
>NC_033801.1:52452501-52495196 GCF_001876935.1 Asparagus officinalis
TCTTACCCTTAGGTAGATGTGCAAGTGTCCAAGTGTCGTTCTTCTGAAGAGACCGCATCTCCTCCTCCATAGCTTCCCTCCACCTGATCGAATCGGGGCTAGACTCTACCTTCCTGAATATGGATGGAACCATATCATCAACGACCTTTATTGATAATGCATATGCGAACATGACATCATTATACCTAGCTGACCGACGAATTACTCTCCTCGGTCTATCTGCTGCAATGGACCCCTGAACATGACCCTATTCCTAAGTCCCATAATCTACTGTATTCTCTATCTGTTCGGCTGTCATCTCATCTCCTCCCAGTGTTACCTCTGTAGGAGCCTCGATGGATACAATACTCTCTGGAGTGGGTGGAGTCACATCATCCTCCACCTGCTATGATATCTCTCCTGTCTGGTCTCCCTCTACCTGCTGAGGGACTTGAGGCCTCATCATGTACGCCTCATCAAATATGACATCTCTGTTAATAACTATCTTCTTGTCCTGTGGATCCCATAACTTGAAGCATTTGACTCCATCTCTAAATCCTACTAAGACTGCTTTCCTCACCCTCGGATTTATTTTACCATCACTGACATGGTAATAAGCTGGACACCCAAATATCCGAAGCAACTCATAGTCACTAGCCACCGAACCAAACCAACGCTACAAAAGGAGTCTTCTCGTCTATCGCAGTGCACGACAACCTATTCACGAGATGGCTCGCATAAACCAATGCCTCGACCCAAAAGGATCTAGGCAATCCACTCTACGTCATCATACATCGCACCTTCTTCAGTAAGGTATGGTTCAATCTCTCGGCCACTCCGTTCTGTTGCGGTGTCTCTCGAACTGTGAAGTATCTTCTAATGCTGTGATCCCGGCAAAACTGTAGAAACGGATTACTCTTGTACTCTCCACCGTTATCTGAACGTAGAGTCTTCACCTTTCTACCTGTCTGCAGCTTCATTTTCTCTTCCACTCCATAAAAATATCCAAGACCTGATGTTTATGCTTCATAGGGTATACCCAATTTCTCCGGGAATAGTTATTAATGAAAGTAACAAAATAGTTGGCCCCACCAAGAGATGTGTTTTTGGAAGGGCCCCAAATATCTGTGTGAATGTAATCAAATGTATCTCGGGTGTTGTGAAAAGCGGTGCCAAACTTCACTCTAGTTTTCTTCCCGAGTACGCAATACTCACACAGCTCCATCTTGCAGGTCTTAGTACCTTTCAATAGCCCCTGTTTCGCCAATGACTGTAGGGACTTATCTCCTGTGTGTCTATGTCTCATATGTCATAAAGTGGTAGTGTCCTCCTCTATAGTGATAGAAGCTGCCAGACCCCCTGTAACTGTCTTGCCCTTCAAGTAGTATAGGTTGTTTTCTATGACATATTGCATCACCACCATAGAGCCCTTCGTGACCTTCACTGTAGCATCCTCTAAGATCACTCAATATCCTACTGCCTCCGAAGTCCCAAGAGAAATGATGTTCTTTGTCAACTGCGGCACGAAACTTACTTCCTTCAACTCATTCACTATACCGTCATGCATTCTAATCCGGACTGAACCAATACCACCAATAGGGCATATGTGGTCATTACCCATAAGTACGACATCCCCTCTTTCCAACTCCTCATAGCTAGAGAACCACTCCCTCTTAGGGCAGATGTGATATGTAGCTCCCGAATCCATCATTCACTCCGTGGAATCCACATAGCAAACCGACGGTAATGCAAGACATGAATAGCCTAAAGAATCTGAATCTGAATGCTCACCAATAGCTTTTGCAATATTCACTTCTGAAGCTAATCTGAATGCTCACCAATAGCTTTTGCAATATTCACTTCTGAAGCTTGTGCAGCTTTCCCCTTATTCTTCCTAGCTTTTTCTTTCCACTTTGGGCAGTCTTCTGAAGCTTGTGCAGCTTTCCCCTTATTCTTCCTAGCTTTTTCTTTCCACTTTGGGCAGTCAATCTTCCAATATCCTTCTTCTTTACAATACCGACATTAAGATCTACCAACACTCTTATAGGCACTCCTATTCTTTGACTTTGAACGGTTGAACTAGCGACGGTTTAGATCACGACCCCTAACAGCTAATGCATCTCGTGATGCCTTCTCGGAAGGTTCACCATCGCTCTTCCTCAACTCATAATTCACCAAAACTGAGGTCACCTCCTTATAGCTAACTGTAGTTCTTTCATTGATCATAGTTAGAACAAACGTATCATAATCATCCTCGGACAACGAATACAGAAGTAACATCGCCTTATCTTTATCCTCAACTATGATGTCCACATTGGCCATATCTAAAAGTAGCTTAGTGGAATTGTTGACATGCTCCCTGATGGAAACTCCCCTCTTCATCTTGAACTGGTAAAACCTCTTCTTAAAGTGAAGCCGATTCTTAATGCTTTTCATAAGTACTTCTCATTGAGTGTTTCCCACATCTTCTTCGCCGACGTCTCATTCATAACATCATAAATAAGATCCGGCATCAAGTATGACCTAATAACACCATAAGCTCTACTGTTCATCTTCCTCCAAACCTTATCCTCCATGTCAGCGGGTTTCTTTTTTAACTCAAGAGTCTCCTCCAAATTCTATGCATCCAAGGCATCCATCACTTGACACCTCCACAATACGAAATTGATCTTACCGTCGAACTTCAGAACATCAATCTTCGTGTTATTGATGCTCAGACTCTGTATCTCCTTCGTAAGAGATGAAGCTGATGTGCTTGCATCTCCCATGTTGTCGATCTAACTCTTCAGATAGGAATCTTCACCGAATCCTTCAAACAAGCCTGAAGTTCTGATACCAATTGTTGTGCGAGGTGGAAGCTTCAAGGAGCGACACGAACAATCCAAGAGATAAACCACAACCAATAAGCAAATCACAACCACAGCAAGAACAAATGATTTACGTGGTTCGGCAAGTTGCCTACGTCCATGGGATAAGGAGGGAGGGAGTTCTTACTATTAGAAATCAAGAGAATACAAATAGAGTTACAAATCTCCTTGCTTAAACCCAAAATTGGATGCAGCAATCCTCTCCAAAAGACTGCTTAAAATCATCCTTGCTTAAACCCTAATTAATCAGGTTTAGGGTTATATATCAACTCAGAAATGAACCGAATCAAAATCCAAAGCCCAGCCCAAAATCCATCTGCGGTCGACCGCGCAGGTCTTGCGGTCGACCACACGAAGCTCGCGATCGACCGAACACCCCCCGACAGAGAACCAAATCCGACAGTCAAACTCGCGGTCGACTGTGGCGGTCGACCGAACTGATTTCCCGAGAGATAATCACCTACAGGGTCCCCGTGGTCGACCGCCAGCTTGGCTGATTCTTCTGCTGTTTTCCTGCACTCTCTCGCCATTCCTTCAATATCCCTACAGTTTCAAATAATAACAAACATATATTTAAGCCTGATTTGTGTTTGGAATGATTTCCAATGCTAGCCATAGCTGCAAGTGGGGTTCACTCGCGCTGTGGCTGGCACACCTGTCCCTAAAGGGCCAGGTGTCCTAGCCACAGTGCGCGTGAGCCCCCCACGCGACTTGTGGTTAGCACTCTTGTTGAGATGATTAGTGCCGGTTTATAAATTTAGAATTGATATTGACAAATGAGATGAACTTTAGCTCAACAGATGAGTAAACTCATCGATGAACAAAATGGTCATTGATGAACAGAAGTCAACAATGAGTTCATATGCTCATCAATGAACGTGCTACAAATTCATCGATTCATAAGCTTCTATCGATTGATTTTAATAGAACACCTTATCTCTCATCGATGAGTGCATCTCTCATCAATGAGGCATGGTCATTGGTTAGAGATTCGTAAGCCCCTGTCAATCAAGGAAAAAGGCAAATGATGCATATATCAATGAGCAGTTGACCCATTGATGAGCCAATGCCTCTCAATATTGAGTATAGTTACTCATCAATGAGTCTAGGTCGAAAATTCAAATTTCAGAGTTCAATCTCAGCCGTTCGTTGTAGCTAAGATATCCCCTCTCCTATATTATCTTAAAACAATCTTTCTGACCTAATTGAGATAAAATAAGGGAGGGGAAGAAACAGAGAGCTATGGTTTGAAAATTAGAGATCTTAAGTCATCTAGATCATTCCATACTTCCTCGATCAACTTACTAATGTCTTCTTTATCCGTTGAACTACCATCGTCGATAAGTAATGCCCTAGGATCGTTGATCTTGACATTGTTCTGTGATAGAGAATGAAGTCATATAGCATAACATAAAATCTTGTTTAGAATAAAGCGATCGATGATGAGTGCTACTTGTAATGCAGACATATAGCATAACATAAAAATGGCAAGTAAATAAGGGTTTATATATTTGTATTAGTGGTAGATGTGCTGAAAGCAAAATACTTATTAAGTTGTACAAAGTTGTGTAATATTTGGTCCACTGATCACTTCATTTTCTAAACATAAGAAGAAAGCGAATCCAAATAGCTTTTACATGATAATTTCCCATTATATAATTTTCTGAATGACAATCAAACTTTCTTTTGATCTCTTCCTTTCATTTTCCTTCTCATACTCCTTACCATTAATAATTGTTTCTACTGTGCAATGATTGCGAAATTCATGGAAATCTTAGAGCTACAATCTCACGGATTTGTTCTTTTTGAGATGAGGACAAATGTTGTGGATCCATTTAGATATGCAAAGTGTCGTAGGGTGGATTTTTATCTTAAAAGTAAATCTTAGGGTGTCTCTGCTAGCTTAGGAGTATCTAGGTGCTTAATTTTGTTCTCTTTTTTAACTGTTTAGGATTGCTCATTTCTCCAAAACTTGTAGTAACCACTGTTGCAGCTAAACTTTACATGAAAAACACCTTTGATGAATAGAAAAGAGAATTATTATTTATGTATAGAATCACATTTTTCATCGCACATCATAGTTTCTTTCCTGTCAGATGTCACACAGACACACAGTAGTATGCACTCTAGGCTTTGAGCCTAGTAACTGAACAACACAAAAACAAATCATATATTACTATTCCTTAACGTCTGACCCACCAAAGTTTTACTTTTGGACACCAGCTCAAGCTCGTCCAACCATATCGACCTCCCTGCCAAAATACTATAGAGGTGCTTCTATAGAAAATTATATCGAGAGATGGACATCAGCCTCCCTTTCAAAATACAGAGGGGCTTCCATAGAAATTATATAGATTGATAGATATCAACTTTCCTGTAAAAAAACTATAGAGGGGTTTCTACAGAAAATTATATAGAGTGATAGAAAATGAAGACATATAGCATAACATAAAATCTTGATGCGCACATTATTATTAGCTATCAATGCATTCAAATGTCTATAATAGCAACTATATTGATACTCACTCTGGGTGTAATGATAGATGATAGCAATTGTGCATCTAGATTTATTCCAGGCCGGACTTCTTCATCCTCTCTATATAGTTTTCTATAGGAACTTTTCTCCAGCAATGCTTATAGTGATAAAATATCTCCTACTAGTGATCTCTCAAGTCTCAATGTTACGAGGGAGCGACCCTTCCTTGTCATCCCTGCTAGGAATATTAGTTGTTTAGACAAATATTAACGTGAATTTTAAATAGTTGATTATTAAATCAGATAATATCAGATCACTATTGTAACTCAGAAATAAAATTAAATCAAACGAAAATAAATAAAAGTTAGAAATACGGCCTGATGGTCGAGGCGTGCAAGAAACTGTCCCAAGAATCTAATTGCCCCCTCTCGTACAGGGCTACGCCGCAAAAGTTCTCGGAGATACAACGACCCTCGGTCAGGCGACCTCCTTCTCGTCGGCACAAGCTTCAAGAAGGCTTTGCGAATTCTTCTCGACTTTCAGGGAACCAACAAAATGTAACAACAAGTAAACGTAAGAGGAAGAACAGAGCAGAGAAGAAGAAGAGCTTGTTGTGCTTTCACTGTACTAAAATTCTTGCAGGTTTAGGTCCTTTTATAAGGGAAAACAGCCGTTATCCATAAATCCGCAATTAATATATTTTAATTACTCGCCCATTTATCACGTTTTTAATCACGTTACAAAATAAATCTTAGCTGTTACAAAATATTTCCGTTACAAAATAAATTCGCAAAATATTTATCACGTTTTCGTTACAAAATATTTCCATTAATCACGTTTTTAATTTACATCATATTAATTATGTTTTAATTATTCTAATTAGAAAAAAACAAAATATAGCATGTTAAGAGTCCCTCAATCAGGGGCTGCATTCGTGTCCGCAGGTCGTGTACGCGCACGACCTGACCCGACCCAGACCCGAGAGCGAGCCCGGCACGGCCGGCACGCATGTGTGTGGTGTGAAGCATAACATTTATTTTCTTCTAAGCATAGGAGAGAAAAGGGAAGGCTTATAAATAACCTATCTTCCCATCTCCTTTCCAATGTGGGACTAAACTTTTCCTCTACAAACTCAAGTTTTAAGTTACAACTCCAACAATCCCCCACATAACTTAAAACTTAAAATAATTCAGAAACAAGAGTACTAGAAGAACTTTTGAAAATAAGATTGCTAGTTTCCTTGTACTATGAAATAGGTGGAGGTACCTTTCGGTTTGAACCTTCACTTAGTGACAGTTGTATAGATCCGTGAGAGCTTGGTGGACTACGCCTTAAACCAGTCCTATTTATCTGATTTTTATAGAAAGCACACATAGTATAGTTTTGAAGAATTCTAAACAGGTTGCGCTATTATCGGCCTTGCGTAGGTATCTTTCATGTGTGTTACTAGGGAGCAGCCATAATCCTATAGTCGCGGCCTCACAACTACACACATATAGGTGAATCCTAATAAGGCTGCGATCAAGTAAGCATCCTGACTCATGGGTCTTGAATTTATTAAGAGTTTAACTCAACCTTTTACTTGCTTTTTATGAGCACTGATCATCCTAGGGATGGGAACAAATAAATTCAGTGCTCCTCGTAATTAATCACTTGTCCAGTTTGTTTATACACATTGAACCTCTGCGAGGTTGGGTTACCACTGTAGTGATTTTTCTTATGGGCTAAATCCCATCCCCCATGATGATTCTAGAACCACTGTCCTAGATAAGCCTTTAGTTAAGTCATCTGTAAGATTTTTCTCTGGTCTTACAAAATCTAAGGCTATTACATGATTTTTCATCTTATATCTCAAGGATATATGTCGCACTTTCAAGTGTCGATTCATCCTCACATTTGCGTTCTCTTGATGACATTTGTCAATCGCTGACCTGCAATCTGTATTAGAAGAATACTCGGATGCAAATTGGATTAGTGACTCAATAGATGTAAAATCCACCACTAGTTTTGTGTTCCTTTTAGGAGGAGGAGCTGTGTCCTGGAAATCTACTAAACAAACTTTAATGGCTAGAAGTACAATGGAATCAGAAATTATAGCTCTTGATACTACTAGTATAGAAGCTGAATGGTTGAAAGATTTACTTACTAAAATTCTATTAATACAAAAACTATTACCAGCTAGTTCTATTCATTGTGATTGCAGGTCAGCGATTAACAAATGTCATCAAGAGAACGCAAATGTGAAGATGAATCGACAGTTGAAAGTGCGACATAAATCCTTGAGATATAAGATGAAAAACCATGTAATAGCCTTAGATTTTGAAAGATTAGAGAAAAATCATGCAGATCACTTAACTAAAAGCTTATTTAGGGCAGTGGTCCTAGAATCATCGAGGGGTATGGGATTCAGCCCATAAGAAAAATCACTATAGTGGCAACCCAACCTCGCAGAGGTTCAATGGGTAGAAACAAACTGGACGAGTGATTAATTGTGAGGAGCACTGAATTTATTTGATCCCATCCCTAGGATGATTAGTGCTCATAAAAAGCAAGTAAAAGGTTGAGTTAAACTCTTAATGAATTCAAGACTCATGAGGCAAGATGCTTACTTGCTCGCATCCTTATTAGGATTCACCTATATGTGTGTAGTTGTGAGGCCGTGACTATGGGATCAGGGCTACTCCTTAGTAACACACATGAAAGATACCTACGCAAAGCCGATAACAGAGCAACCCGTTTAGAATTCTTCAAATTTGTACTATGTGTGCTTTCTGTAGAAATACGATAAATAGGACTGGTTCAAGGCGTAGTCCACCAAGCTCTCACAGATCTATACAACTGTCACTAAGTGAAGGTTCAAACCAAAAGGTACCTCCACCTATTACATAGTATAAGGGAACCAGCAATCTTATTTTCAAAAGATCTTCTATTACTCTTGTTTCTGAATTATTTTAAGTTTTAAGTTATGTGGGGAATTGTTGGAGTTGTAACTTAAAACTTGAGTTTGTAGAGGAAAAGTTTAGTCCCACATTGGAAAGGAGATGGGAAGATAGGTTGTTTATAAGCCTTCTCTTTCTCTCCTATGCCTAGAAGAAAATAAAGGTTATGCTCCACACCACACACGCACGCGCCGACCGGGCCGGGCTCGGGTCGGGTGGCGCGTGCACACGACCTGCGGACACGAATGCAGCTCCTGATTGAGGGGATCTTAACCTGCTATATTTTGTTTTTTGCTAATTGGAATAATTAAAATATAATTAATATGATGCAGATTAAAAACATGATTAATGGAAATATTTTGTAACAGAAACGTGATAAATATTTTGCGGATTTATTTTGTAACGGAAATATTTTGTAACGGCTAAGATTTATTTTGTAACGTGATTAAAAACGTGATAAATGGGTGAGTAATTAAAACATATTAATTGCGGATTTACGGATAACGACTGTTTTTCCCCTATAAAAGGACCTAAACCTGCAAGAATTTTAGTATAGTGAAAACACAACAAGCTCTTCTTCATCTCTGCTCTGTTGTTTCTCTTACGTTTACTTGCTGTTATATTTTGTTGGTTCCCTGAAAGTCGAGAAGAATTCGCAAAGCCTTCTTGAAGCTCGTGCCGATGAGAAGGAGGTCGCCTGACCGAGGGTCGATGTATCTCCGAGAACTTTTATCGCGTAGCCCTGTACGAGAGGGGACAATTAGATTCTTGGAACAGTGTCTTGCACGCTTCGACCATCAGGCCGTATTTCTAACTTTCATTTATTTTCGTTTGATTCAATTTTATTTCTGAGTTACAATAATGATCTGATATTATCTAATTTAATAATCAACTATTTAAAATTCACGTTAATCTTTGTCTAAACAGCTAATATTCCCAACAATTTCTGCCTCAAATTGGTCTCCTCTCATTCCCACGTAAAGGGAACTGCCTTGGACAACTATAAGTAGTAGTGCATAATCTAAAGAGGTCTATGGTTTCTAACCTCTTAGTTGTTGATCACATTATTCCATTCCTATCAAGTCAATGACAAGATACCAAAACCTTGGATATGATTTGTGGGCCTCATCATCGAATCTGTGCAAATAACTTACTATTATTAAGTAGATATGTAACGGAATAGAAGGTCAATAAATTCTTTTTGGAATTGGAGTTGTTATAATACGTGAACCAATAACCTTCAATCTTTATCATGACCCTCGAGTTGAGTGCAGGAAAAAAAGATTTTAAGATGATATTAAATTTACAGGTTCAAAATTATCTGGCTGTGCGTTAAAAGAAAAAGAAAATATAATGTTGCATGAGTCGAGCTTTTGGTCTGTGGAAAAAGCCCTCAACCTATGAAAACATGTTGGAATATAAATTTATAAGCCTCAACCCTCATCAAAACTTCGGAATTCTCATATAGTAGAAAGGTTAAGAGATAAGTTTAGATAACATAATATTATAGCCAAATCTTATGTAAATAATGGGTACCATAATGGATGACATGCATTTATCTCATGTATATTAAATATGACAGATTTTAGTTCCATAAAAATATGACAGATTTAAATGTAGTTTCATAAGTGTCATTATCTAATTAATTATGCTTTAAAATTTTAATGAAAATTTATTAATTAAGGTTTATTCATTTCATGCAAGCATCCCAACAGTATACTATAAATCCAATTATATTGCGTTATGACTTACTGCATAATGGTATCGTATCGGCTTGAGTTTTTGAACTTTGTTTCTGGTGTGTTCCTGACTCAATCTAATCATCAGCTTGATCCCATATATCAATACTAAGGTGTTCTTGATTGTATATGTTGGTCATTGTTGTACATATCCCTTTTTCTTTGGGGTCCGGGGCAGTTTCCTTGTGTCCAATCTCGGAACTAACAGTGAGCTTTTGCAGATTCATCATAACCATTCTATGAAGCTTGAGATACAAAAGAAGTTGAGGGGACCATGTTTTCACATCTGATCATCATGTTGAAAGGATGCACTTTAATTTTGTGGTTTGCTTCTTCCTGCTCAAAGGAATAAAAAGGAAAAGGTTTCAACGGATGTTTCAGATTACTCCTGTTACTGAATGTCTCTCCTTTATCATGTAAAGTATGCTTGTCGTTGAGCAGAATGTGCTCAAAGTGAAACTAGAAAAGATAAGAGAAATTTAGGCTGTTGATTCAACACTTAGAATGTGCATGTATGCAATGGGATTTACCTCTATCAATTTAGTATCATCTGATAGGAGTGTTATGGTTACTCGAAAAAAAAACAATGGCTAATTCTCAATTAAACACCTCATAGTTTCCCCTATTTGCACCAATATACCCTCCTTTGTTTTTGGCAGCACTTATATACGATGAAGTTTTTGAAATTTGCAGTTTGATACCTTCTGTTATGCAAACAAAAGAATATTTACTTGAAAATTTTCGTTTGACGCTCATAGATTAATTGTAGAAATTTTAACCTTAGTATTTGTTGAATTAAGTGTTAAATCTATTCCAGTTTTACTTTAAAAATAAAATTTCGGTAGGTTTAAAATAGGAATGACTTTAATAGTAAATTTAACAACATTAAAGGTTAAAAAATTATTAAAACAGCATGTGAGCGTTTTATGGGAACATCCGGAGGTAATTTCTTATGTTTCCATAACAAAAGGTAATAAAATGCTGATTTAAAACTTTTGGATTTGCAAATGCTCCAAAAATCAAGTAAGGTTACATAAGTGCAATAACAGGGGAAACTATATGGTTCTTGAAGTGCTATTTGCTTTCAATTGTTGCTTTACTTTGTAACTCATCTTACTTGGACAGCATCTTGTCTGGAGATATGAACTAGCTATTCTGATAAAATATGATCCATATATTTGTGGCATAAATGATCTAAAGTCTTTGGTTAATTATCTGGCGAGTGAATAAAATGCTCTATATTCATAACATTACAGAAACAGGCTGCTTGTTCTGCATCTTGCCTAATTGCCCATCTTACCTGTGACCTTCAAAGGAAATTTTCTTCCTCAGCGCTAAATGTAAGATGAGACCACTATGTACATGATTTAGGCTCCAAATCCAGCAGCGAAAAACAATTAGAGCGTGTTTGGTTAGTGCTAGCTAAAGTTGTAAATTTATTTGCAATATCATGTTGTTCCAATTTCTTTCGCTTGAGCACTCTTAAAATCTTGGAGTTGCAACATTATCCAACAAAACAAGTGTACCAGAATTTGGACATAGTTAGAATGTATGAGATTCTAACTAAATGTTAAATGATGACATCGATGGTGATAACGCTCATGTTACTTGGAGACAATATTCAATGTTCATTATTTATTGCATTAATTATGTGTTAAAGGAGAGAGAGAGTTTTGGGGTAAATTTCCTTTAGATTTAAGTATTGATGTACACACACACACACACACCCACACACACACGTTAAAGGAGGGTGAGGTGTGCTCTCATACCCAATATGAGACTAAACTCACTACTAACACATATAATAATATCAACAACCCCCTCAAAATCATGTTGGATCAAACAAAGTAAGTTTGTGTACAAGAAATTAGAATCGATGAACAGGTAAGACCTTCGTAAAGAAATCTGCAAGCTCATCGGCTGATGAGACATGAACAAGTTGAATTGTTTGTTGAAGAACAAAATGAGCGTCGATCTCAATGTGTTTGGTCCTCTCATGAAATACTGAATTATTAGCAATCTTGATGACACTCTTATTATCACAATAGAGACGTGTTGGGTCCTTTTGTTTTGATGATGTTTAACAAACAATTTACCACTAATATTATTTATCTAGGGTTTGTATTTTGTATTTATTCTAGGTAAACAATATGTTGGAGGATGGATGGAATCGAGCATTCGCGATCATATCCAATGGAGGTTGGCGGAATATTGGTTGAAGCATTGCAATTCAAGTTAAAGATCCAAGTTCAAGCTTCATCCGCAAGTGTACCAAGATAGAGCTTCGTTGAAGATCACAAGCTTGGGTAATTTAGTTTAGGTTTTATATTATGTGTGTTAAGTACTCTAAGCTCAATATCATATACACACACATTTTATTTGGTTTCTATGTATATATATATATAGTTATGTATATATACACAAGTTTTGGTTTTATAGTTTACAAGTTTATATAAATATGAAACCTATATTATTGTTTACATATATATACATGTTTCATATTTGTTAAATGCATATTGTGCAAAACCTCATTTTCGCATAATATTGAGTTATTAGTTTATTGACTTAACAATCATAACATACATCTTTTATTAAGTCTATAAAATCAGTTTATAAAGTTTCAAAACATGGTTTATGTCCAATGTCAAAAACAAGTGTTTTTCATTTACATGTTTTGGACTATTTTGTAAAATAAAGAGATTTCTCTTTTTTGGAGGTGTTTTTAAAAACCAGTTTTTGTAACATGTATATTATCATGTTTGCATTCATTTCTCAAAGTTTTATATTTTTCTAATTTTATTTGCTATTTTTAAAATAGGTTTGAAAATCAGATTTTTGTTTCAAAACAGGCTGATAACCTGTTATCAGTTGACTGGTCAGTCGACTGATGACATCAGTCGACTGATGTGTCGACTGAAGAAATCGCCTGGAACAACAAAAGTTTCTGTTTTGTTTTGGTCGACTGACCAGTCGACTGATGAGATCATCAGTCGACTGATAAGGTCGTCAGTCGACTGATGAGCTAGAAAATGTCTCTAACGGTTTACTCATCAGTTGAATGATGAAAGTCGTTAGTCGACTGATGGCATAACGACTAGTTTTTTTAGCCTTTATCATGTTTTGGTTTTTTGGTCTTTTTGCTGGGGTTTCTTGATCTTTGGGGTTTCCTATAAATACCCCCTTTTTTGCTGGGGTTTCTTGATCTTTGGGGTTTCCTATAAATACCCCCTTATACCCAGCTCTATTTTATGGAACAAGAAGAAAGTTTTTAAAACAAGTTTACAAGGGTTTTAAAGTTTGTTTAGTGTTTGTTTACAAGTTTGTGAAGAAATTTTCACAAGAGCAAAGTGGAGATCATCCTTTGGTGTTTGAGCATTCACTCTTCTCCCTCTCTCTTGTTATCATTAGAGAAGTTTTTCTAAACTCATATCTAGCTAATTTATATGTTTGATTTTCATTTCTATGAGCTAGCATTTATTTGAGTTTAGTTTGATTTAATTTATCTCTTTGTACACACACAACCTATTGAGCTTATTGTATTTACATTCATAGTATAATTTGAGTTGTGGGTTTGTGACTTAGAGTGTGAGCTTACATTGTGTTCTCATCCATTGTAAAGAATAAATTTATTTATATTGTGAGCCTAATTATGTTGAACACTTTGTAATACACTTGTACACCGAGAGGAGTGTGTGGTGAGAGACGGGGTCGTCACAAGAGGAGTGGGGTAGGTGGTAATGCCTAGAGGTAGGTTGTAATTCCTAACACTTGAGGGAGACACGGGCTAGAGACCAACACTTGAGGTGGTAGTGAGTGTGATTGCAAGAGTGTGAATTGTAAAGTTTTCGGTGAACTAGAAAACTGAGTGTGAGGTGTAAACGTTATTCGGGTGAGCGTCGAAAACCCGGTTGTGATAGTGGAGATCTCCTCGAGGTGAGGAGCGGAGACGTAGGTCGTGAGGACCGAACTCCTCGAGGTGAGGAGCGGAGACGTAGGTCGTGAGGACCGAACTCCGTGATCATATCGTTTGTTTGTGTTTGTCATTCCTTTATATTCGTGCTTATCATTTATATCGCCTTTGTCAATTGCGTGTTGTTTATATTGCTCTATCACTTTAGTAGTTTGTTTACCCTTGTGTTAGTTTCATATCATTGCATATATATCTTGTAGTATATCTAATTTGCTAGGATATTTGTTAATAAGTTTTAATTTGGAATAAATCAGATTAGATTAGCATATAAACCATATTCACCCCCCTCTAGGGTTCTTTCCTAGTGGCATTAGGATACTTTCAAGAAGAGTAGGAGTCAAAACAAAATTACCAAAATCACTGAGAAGACGATGAAGATGAATAATCTCTTTAGCTATTGTGGACATTGCATGATACTCAATCTCGGTGCTGGAAAGGGCAATAACATCTTGTTTCTTACTCTGCCAGGAAATAAGGGAATCACCAAGAAATAAACAGTAACCTGTTGTAGACTTCCTGGTAGTTGGATCACCAGCCCAATCAACATCAGAATATGCACGAAGATTTAAAACAGATGTAGCAGGAAATAGAAGAGAGAGAGAGAGAGAGTTCTGGTACCCTGGAGATACCGAAGAATATGTAATAAGGCAGCATAGTGTACAGAACGTGACGCATTAACAAATTGACTGACAATGCCAATAACATGAGAGATATCTGGTCGAGAGATACACAAATAGACCAACTGACCAATAACATGTCGGTATCGGGTAGGATCAGATAGAGTCTCACCATCAGTAGTACCAAGCATAGAATTCTGTTAAAGTTGAATATCGACAGTTGCATCGTCAGTTAGCTCAGCACGAGCTAGAATATCCGAGAGATACTTTTGTTGAGACAGTAGTACTCCCCGTGGGTCCTGAGAAATTTCTAGACCAAGAAAATAGCAAAGAGATCCAAGATCCTTCATGTGGAACTGTTGTTGCAATTTAGATTTTGCTTTCTATATACCAGCAACATCATCACCTATAATGATCATATCATCTACATAAATGTAAAACCTCGTAAATTTTTTTGAAAAATACTAGGATAAATAATATTAAATGAGTTATACTATGATAAATATTATTTAATAATGAATGAGCATTGTAGTAATTGATTTGAGACCAATTAAGAGTATATATGCATTATACACCGATGCAATTCGAATCTAAAAAACAACCAATTAAGAGTGTATATGCATTGCACACCGATGAAATTCGAATCTGGAAAAACTCGAAAGACAAAAGTTGTAGGTCTCTTCAATATCTTTCCAACTCTTCTTTAATCATCTCATTCAGAGGTCGGACAAAAGAGTTATAGCCAAAATACTGAAGACTGTTTTCCCTGTCTGACTATGTTTCCTGTTTTGGGTCAGATTAGTTTGTTTCAGGTTTACCTATGTATATATATATATATATAAACATACCTAAAACTTCTCTTTTACATCAGATTTGTGAACCATAACAGCCACCCTCTCCCCTCAAAAACATTAGAGTATATTTGTGGTGAATTTTAAGAGCTTTGTGAAGTAAATACTGAGAAGAGGGCGAGATTGTCGGCGTTCGGTGAGGGAGAGATTATTTTATTGAATCCTTAGGTTTTCCAGAAGCATTTTGATGTGAGTTTCATCTCCTCTAATCCCATCCCCATTTTTAATTGATTTTTATTGAGTTTTATTTAGTTTTTATTGAGCCTTAAACCTAGTTTAAGTATGAATATTATTCTCGTAAGGTATATGATATAAAGATTCGATATTTTTGCTTTAAAAATTTATAAGTGAATTTTCTAATGTGAATTTAAGAGCTAAAATAAAATTTAACATGAGTTTTTATTGATTTTTATTGGTTTTCATGATGTTTTGATGAATATGAACATGTTAGGGTTTAGACAACTTAACTAGATTTCATGTTTGTATTTCATGTAGATAATTGAACCCTAATCATATTAAATAAGATTTATTTTATGTGTCTTCATGCAAAATTAGCAACTTGTAACTTTGTAGATCAAAACCCGAACCGAAACTCAATTTCGGCCATTGCTCGGGTCAGTCCACCAAAGTTAAGGGGTCAGTTGACCAATCCCACTTGTTTTGCCTTGCGTACATTTGTGCACGTGTTTAGTCGACCGAAGGGCTTTTGTCGGTCGACTGATTAGTGTAGAGTTGTGAATGGTTATTTTCTTCATACATGTTTGATTGTGAACCCTAAGTACGTGTTGCACATCGAGATACGTGTATTTTGTACGAGGATACACGAATTGGATTTGAGCACGCACGACCGTTTAGAGGTACATAATATAAGCTTTCCATTTGTCATGACAGATAATGACATATACACTACATTTCATGATTGTTTGAATGCTTAAGTGGGTTAGTAGGTATGTCACAATGAGACCACGACAGACAACACTCAAGGTGGCTAGTTGTTATGTTAAAATAAGACCGCAACAGACTACACTCCATGTGCATTATTATTGAGTAGGTTAGTTGGCATTCCGCTATAGGCGTCAAAAAATACCTATGGGCTTTCTCACGTAGTTTGAAGCAAAGAGAAGATGATGAACATCATAATCCAAGTCACAGAAGCTTAATTAGCATCAATGAATGCATGAAGTAAGTCGACGAACCATGTGAAGCAACGGAACTAAAGAATGGCGAAGATACGAACTGATCAGGAGCTACGCTTCGCTTAAGAAAGATGAATCTCCCCTCATGTCTCATCTACTCCACATGTGATTCAACTATGGATGCTTACAGATCTCCTCGTCAACTTTCATACGTACTTTTAATGGCACAATTCTGAGTTCAAACGACTAAGATACAGTAGAAACAAACGGGACGCGCAAAACAGCGCCCCGAGCATCAGTGAAGACACCGCGAGTGTCTCGGCCAAGGCTGAGACACCCATGGTGTCTCATCCATGGCGGAGAAACCCCAAGTGTCTCGACCGTGGCCGAGACACTACGGGTGTCCGCAGACCAAAAAATGTAGTTTGAGCTGTTTTGAACTATTTTTTTTCGACCGTTAACCGCCTGGATTTGTCCCAACTGATCTAACATCATCTAAGAACATGATAAAGTGGTTACAATTGAGGATAAGATCAAATAATTTGTTCTTATCTGAAAACAGAGCTCTTGAAGCCTATAAATATAGCCCTAGGGCCTTCATTTGCACAGATCTGGAATTCTCGAGCGTCGGCGAAGCCCTACTGAATTGGAGACTGAAGGAGCATAAATTTCAGAAGAGAGGAGGAGATTGGATTGGGTTCTTAGATATAAAGAAAAAGAGCTCATCAGATCTGCAATTCCCGTTAGGCCATCAGTCGACTATCAGGTTTTATCAGTCGACTGATGAGATGACCGTTGTAGGCATTTTTCAGCTCATCAGTCGATTGACGACCTTATCAGTCGGCTGATGACCACATAAGTCGACTAGTCAGTCGACCAAAATAAAACAGAAACATTTGAAGATTACAGGCACATTCTTCAATTGACTTATCTGTTGACTGATGTCATCAGTCGACTGATTAGTCGACTGATAACTAGTTATCAGCCTGAAATAATTTTTTAAAAATAAATTTTAAAGTCCTTTTAAAAATAGCAAATAAATTTCAAAAAATATAAAACTTTGAAAAAAGTTTATAACCATGATTATGAACATATTGGAAAAGGAATTTTTGAATTTGCTCTTACCATTTGTGAAAACTCAGAAATATTCAAAAATGCTAAAATACATGTTTTTCAAATATGTTATTTTTACTATTTTAGCTCAAATCAAGTTCTGAAAACTTGTGTAATCATTTTATGGACATAATAAAAGATGTTAGCGAAAACTTGTGTAATCATTTTATGGACATAATAAAAGATGTTAGCATGGTTTGTATAGTCCAAAACATATTTGAATGTATTTTGCATAAAAACACCTATTTTCATGAAAATTCACAAATGTAATATGTGTGTATTTTTGAGCTTATAGAATTAACACACATTATATAAACCTTAAACTAATTTACAAAAGCTATGAGATCTTCAATATGCTTGACTTGGTTGCGGATAAATCTTGATCTTGAATATGACTTGATATGCAATAGCTTCATACCGATATTCTGCCAATCTCCATTTTATGTGATCGTGAAAGCTTGATTCCATCCATCCTCCAACAACATTGTTTGTCTAGAATACCTAATAAGAAAACATAAACACTAGATAAATAATATTAGGAATTATTTATAATCATCAAAACAAGATTAGAAGATGTAGGCTCATAACATGAGACCTAACATCAAGAAGTAAAGAAGTCCAGAATACCGTGTCCATACCCGAGAGAGTGGGAATCAATCCCGTACCCGACGAAGTTTAATTTAATCAACTTCATGCCGTTCGATGAAAAGTGTTCCCCTACTAAACATTTAATATACTTCAAGTCTCATTTAGGAATAATCTCCGGCAATGAGCCTTTGATGGTACGATCATTCATTAGCACTCTTCACGGAACAGTCTTCGATTGGTATCGTCGTCTTATGCAAGGGAGTATCAGCAGTTAGGATAACATGAAAGACATATTTCTTACAAATTTCATCAACGATGATACCTAGGTTTCAATCGGAACATTATTCGATGAGAAACAAAAGGGCAGAGAGTTAGTCGAGAACTTTGTCAAGCGATTCCGGAACAAAGCAATGAATTACAGAGATCTGTAGGCGTATAAAACTGCTTATAGGTCCCTTAACACAGCTCGGCACGGTGATTCAACAAATCAACGAACCATCGGGTGATGTATCCAAGCGTAATCGTTAGACCGCAACATCGAAGCTAAGTGAGATGCGATGAAGTAGATTAACGAGGCTACGAGGCTAACGAACCGCACGCGAACAACAGAATACATCCACTCGCGTGCGGAATCAAGTTAACGGTTCGGTGAGTCAACAAGTCATCTAACTGTGGGACGGATTCGAATTCAAACACCGAAGCGGATTTACTGCCAAATCAGGATCCGGACTGCCAAATCAGAGTCCAGATCAACAATAAAACTCGGATAAACCGCGAAACCAAAAAACGGACACAACGGCACACCCAGGAGAGCTTGGCCAAAACCTATGGCTCATTTGTCAAAGGTTGGAACTTTGGGAGCCGAAATTCTGCCGGATTGAGAATTGGACTTGAACTTTTGGAGCTTTGAAGACTCGACTCTCAGATCTGGTTCTTGGCGATCATCCACGCCAAATAAGGCAGGAGTTCGAGAGAGATCAGATCTGAGATCTACACGGTTTTCCTCCGGATCAAAGCTTGGCCTTTGATCCCGAGAAGAGTCTCGATTTCGCTTGGTCGGTTTCGATTACTAAAGGCTAATATTTCCATGGCGAAATAGTACCCCCGGCTATTATTTCCTTCGTGAAATAGCACCCGTCATAACGTGTAGATCCGACCGGATCAAGATCGCGCGGTGGTCCACGGATTAACCCCGGCACTGGCAAAGAACCCACAAAAGCGAGAGACCGTAAAACAGGATCTCGCAATTCGTTCGACATAAAAGGAAAGTTGTAATTTTTATTTTTTTCTTTGATCTCATTGTAACCGGATCTTATAAAAAGACCGGATCTTTGTAATTGATAAACCGTTAACAAAGGAATCAATGGAATCAATGAAAACAACTTTCACCGCGAACAATCTGGCGACCACAGTGGGAGCCACCGATCTCACTGCCGAGATCGTCGCGTCGCAGCCACGGATCTCAATCCCGGTCGAGGAGGAGGTTGAGTATGAATTCGACCAGCAAAAGTTCGAGGAGTATCTGTCATCCTCGTCCGGATCCACCTCCCCTCGCAAGTCCAAGAAGTTCTCCTCCAGGAGAAAAGTTCGTTGGTATGAAGAAGTGCAAAATGCCAACGAAGCTCTCACCCTAATTGACGCCAAAGTTGCGTCGGGTGAAATTCCGCCGACCTCCAACCAGGTCAACCCTGTTCTCGCCGATGCCTCCACCGTTGAGGGCGTTGTGACTCTCTCGAAGAGAGCCCGCTAGAGGCGATGTTAACGCCTGGCGCGGTAACTCACTGACGGAATCCGCTATCACGCGGATCTGAAGAACAGGAGAGGCAAACAGCCCCACCCACCGATGAATGGCAGCTCTTCTAAGCCGCCAACGAACGAATGGGTCCGTGTCAAACGGAATCGTTCGACACTCGAAGAGCGCATTCGCAAGCACCGCGCACTGTCAGCGCAGACACGGACTCGAGTCCAAGAAGCCCGTAGAAGTCTGCAGAAGGAAGTGGCCAAGAATCCGCCACCAACCCGCCAAGTCTGGAGGCCGAAGTCTGAAGCGGCGATTCAGGCTAAGGCATAATCGTTGCAGCCTTCAACGCAAATCCAGCCTCCGGCGAACCAAACAAAATCGCCGATAATTCCCATGGCTACTCCGGGAGATCACGCGGAATCATCCCGAAGAAGAAGATCAGTTTTGGAGCGCCTCAGTCCAATTCCCGATGAAAGAAGCAAAGCTCCAGTTCAAGAACGTTTGGGCCCGATGAAGAAGCCCCGAACGACTCAACATGCTGGGTGTCGCCGACACCTCCAACATGACAAAAAGATCAGGGTAGCTAGGAGCACCAATTTGCGCATTGAAGTCCAGGAGCCCGCTGAGAACTCACGCCCACAAAGGCATGTTTCGAGGCGCGTGACTTTTGAAAGCCCAAAGAAGGCAGTTCACCCTCAGAAGGAAACATTATCGTCTGATGACGATAGCGTTATACCTGAGAAGTCGTGCCAACACACGATAGGTTACTCCGACCTTCAAGCAGACGAATTGTACTATCGTGCTGAGGGTACGAGTAAAACCAGGAAAAGGAGTCCTCGAGAACAAGAAATTCAATGCCCCTGTTCCAAACTCATTCGGGCAGTATTGTCTGAGTGCAACTGCACTAATACAGTCCCCGAGAGAATTTCAGTCTTCGAAAGACTCAGTACCGAAACGCCAAAACCAAAGCCTAGGCGTTTCCGACGAAGGAGAGCGGTGGTTGAAGATGGGGAATTTCCGAGGGTCACCACCAATATGACCAGCAAAGGGACATCGACACGGGATAATCTCGAGTCGATTCTGAAAGTACCCCGGCGTATAACCCGTCTGCAGTCTGGAACCATCAAATGAGCAACTTATGGTAGGGTTCGGACAAGGCTACCTTCAGAAGATGAAGAATCTGATGCCGGTTCCGCGGTTGCATCAGATAATATGGTATCCAGCGAGGGACAACCCCGCGAGGCACTTATGATAAGTACGGAACAAGTGGCCAAGATGCTTGAAGAGACCATGGCTAAACAACATGAGAGCTTCAGGTTCGAAATGCAGATGGCCATGCAGAACATGAGAGAAATGCATGACCAACAAATCCAAGCATTGACGAACCAGCAATGCGAGCCAAGTCGTCGTAACCAGGTTAATCTAGAAGATGAAGACACAAATGCGAATGAGACTCATAATGCCAATAATCCTCCCGTCAATGCAGGGGGTGGTAACGAGAATGCTAGTGAAAACACAGGCGAAAGCTTGAAGATCAAAAATCTCGAGAGCAAAATCAATACATTGATTTCCGCTCAAGAGATGAAGAAAACAGCCATTCCTTGTCCATACCTAAGAGAATGGGAATCGATCCCATATCCGGCGAAGTTCAATCTAATTAACTTCACGCTGTTTAATGGGATTCTAATTAACTTCACGCTGTTTAATGGGATGGGTTCACCCACTCAGCATTTGATTTACTTCAAATCGCACCTGGGGGTTATCTCTGGTAATGAGCCTCTGATGGTACGGTCCTTCGTTGGCACTCTTCGTGGAGCCGCCTTCGATTGGTATCGTCGCCTTAAGTCAGGAAGCGTGAATAGCTGGGACGACATGGAGACTAAATTCCTCGCTAACTTCTTTGACGTCGACACCGAGATATCCATCGGGTCGTTACTTGATGAGAAACAGAAGGACGGGGAATTGGTTGACACCTTTGTCAAAAGGTTCCGGAACAAGGCGATGAACTATCGGGACCCGATCATCGAGGTATTCATTATCCAGACTTGCCACAACAACCTTGCGTTGGACGTGTTGGAAGCAATGGGGACAGCACCGTCCAAGACATGGAAGGATTTGAAGGTCCGAGGAGAGCAAGCCGAGTGATTCCTCAGAAGGAAGAAGGCGGAAAGAGGCCAACCGGCGATGAATACTCCAAAACAGAACTTCGTCCCACGAGGGTGTTCGCGGGGAAAATCGTTGCTTTCTTCATTGATTCCATTGCTATCTTGAATAACAGTTTTTCGGTTACAAAAGATCCGGTCTTTTTTAGATCCGGTTACAATGAAAATCAAAAATAAAGAAAATTAAAAATTACAACTTTTTCTCTTTGGTCGAACAAATCGCGAGCTCCTGTTATTCGGTCACTCGCTTGCGTGGGTTGTTTGCCTGCGCCGGGGTTGTTTGCCGTGGACCACCGCGCGATCTAGATCCGAGCAGATCTACGCAGTATAACGGGTATTATTTCACCAAGGAAATAATAGCCGGAGGGATTATTTCACCAAGGAAACAATCGCTCGAATCTCGGGATCAAAGACCAAGCTTTGATCTGGAGTGTAACAACGTAGATCTGAGATCTCGATCCCCTCGAACTCTTGCCTTTTGTGATGCAGGTGCTCGCCGAGAATCAGATCCGAATGTCCAAGTCTTCAAGCCTTTAAAAACTCCAAGATGAGGTCTCAATCCGGCAGAGTTTCGGCTCTCCAAAAGTTCTCCCAAAAAGTCCTTTAAAATGATGAATGACCCCGCCTATTTATAGGCAACCAGATCTGTGCATTTGGCACAGATCTGGGCGGCCACCTCAGGGTGGCTCGGCCTTGGCCGAGCCACTCCGGGCTTTGTGTGTGTCCGTCGTCCGGTTGTTTTGGTCCTTGTATCCGCTTCGTCCGTGATTCGGTTATGCGGTTGATTGGTCTGAAATCGATTCGTTGACTTGATTCCTGATTTGGAAGTCTGGATCCCGATTAGGCAGTAAATCGGCTTTGGTGTCTGAGTTCGAATCCGTTATATGGTTGGATGACTCGTTGACTCCCTGGACCGTTGGTTTGATTCCGCACGCGAGTGGATTCATTCCGTCGTTCACGTGCGGTTCGTCAGCTTCGTAGCCTTGTTAATCCGCTTCGCTGCGTGTCACTTGGCTTCGGTGTTGTGGACTGACGTTCGTGCTTAGATACGTCGCCTGATGGTATATTAGTTCGTGTTGAACCGTGTCAAGGGACCTATAAGCAATTTTATATGCCTACAGATACCCCCTCCAAAGTTTTCCAGTCTCGTTCTTTTATAGAAGAGTCTGGAATACTTTGGATATGACTGTCCCAACCTTCAATCGGTGTAACGGGCTCTTGGAATGGCTTCTATTCTCGATTCCTTCAATCCTCCAGGCTATTCGGTGCTTTGTCGAATGCTTGAGAGGGTTCCGGTGCTGCATTTATTGTCTGACCGTTGTCGGAATTTTGAATTTGAAGTCGATTCTTGATTTCCTGGCTTTTTAGCTCGAATTAGTTGCTTCAACATGGAATTGACCATCGGTTGACGGCTTTGAATCTTCATTGTGACGCGTTGTCCGGCGTTTAACACAGTTTATACTCGTAAGTATTTTGGAGTCTACACAGTTTAAGCTCTTAAGGAGTTGGAGCGGGGAGGTCTAGTTTATACTCATACACTCCTGGGAGTTATGTTAAGTTATCCTTAAGAATATTTTTTAGAAAAATATTCTCGAGAAACTTCTCAACAAAGAGGAGGGAATAGTTTATACTCGTATACCTTATTGGAGTATTCTTTAGGTTCGAATAATCTGAACCGGCCCAAAAAAAATGTGCCAAAAAGGCAGTATTTGGGTTCAAAAATCTCTCCGACCCTTCCAAATATATGGTAGAGGGGTTAAATAGGTGAAGGACTGAACCGTAGGTTGATCAAAAGTCGTTTCAATGCTTAATTCAGCTCCAATTTGAATTCTGATTCAAATTTGGTTCAAACTGGTTCAATTTGGCTCAGACTGGCTCATTCTGGTTCAATCTGGCTCAATTTGGTTCATTCTGGTCTGGTCTGGTCCAGCCAGGTTCAATCTGGCTCGATTTGGTTCATTCTGGCTCAATCTGGCTCATTCTGGCTCATTCTGGTCCAATCTGGCTTGGTCTGGTTCAGCCCGGTCTGGTCTGGTTCAGCTAGATCTGGTTCAAGGCTATAAAAGGGGTTCTTTCTTTTCTTTTCTTTTCTTTTCTCCCTAGGGCCGGCCGAACCCCTCCCCCTCTTCTCTTGATTTCTCTTCCCTCGAGCATCCATTCTCTTTCAAACCTTGATATTTGTCTTAGATCTGGCTTTCCTTTGAATCTTGGACTGAGGAATCTCCCAAAAACTCTAAATAAAAAGTTTCTCTCAGGCCCCTCGAGCGTGTGGTTCAAGTTTCCTTAAAGGTCTCGCCTTTATTGAATTTTGAGCTTTTCTTCAGGTAAATCCTCCGCAATCTTGATCTATTTCATGTTTGATCTAGTGTATGGAGTCGCGGGATCGCATATAAGGGTTGAGGGTGTGATTTGAAGCCTCAAGCTCACCTTTTTAGGGGTGGAATTGCGATAAAAAAAATGGGATTTTTCCTTTTCTAGATCTGATCCCTCAATTTACCTTGCAGGTCTCTATGTCCCGTATGGCGAGGGGTCAATCCTCAACCGCGCCGACTGATGGCGCGCCTCCCTCTTACGCCGGTGAGCTATTTTTTTCTGGAAATTTACAAATTAGTCCATTTTTTCTTGGAAATTTACAAATTGGTCCTTTTTCTTTTTTACTCCCCGTTGTTCTCCTTGGTGAGGCAACCAGGAAAAGCCTTGATTCTCCTTGGTGAGGATCGACGCTTCAAAGATATGTTTTGCTTGGTCAAAACACTATCTCATAATAAATAAAGGGGGCGTTTTGTCGCTGCGTTGTGCCTTATAAGGCAGGGATATATTGTCGATATACCCTATCTTATGAAGGTACAACGTGGCCAAAACATCACACCCTTTATAAGGCAATGACTCTATCTTACCCTTTCGTAAGATGAGTTCAATTTCCTTTTATAACTGGAATTAACAAACGTTTAATTGCTTGTTCTTAGTTGAATACCCTTCTGGAGCGTTCTCATCTCACACAGTATACGGGCGTCGTGGTGAGTATTATTCGACCTCCGACGATGTTTCCCCTATCCCAGTCACTCCTCAGTTCGTTTTGGGCACATCGACTGAGGTTGCCCAGGCGGTGAAGGAAGGTGGGCACCGAGCTCTTCGACAGTTGATTACCGATGCACCTCTTGTGAAGGACGCCAGTTCTATTCAGCCTCTTCGGAAGACTGATTTTTTGTTTGGTGATTCTGTCAGTAAAACTGGCAGTGGCTTCATATATTTGCCGAAGATTCCTCGGCATCGTTCATTGACTGAGTTCAGGCGTCAGGCCGTGACACGGGAGATGTCGTGGCGCTTGACGGAGGAGCATGAGAGCGTCCATTGCGGGTACATCACTCATCGCAGAAGTCACATCACCGGATTGCGTCCCGGAGTACTGGGGTTGGATGCACCACCACGTAACGAGTTCCTCGCCACCGCTTCTACCTTGAGGAATCGCCTCGCTGCTCTAGGGTGGGAGATGCCTGCGTCGCGTCACAGGATTTATGGTTGGGTCCATTCTTTGGACAAGTTTTGGTGGACCCGTATGACGACGTATGTCTTGAGCCGATGGGGCGAGGAGTTGCATTCTTGTGGTTTATATGCAGCCGTTCGTGCCACCATGTATGGCTTGTCTGTCAGCGCAAGGCATTTCTGTGCTTTGTTCGAGCTTTACAATTCAGATTCGAACACTTTTCTGACCCGGCAAGGGGAGTTGGGTTTGGCTCTTCACGAGATGCACAGGATTTCTGGCTTACCCATGGGACAGATGTTGTATCAGGAATACTTTCCCTCCAACCATGAATTAAGTCCGCTGAAGGATCGTATGCCCGATCGCTACGAGACTCTATGGGATCTCACTTGTCACTATCATATAGCTTTGGCGTAGTCTGAGCCTTTAGCATAGAGGACTAAGACATTCGTGAGTCTGAAGTAGTTTGCCAATTATTTGTTCAAGACTCTGGAGAGTAATTTTGGCGAGGCTATTTGTGAGTTGGCCCCACTTACTCCCTCAGGGGTGAACATTCTGCTGAAGAAGATTGACGCTCATTCTTATACCACTAGCAGTTCTGAGGGTGGCTTTCCTGCAGGGACTAAGTTAAAATCATTCTTGTGGCATGCTACCGCACCGATTCGACCAATGACCCTTCTTGCCGGTTTCCTCGCTATTTGGTTAAAGAAATGCGTGGTCTCGTACCAGTCTTGTGACGCTCTGCCCTTGGAAGTACTCTATCCAGCAGTTCAGCTTGCCTACAAGAAAGAACTCTCACTTCTTCCGGTGATGGTGGCTAACATTCACCGAGGACTTCGACAGCTTTCTGGTGCCTTTACACGGAAGGAAAAGGAATCGCCGACTCAGATTCCCACCCTTAAGACAGAGCTCCCGTACACTTACTTGATGGCTTGGTTTGTCCTTCACCGTCCCGATATGATGTCGGTACCGAGCGCCACAGATCATTCCGTTCCTTTACTACAGTTGCTTGAGAACGGCAAGTGGGAGGGGCGCGGATTTTCTGACATCAGACAGCAGCTGCAGGTCCACAAGTGTTGGACATTTTCCACTTGCTTTCCGCAGTTCTCCGGCCGATATGGCGATACTTTGATAGATGAGGAGAGGCCGAGAGAGTATCGAACCCACTTGGACATCGGGTGCTTTAACTGGCTGGTGAACATTAGGCCAGGTTATCTGACTTTTCGGGTAAGGGATCAGTGCTTCATAGAGCCATATCTACCCTGCCGATTCGCTCGTCAGTTTGGCTACGATCAGCTTTACGTCGGGAATCCTCGTCAGTAGCTTCGGACCCACGGCGGTTTGGTAGATGGTCTCCGTACGTGGTTGTGGACCGTGACTGGCTGTACTGGTGCTAAATTTAGTCTCCCGAGTGCTGATCGGCAGTTGAACCTCACTTTCTTAAGCTGCAAGTGGTTGTTAGCAGCCAACAAGACTATCCCCGTGAAGCCGATTGCAGAGCTCGTCGGATTGATGAAGAGGGAAAGAAGACCTTTCATTCCGCAGACGAGGCTTCAGGCGGAGATCCTGAAGGTTATGAAGACTTTTCCGAGCGAGGTTTGCTATTCATCTTTTCCTTCCATCTTCCAGAAATATTGAAACTGACTATGGTTTGATGTTTCAGGGACCACAGTTGACCAGGATGAAGAGTTCTGTCCCCCTCCCCAGGCGAGACCTTCGATTATTATCCCTGCTGCTAGGCGGAAGAGATTTGCCCGTAAGCCGCGTGCAGCTTCCCGAGCATCTGATATGGACTTGGCTGGTGATGATCCTGCTAGTGACGGAGGTAACATCTACTCTGTAAACCACCTTCTTGGTTATTCGGAACATTGACTCATGCTTTTCCATCTCTATATAGGAGAGCGTGGAGAGAGCGAAATGAGTCCCGATTCCGTTCCTGTGTCTCCTGGTGAGCCTGACCCGCTGCCCCAGTTAAAAAGGCCTACAGGGGTTGCCGACATTAGGGAGGATAGCAATGTAGGACCTGATTCCGCAGATCCAGGTACATCTACTATTGACAATGTATCTTTTAGATGGTATACAAAAGAATTTGTGTATCCTCTAATCATCTCTGTACATCTTGCTTCTTCAGATAACTTGCAGGAGGCATACGTGGATTTTGGGAATAAAGAGGCTAACGCATCCATAAGGGGTAACTCATTTCTGTTGGTTGTAGTCTCTTTATTCTTCTTTGGTACTTATATTCTTTTACATCAGATTTCTCCATTGATGATTTTGACGAGGAAGGCTTGATAGCGGACACTCCTACACTCCACTTCATGTATAGCTCTCCTCAGTTTGATGGCCAGCTACCTGGAGACATATTTTCCGAGCCCACGTTCGATAATAATCTTGAGGATGATTCTTTCGAAGGTATATGCCTCCTCCCAAATTAATTATAGGACTAGCCAATTTTGACTAATGCAGCTATAATGTGATGCCTCTGAGAATTCTGACTTGTATTTAACAGGAGTTTTTGTTGAGAATGACCCTGTTGAGCCGGCTATGGGACCAACTACACCAGTTGATACACCCCCAGCCGTTAGACCTCCACCACCCCCAGTGACTCAAGAGGGTATGAATACTATTTACTTACTCTTCAAGGTCTTTTTCTGACGGTTTTTTTTTATCGTGCAGGGAATTCTTCTCGTCTTCATATTCTGGCGAGGGAGTTGTTATCTGATGATGATCCTGAGAAGATTGTCATCTGTATAGAAGTCCGCTCCTTCTTCTCTTTCATGAATGCTATGATTGGCAAGCTTTTCCATGGTGGACTTTCTCTTCGCCAATTCAAGCCTTTCCTTGATTCTAAAGTCAATTTGATAAGGGAAGCGGGACATCCAGATTTGGCACAGGCTATAGTTGATGACCTTGATTGCCTAGAGCATGAGCTTCAGATGTTTCGTGAGCTCCGAGATGCAGGTGCCTCCTCATTTATTGCTGCCGAGCTGGACACCCGCTTACAGTCATCACGCGAGACTCGGATTTTTGCTGAGCTCGAGATTCAGATGCAGCGGGGCCGAGTAGATCGAGTTAAGACGAGCCTTGCTACTAGATTATCTTCGCTTGCCGAGCTCGATCTTTCTATTACCTCCTGTGCAACCGAGATAGACCAGCTCAGAAGAACACTCCGTGAAAAAGAGGAGACTTTGGATATTCTTCAGATGACGAAAGCACAGGATCAGCAAACCCACACTGCTTTATCTGATGAGTTGAGATCCCTGGAGCAGAAGCTAGCCGAGACAGAAGAGATCGCTGCGAGGACTTCAGCCACCACCGAGGAGTCCAGATAGACCAGCTCAGAAGAACACTCCGTGAAAAAGAGGAGACTTTGGATATTCTTCAGATGACGAAAGCACAGGATCAGCAAACCCACACTGCTTTATCTGATGAGTTGAGATCCCTGGAGCAGAAGCTAGCCGAGACAGAAGAGATCGCTGCGA
Organism: Asparagus officinalis; assembly: GCF_001876935.1. Classification (NCBI taxonomy): domain Eukaryota; kingdom Viridiplantae; phylum Streptophyta; class Magnoliopsida; order Asparagales; family Asparagaceae; genus Asparagus; species Asparagus officinalis. The sequence goes on from NC_033801.1 coordinate 52,481,643, forward strand.
GGACTTCAGCCACCACCGAGGAGTCCATCAGGGCTGAACTTAGGCAAGCTTATGATGAGAAGCTTTCTAAGATCAGTCAGCAGATTTTTGGTCATGGTCTTGATGTATGATTTTGTTTGCTGAACACTTTGACTTTTGATTCTCTTAGTGAAACTTGCTTTCGTCTTTATTATGATTCGTCATTCCATTTGAAATGATTGACCACAATACTCATAGGATTTTTGGCAAACCCTCAGCCATCAACGGGTTTGATGAGCCTTTACCGACCACCGTTTGAGTCGGGCTAGCATGCAGATTGTTTAAATCCGTTCGCATGTAACGTTATGCTCGGAGATTGAATTCTCCGAGACTTTGTGCTATGATGTCGAATACATAGACTTCGCCATTGTTACGGGAATAGGCTACCCGGCGACACGTGTTAGGTGTTGACTTCAGGATTTTTGGCTAACCCCCAGCCCTCAACGGATTTGATTAGCCTTTACCGACTACCGTTTGAGTCGGGCTAGCATGCGGATTGTCTAAATCCGTTCCACACGTGACGTTAAGCTAAAAGAGTCAACTCTTTTAGTGCTACGATATTGAATACGTAGACTTCGTCTTTCTCACGGGAATAGACTACCCGGCAACGCGTGTTAGGCGTTGACTTATCCCTACTTAGGCTTCGGGATGAGATACCCCAGAATCGAACTCTGGTGTCTTTTTCAATCGGTAAAAGACTAAACCGGCAACGCGTGTTAGGCGTTGACTCATCCCTACTCAGGTCCGCATGTAACGTTGTGCTAAGGGAATGAACTCCCTTAGACTTCGTGCTATGATGTCGAATACATAGACTTCGCCATTGTTACGGGAATAGGCTACCCGGCAACACGTGTTAGGTGTTGACTTTATCCCTACTTAGGTTTCGGGATAAAATACCCCAGACTGGTCTTCTGGTGTCTTTTTCTACGGCGAAAGACTAAACCGGCGACGCGTGTTAGGCGTCGGCATATCCCTTCTTAGGATTCAGGATGACATTCCCCATGCGTGTAAGGCATGGATTTTGGTGTTATTAATAACGACCTGCCACAATGTTGAATATGTGGACGGGTGTTCTTTTTAACGGTTAAGAACTAACCGGCAGCGCGTGTTAGGCGCAGACTTAACCTTGCTTTAGTTTCAGGATAACATACCCCAGAATCAAAGTCTGGTGTCTTTTTCCTTGGAGAAAGACTAAACCGGCAGCGCGTGTTAGGCGCAGACTTATCCCTGCTTAGGATTCGGGATAAACTTCCTAGGATGAATCCTAGATTGATAAATTTCGGAAAAGATCGATGCGGGAAAGGCAGAATTTTATATTCTATTTCCCGGTCTTCTTTTAGGGTGAAGGCGAACCCAACAGACAAGGAAGGAAGAATTTTATATTCTATTCCCTGATTCTGGAAAGGAAGAATTTTATATTCTATTTCCAGCGAGGAAGAAACTAGAAGTGGGGTGTCCACTCCGAGAATCTGGAAAATTTAGATAAACTTGCCTTTTATAGGATGAGTTATCTAAACTGAAAATGGGTTCTTCGTTTATCGAAGTGGAATTTCAACTTTGGCTATAACCATGGGAAGGCTTGACCAAAGAGAAAGAGAAGGGAGTTCTTTCGTTTATCGAAAGGGGACTCCGAAATGAAAATGGACCTCTTGTCTATGGAAAGAGTCAAGAGGGCCAGATGGATACTTTTGGTGGACTCACTGTCAATTGAAACTGATCAGTGAGGGATTTTGGTGGTGACAATGATTTTGGGTTATCCTCTAGAATATTAAGTGTAATATTCTTCAAGGAACTTCCCGGTAAACGAGTTATCCTGAATGTACTAGGGATAGTACTTTTTCAGGAACTTCCCATTTATTGGCATTAATTGCCTGGCGCCCTCTTGAGTAATCAGGCGATATGCGCCGTTTGAATAGACTGTGTCTATTACAAACGGTCCTTCCCATTTGGGTTCGAATTTACCTTTCTTCTTGGAGGTGAGAATTATTGGTCGGCGAGCAGCGAGGACCAGATCTCCTTCCTTGAAGCTTCTCTGTCGGACTCTTTTGTTAAAAGCCCTTGACATCCTGGCTTGGTAAAACTCGATGTGTTGTTGAGCCTCCAAACGCTTTTCATCCAGCCTCTCGAGCTCTTCGAGACGCTTCTGATGTTGTTCCTCCGTCGTCATCTCCGTTGCGAGGGCGATCCGAAGGGACGGAATCTGAATTTCCAGCGGTAGCACAGCTTCACATCCGTATACCAGCGAATACGGGGTAGCTCCCGTAGGCGTGCGTATGGTGGTGCGATAAGCCCAGAGTGCTTCACCGAGTTTATCGTCCCAGTCTCGTTTATTGGTCTTCACGAGCTTGGACAGGATCTTAATGATCGTCTTGTTAAACGCCTCCGCTAATCCATTCGCGGCGGGGTAGTAAGCTGTCGACGAAACATCTTCGATTTTGAACTTGTCGCAGAATCTGACGAAGGCATTGCTTATGAACTGTGGACCGTTGTCATGAATGATCCTTCTTGGCACGCCGTGTCGGTAAATGACATGATGCTTGATGAAATTGATGACGTTGTTCGTCTTCACTTCTCTAAGCGGAATCGCTTCAGCCCACTTTGAGAAATAATCTGTGATCGCGAGGATGAACCGATCACCTTTGACTGAAGGGGGAAAAATAGGACCGACTATGTCCATGCCCCAAGTCTCGAACGGCCAAGACGTGGTTGACGTGTGCAACTGCTCTGGCGGTTGATGCATATAATTCGCATGTATCTGGCAAGCGTGGCATTCTCGTGCGTATTCGATTGCGTCACGAACCATCGTTGGCCAGAAATATCCCATCCTCCTGATGCGATCATACAGTTTAGGACCGGGCTGATGCGCACCACATTCTCCTTCGTGTGCTTCCTTAAGAACTTCCTTTGCTTCTCTGTTCGAAAGGCATCGGAGTAAAAGACCGTCGTACCCTCTACGGTATAATGTATGGGTTTCAGTATTATAGAAGAATCTTGGAGCTCTTCGGCGGATTGATTCCTTTTCTTTTACATCCTCTGGCAAGATACCATATTGGACGTAGTCGATGATAGGAAAACGCCAATCTCGGGACTCAGACCCAATTTGAGTTGAATTCACCTCTTTGGCGTTCACGTTTCTATCCTCTTCTTCTTCAATCTCCGTACTGTATATGGGTACGCAGAGTTGATGCGTCCGTACTGTGACTAACAGCTCAGCTTCGGGAGGCTGTGCCAGTGATACTGCTAGTGCCGCCAGTGCGTCTGCATAAGCGTTCTGGAGACGAGGGATGTATTCAATAAAGAATTCTTCGAAAGATTCTGCCATTTTGATGGCTTCCTGGTGGTACGGGATCAGGTCTTGATTCCTGACTTCATACTCACCGCGAACTTGGTTGACTATCAATTGCGAATCTCCAAAAGCTTCGAGATATTCGACCCCCAGCTCTTTGGCGAAACTGAGTCCAATGAGAAGCGCGTTGTATTCGGCAACATTATTGGAGCACGGACTAGTCAACGAATAAGCCCGAGGCATCACGTGCTTTCCAGGGGAGATTAAGACGACTCCAACTCCAGAGGAAACTGTAGGACATCCCGGGGTTATTACTCTATTAACTGCCCTTGAGGCACCATCGAAGTATAATTGCCATACTTGTTGGTGTGATGTGGTGTTAACCTCGTGGGTTTCATCCGGCAAGTCATCATATACTTCTGCCGTATCTGTGGTCGGGTTTGCCGCCAAAAGGTCACAAATCGCCTGTCCTTTTATCGACTTCTGCTGCTTGAAGTGCAAATCGTATTGGGACAAGAGAAGGGCCCACTTCGCTAGACGCCAATTCATAGAGGCCGGTTGCGTCATAAACACCCGTACTGGATTAACGTTGGAGATAACGTAGATCGTCTGTCCCACTAGGTAATGCCGCATCTTTTGCATCGCAAATACCAATGCAAGGCATTCTTTCTCAATCATCGGATATCGAGACTCAGCGCCTACCAAGGTCCGACTGAGGTAATAAACTGCCTGTTCGTGACCGTTATCATCGTCTTGCGCTAGTAAGGCACTTATCGAGTGGTTCATCGCCTTGAGATAAATCAAGAACGGTTTACCAGATTTCGGTGCAACGAGAACAGGAGGGTTCGCCAGATATGTTTTGATATCTTCGAACGCTTTTTGGCAGGCATCATCCCAGATGAATGATACTCCTTTCTTGTTCAGCTTAGAGAACGGTTGGCACTTCCCAGAAAGATTTGAGATGAAACGCCGGATATAAGCTAAACGCCCTTGCAATCCTCTGAGTTCTCTCAGATTCCTCGGGGGCTGCAATTCATGTATCGCCTTCACCTTATCAGGATCGATATGTATACCCTTAGTGGTGACGACGAACCCAAGAAATTTTCCGCTGGACATTCCAAGAAATGATTTAGTGGGGTTCATCTTCAACTGATGACTCCTCATGAGATCGAACATTGTCTTCAAATCCTTGATGTGATCTTCCTTGTTGCGGCTTTTCACAACCAAATCATCAACGTAACATTCGACTGTTTTCCTGAGATGTTCTTGGAAAATCTTAGTCATCGCTCGCTGGTATGTGGCACCGGCATTCTTCAGGCCGAAAGGCATCACCGTATAGCAGAAAACGCCGAGGGGTGTTCTAAACGCCGTATGCTTCTCATCCTCTGGATGCATCTTGATCTGGTTATATCCCGAAAATCCATCCATGAAGGACATCCTCTCAAATCCACATGTATTGTCGATAATGACATCCGTGATCGGGAGAGGGAAATCGTCTTTCGGACATGCTTCATTCAGGTTCCTGAAGTCGATGCAAATCCTGATTTTGCCATTCTTCTTCATGACGGGAACGATGTTGGCTAACCAGTCTGGATGTTGTTCCTCTCGGATAAATCCTGATTCGATCAACTTCTTAACCTCTGCCTCAATGGCTTCCATAATCTGCGGACGAAACCGTCTTTGCTGTTGCTTGACAGGTTTGGCATCCGGCTTGATATCGAGGCGGTGCATTGCGACATTGGGGTCGAGCCCTGGCATGTCTTCATAATTCCATGCGAAGACGTCGATATATTCCCTGATGAGAGCAATCAATTCCTCCTTCTCATCTGGGGGAAGACTGTCGCTGATGAATATAGGCTTTGGGTTAGCTTCATCACCCATGTTAATCTGGACTATTTTATCTTCAGTGGGTGGTTCTCTTTGCTCGAACCTATCGCCATACTGCATATTCAGATGGTGAACCCACGGGTCTTCCCATGTTGGCATTTGATCGTCGTCTTCCATGGTGGATGGATCAGCTGTAGTCATGTTCGCCATTAGGGTTTTGAAAACTTCTCCCAGACTTGTATCGGAGTCCCACTCTGAAGCATCGGGAGAGTATCCCTTCTTGGCTTTGTTAGCAATTTGATCGATAATTTGCCAACCACATTCGTCATCTGATGAAACATAACCTAAGCCTCGCCCATATTTATAATAATCCTCAGGTTTACCTTTTGGTACATATACTGCTTTGGCTGGATTACGAGGACCTCGATCGAAGTATAAACCTTCTCCGAGTGTGAAATCGTAGCCCTGCTTTTCCATGAGCTTGCGCGCTTCTGGACTATACTTGGATAGATGTCGACCAGGTTTGTCATCATCTTCGTCTTCACTTAGGAAATGATCTGGTAACGGAGAGCTTTTTCCTTTACCGTAAATCACTTCTTTAGCACCTCTTACTTTGTTCGGGATGACCATGGTTGTTCCGAAAGAATGCTGGAGGTGTTCCTTCGTTACATAGGATGATCGGATCGGCATATACAACTCAGGATTGTCGTACAGCTCTTTTATCACATCATCAAGAGACAAGGAGTACTCTAAATCATCTTTTATTGCAATATCGGCAAGTTGCCAGTTACAACCTCCATCTGACGATTGTTCATCGTCAAGATTGATTACAAAGGGTACAATGTCATTTAAAACAAAACCGCCATTGTAATCGAATCCGGCTTCAGAATCAGCTTCTTCTCCGCTGTCTGTGCCCTGGGCCGATGGTTCAGTATCGGATTCGTTACCATAAAGGAGAGAATCGGTGAAATAATTCTCATACCCCTTGAATGGTTGCTTATCCGCGACCACCGTCCTAACCTCATTGTCAGTGTCGACATACTTCAAACACTGATGGAGAGTAGAGGGAATTATCACGTTACTATGGATCCAAGGCCGACCCAATAGTAAGTTGTACGAAGTCTCCGCATCGATCACATAACACGTGACTTCTGTCTTCAGATCTCCCATCTGGCACTTCACCCGGATCTTACCCAAGGGTCTTGACCCACTAGTGTTGAATCCATAAATAACAGTGCCTGTGGACGCCAACTTGCTTACTGGGATGCCGAGGAAATGCATCAATCGAAGCGGCATAATACTCACAGCAGAACCCGGATCCACTTGGATTCGGTTGACTTGGCTGGAGCCAATGTATCCGACGAAATATAACGGCCGATCGTGGTTCGAATTCTTCGTCTGCATATCTTCTTTGGTGAAAGTAATGCAGGGAAGGTTCTTAGTCGCTATGTTGCACTGTTGACTCAGCGGTTCTGGCTGTTCAGGTATCGGCTTGACTTGAGTCAGAAATACCTCTGCATTGGCCAAAGCTTCTTGTAGGGCCTCCCTGGTTTCTTTGGATAATCGCAGCAACTCATACAGCGTTATCCGTGCAGGAATGTTGGCTAATTGCGCCATAATGTCGAAGCTATGCGGAGTCTTCGAGCTTTCCGGTTTGTCTCTTCCAATTGGACGACTGAAACGAGACTGCTTCGGATTCTGTACCTCTTGGGGATTCTTCTCTTTTGGTTTATTCACCGGTTGTCGTAGAGCTTCTTTACCCGGTGTGGGACTTGCAATCACTCCCATCTCCGTGAGAGTTTTGGCTGGTCCCCGCTTGTTCACCCCCTGCTCACTAGGTGGCGGATAATTGTAGTGGTATTCATTTCCGCTCCGTGTCGCAAAAGCTTCTTGTTCTTCTTCAGAGAGCAGGAAAGTGGAGATTCTTTCGTCATCTTCCCCTGGGATAGCAGAGACTCCATAACAAGACTTCCCTTTTCCTTTAGACTTCCTCCCGGATGACGAACCGGCCCATTGTTCATCTCCAATCAGATCTGGATGAACCCAAAGGATTTCGCCATTTGGGGTTGTGTGCGGCACAAGTCCCTTTTGGCGCTGTCCGTGCGGATCGTCATTCACCGTCTTCATCCCGACTTTGGTGACGCGTTTTGGCTCGAACCAAGTTGTAGGCACCGACCCAAAACTGATTGACACTGCGTTGGCCCCCACATTCTTGGCTGGTTTCGGGGTTATGACTCCTACGTCGATTAACGCCTGGATCTTGTCCTTGAGGTGGTAGCATGATCTCGTAGGGTGGTGGACCGCTCTGTGGTACGCGCAGTACTTTGGATCCGTCACTTTGCTGGCCCCTTCTTGATCCACGATCGCCGGCAACTGGATCTTGTTGTTCTCCAACAGGTATTTGAAGATGCCGGGAACTTCATCATCCTTGAAGGAGTACACTTTAGGAAACCTCGGCTCCGCAGATTTCTGCTTCTGAGGCCGTTGTTGCCATTGTCCTCGAGATTGTTGGGGTGCTTGTTGCTGTGGCTGCTGTTGCTGTGGTTGCAATTGAAAGGTTTGATTAGCATCAACTGCATTAGCTTGTGCCTTACCTTTCCCCCGTGGGACGAAGTTTTGCTTTGGAACACTCGTCGCCGGTTGGCCTCTTTCCGCCTTCTTCCTCTTGAGGAATCGCTCAGCTTGCTCTCCCCGGACTTTCAAGTCCTTCCATGTATTGGATGGTGCTGTCCCCATTGCTTCTAGCACGTCCAACGCGAGGTTGTTGTGGCAGGTCTGGAGGATGAATTCCTCGGTGATCGGGTCCCGGCAATTCATCGCCTTGTTCCGGAATCTTTTGACGAAGGTATCGACTAACTCTCCGTCCTTCTGCTTCTCATCGAGCAACGATCCGATAGATATCTCGGTGTCGTCGTCGAAGAAGTTGGCCAGGAACTTGGTCTCCATGTCATCCCAGCTGTTTACGCTGCCTGGCTTGAGGCGGCGATACCAATCGAAGGCGGCTCCGCGAAGAGTGCCGACGAATGACCGCACCATCAGAGGCTCATTACCAGAGATCACCCCCAAATGCGATTTGAAGTAAATCAAATGCTGGGTAGGTGAACCCATCCCATTAAACGGCGTGAAGTTAATTAGATTAAACTTCGCCGGATATGGGATCGATTCCCATTCTCTTGGGTATGGGCAAGGAATGCCTGTTTTCTTCGTCTCTTGAGCGGAAATTAGTGTGTTGATTTTGCTCTCGAGGTTCTTGATCTTCAGGTTTTCGCCGGTTTCTTCGCCAGCATTCTCATTACCACCCCCTGCGTTGACGGGAGGATCATTGGTGTTACGAGCATTTGTATCCTCATCTTCCACATTAATCGGGTTACGATGATTCTGCTCGCCTTGTTGGTTCGCCAATGCTTGGATCTGTTGGTCATGCATTTCTCTCATCTGCTGCATGGCCATCTCCATCTCAAATTTGAAACTTTCTTTCTGCTTAGCCAAAGCGTCTTCAAGCATCTTGGCCATCTGCTCCGCACTTATCATCAGGGCCTCGCGGGGTTGTCCCTCGCTGGATACTGTATTATCTGATGCCACCGCGGAGCCGGCATCAGATTCTTCATCTTCTGAAGGGCGTCTTGTCCGAATCCTACCATAAGTTGCTCGCTCTATGGTTCCGGACTGCAGACGGGTTCTAGGTCGGGAAGCTTTCAGAATCGACTCGAAATCTTCTCGTGCCGATGTCCCTTTGCTCGTCATGTTGGTGGTGACCCTCGGAAATTCTCCGTCTTCAATCACCCTTCTTCTTCGTTGGAAGCGCCTAGGCCTTGGTTTTGGCGTTTCCGCATTAAGTCTTTCAAAAACTGAAACTCTTTCGGGGACCGCCTTAATGCAATTGCATTCCGACAATACCGCCCGAATGAGTTTGGAACAGGGACATTGAATTTCCCGTTCTCGGGGACTCCTCTTCCTGGTTCTATTCGTACCCCCAGCACGATAGTACAACTCGTCATTTTGACAGTCAGAGTAACCTATCGTGTGCGGGCACGCCTTCTCAGGTACAACACAATCATTATCAGATGATAATGTTTCCATCTGAGGTTGACTTGCCTTCTTTGGGCTTTCAAAGGTTACCCGCCTCAAAACATGCCTTTTTGGGCGTGAATTTTCGGCGTGATCTTGGACTTCAATGCGCAAATTGGTGCGCGCAGCTGCCTTGAGGTCTTTGTCATGCTGGAGGTGATGGCGACCCCCAGTATGTTGAGTCGTTCTGGGCTTCTTCATCGGGCCCAAACGCTCGTGAATTGGAGCTTTGCCTCTCACGTCAGGAATTGGACCGAGGCGCTCCAAAATTGGTTTCTTCTTGCGGGATGACTCTGCATGATCTCCCGGAGAAGTTATTGGGATTGACGGCGACTTTGGTTGACTCGCCGGAGTTTGACCTTCCTTAGAAGGCTGCACTGGTTGCTTTTTGGCCTGAGTCGCCACTTCAGACTTAGGCTTCCAGACTTGTCGTGTTGGTGGTGGCTTCTTCTCCACCTCCTTTTGCAGCTTTCTACGGGCTTCCTGAGCTTGAGCCCGTGCCTGCGCTGACATCGCGCGGCGCTTGCGAATGCGCTCCTCGAGTGTCGAACGGTTCCGTTTGACGCGGACCCATTCTTTCTTTGGCGGCTTGGAAGAGTCGCCATTCATTGGTGGTTGAGGCTGTTTGCCTCTTCTGTTCTTCAACTCCGCGTGGTAGCGGAATCCGTCCGTAGACTCCATCGCCTTAGCGAATTGCCGCGCAAGGCGTTGACGACGCCTCTGGCGGGCTCTCTTTGAGAGAGTCACAACGCCCTGAACAGTAGAGGCGTTGGCGGGAGTTGGGTTGACCTGATTGGAGGTCGGTGGAACTTCATTTGACGCAACTTCGGCGTCAGTTGGGTTGAGAGCTTCGTGGGCTTCCCGAGCAGCTTCAAACCAACGAGCTTTTCTCCCGGAGGAGAACTTCTTGGACTTGCGGGGGGAGATAGAGCCGGACGAGGACACGTACTCCTCGAACTTGGCTTGGTCGAACTCGTACTCGACCTCCTCCACGACCGGGATTGCAATCCGCGGCTGCGACGCATCGATCTCGTTGGCGAGATCGTCGGCTCCCACTGTGGTCGCCAGATTGTTCGCGTGGAAAACTGTTTTCTTTTTCATTGATATGATTGTCATCTTGGGTTACAAAGATCCGGTCTTTTATAGATCCGGTTACAACTAAATCAAAGAAAATAAAGAAAAATTACAACTCTCCTCTGTGAACAAATCACGAGCTCCTGTTTTGCGGTCGCTCGCTTTGGTGGGTTCTTTGCCTGCGCCGGGGTTAATCCGTGGACCACCGCGCGATCTAGATCCGGTCGGATCTACACGAGTATGCGGGTATTATTCCACGAAGGGAATAATAGCCGGGAGGGATTAATCCACCAAGGGAATAATCGCTCAGATCTCGAGATCTAAGACCAAGCTTAGATCTGGAGTGTAGTCTCGTGTAGATCTCAGATCTGTTCTTTCTTCCTCTCGAGATCCTGCCTTTTCTGACGTGGATGGTCGCCGAGGATCAGATCTGAATGGTGCAAGTCTTCTGGTCTTCAAGCTCCGAGTTCACTCTTCAATCCGGCAGAGTTTCGGCTCTTGAAAGTTCGACCCCTGAAAATGAACATCTCTAGGCCTATTTATAGGCTCTCAGGACAGTGGCTGCAAAAAGGGAATTGTCGGCCACCTCTGTTTCTTTCTTTTTTTGAAAAAAAATAAAAAATAAAAAAAATAATAAAAAGAAATATTTTGGTGTATGCAACAGTGGATTAGGGATAATACACATCGATTAATTCGCTTTGAACCAATCATAGAAATGGAGCATCCTAATCCACCCGTTCTTCATGATATGTGCTATCCCATTAGGAATGCAATCCCCTCATGCATTAGGCTCCCCGAAACAAATGGAATAAGTTTTGAGCTTAGACCGCAATACATAAACATGCTTCCCAAATTCCTTGGTAATGAAACAGAAGACGCATATATTTTTATTTCGGAATTTGAGGAAGTGTGTATTATGATTAAAATGAGAGAATTAAATGAAGATGCGGTTAAGCTTAGATTTATTCCATTTGCTCTTAAGGATAAAGCTAAAAAATGGCTGTACAGCTTACCAACAAATTCCATCTCAACTTGGGATGAATTTGTCACCGTTTTTCTTAAGAAATTTTTTCCTATTCATAAAACGGTAAAGCTTAGGAACAGCATTCAAAACTTTAAAATTATCCCGGGAGAACCTTTTTGGAAGTATTTTGACCGATTTAAAGATCTTCTCATCCAATGTCCTCATCACGGTTTAGAGAAATGGCGATTGTGCCAAATAATTTATGAGGGATTAGATTATTCTGCAAAAACTTCCTTAGAATCAATGTGCCACGGGGATTTTATGAGGAAAAATGCTGATGAAGCTTGGGAGTTTTTGGAGAGTCTTTCTGAAAAAACAATGCAATGGGAACAGTGCGATGACAGGGTTTCATCAGTTCCCCATTCTAAGTCTAGTGGTCTTTCCTTGGAGTCAAACATTGCTTCTGAAGCGAAGATGGCGACAATTCTGCGGAGGTTAGAAGCCTTAGAAATTAAGGAACGAGCTCCAGCTCAACTCAATCATGTTTCTTTCCCAGGATGTCATAATTGTCAGTCTCCTACCCACGTTTCAGAGGAATGCCCTCTCTTAGGAAACAATCATTCATTAGAACAGATGAACGCTGCATTCCAGCACCCTAGAAATGATCCATTTTCTCCAACCTACAATCCAGGTTGGAGAAATCATCCCAACTTTGCATGGAATCTAGGAAATTCTCCCGGAACTCAAAATTTCACTCCCGCTTCGACCCAACATTTTCCTAGGGGAAACACAGTTCCATTCAATTCTCATTCACAATTTCAACAACCCAATCTGCCGTATCAAAATCAGTCTCCTCTTCATCAAGCTGTAATTCAGACTCCTCACAATCCAGATCAGGATAAACGTCTCAATGTCTTGGAAAGGGGTTTAGAAACCATAATTAAGGCCTCTACTCAAACCACGAATATGTTGACTCAAACATCTAGCACGTTGAATTCCTTCATGCAATCAACCGGACAAATGCTCAACTCCAACACTCAAGCTATAGCTAGATTAGAATCCCAACTTGGTCAACTAGCTAGTGCCGTGAGTGAAAGAGAGAAAGGAAAATTTCCGAGTCAACCCGTGGTCAACCCTAATAACACAGGATGCAGTTCATCCTATGAAGCTCAAGTGAATGCAATCCATTCACTTCGGTCAGGTAGACAGGTCGATAATCAAGTGAGAACTCCGCCAAGTCAAACTCTTGATCCTGTACAAATTCCTTCTCCTTCTCCTTCTGATGAATCTATTCAACAATCACTCCCCTCAGATGACCAAGAACCTGAACCCGAACCTGAGCCTGCTTTTGATAGATTTAGACCGGTTGCTCCCTTTCCAGATAGACTCAGGTCTAGGAAACACTCTCCTCAGGAGGAGAAAATCCTAGAGACATTCAAGCAGGTTAAGGTCAACATTCCTCTCTTAGATGTAATTGAACAAATTCCATCTTATGCTAAATTTTTAAAAGAATTGTGCACTAAGAAGAGGAGAATAAATGTTCCAAAGAAAGTCTTTTTAGCCGCCAATATCAGTGAAATGCTGTCAAATCCCATACCTTTGAAACGTAAAGATCCAGGTTCCCCCATCATTTCATGTATCATTGGTAATACTCACATTGATAAGGCGCTTTTAGACTTAGGGGCCAGTGTCAATTTGCTTCCATATTCAGTCTATCAGCAATTGGGTCTAGGTGTACTGAACCCAACCAAATGCACCTTACAGTTGGCTGATAGATCTGTCAAGGTCCCTATGGGTGAGTTAGAGGATGTTCTGATTAAGGTTGGAGATTTTATTTTTCCAGTAGATTTTGTAGTCTTGGAAACCCAGCCTGTTTCCAATCCCAAAGGACAGACACCTGTCATCTTAGGAAGACCGTTCTTAGCCACTTCTAATGTTGTCATCAACTGTAGAACTGGTCAAATGAAGCTGTCCTTTGGGAATTTGACTGCTGATCTCAACATTTTTAATCCAATGGACCAACCAAATAATCAGCCTCTAGAAATAAACTACATTCAGGAAAGATCAGAAGAAGAAGAAGAAGAAGAGTGTGATTTGAGTTTTGAGGAAATTTTTGTTGAAGAGTTAGAGTTTTTAGAAGAAGCAGATCAGGTCCTTGAGAATAATAAAACTGTGTTACACATGTGCTGCTTTGAATTAAATTTTGAAGAACTCTTTCTTGATGAACTTAGATTCTTGGAGAATAATCAACAACCAAATTTTCAGAACTTCACAGAAGAATTGGTTGTTAGAAAACAAAACTTCACAGTACAAGAGT
>NC_033801.1:52496196-52579590 GCF_001876935.1 Asparagus officinalis
CCCCCCAAACCCTAGTTTGATTTCTTGGAGAAGATTGGAGGCTTTCAAGTTGGGTTTTTGTTGATTCTTAGCTTTTAGAGTGGAGATCTCCTTCGATGTTGCTTCTAACACGTTTTCCTACAATCCTAGGTGAGTATCATCTCTGTTAATCCCCCTCCTAGTTTTCAAAATGTTTTTAAAGAGTTTTAAACATGTTTTGTAGAGCCTAAATGACTAGTTTATGAATAAAGTCAACTTTTTTTGTATTATATGTAAAGAGACTAGGTCTTTCTATGCTAAAAAGGTTGAGAACGATTTTTTACAGAAGTATTTAAGACCTGTAGATGATTTTAAAACATGGTTAATCTAAAGAAATAAGTTTGTTACGTTGTTTTGAGCTTTTATGCATGTTTTTAAGGTTTTGAATACAAATCTAATGCATAAAATCATATTTATAATTGTTAAGTTGTTTCCAGATGTTCATATCTGCTGTGACATATTTGCATACAAGTTTTATAAAGATTTAATCATGTTTGAATCACAAAAACACGACGTGAATACGACATACAAAAAAAAATTTGAGAATCTGGAATCAGGGTCCACGGTCGACCACCACGATCGACCACGTGCAGGACAGAGACCTGGGTAGTCTCTGGAGCCTGTCGCGATCGATCGCCACGGTCCCCCGCCAGTCTGTTTTGGCTGTGCATGTTTATATGGCTTGGTTTTGGTTTGTCAAGCAGATTTCTCGACCTTATGATGTTAGACTATGATATTAGTGATTGTTAAACACTTGGGATGATGGTGAACTTCAGATGTGGTCATGCACATCGAGATTTTGTGCATATATGCTAGATTGTGTTAGATTGACACACATTCGACATGAGTTAATTTGATAAACACATATGAATAATGTTGTTCTATACGTATCCGGAAATAAGGAGATGAAACCTATTTGCCGCAGAACGATTGAGTAAGAGTATTACAAAAGTATCATTATTACACGTATCCGGAATAGGGAGATAGTAAAACCTATTGTCGCAGAGCGATTTAGTAAGAGCATTACAAGAGTATCGCTATAGCACAAGATGATGCACACATAGATAATTGATCAGTTGTAAGTTTTACTTTCATGATAGATTGGCCGTGAGTAGGGTATTTCCTTTGAGATTTTGATACACCCGTTATGAACGACAGATATTTTTATTTTAGCAATTGTTGATATCCTCTTATGTTAGAGCAAATCACTCAGACATAGTTCGAGATGAGATGATTATTCTTTATATTGGAGATTGGGGTTTTTATCATTTGTTATTTGTTTTTCATTCATAGAGAGTTATATGAATGATTTGATATATGTATATACTGACTCTATTTTCTATATACTCCTACCCCTTCTGTTGGGGAGAGGTAGTGATGATCTCGCTAGCGCTTTGACGCTCGTTGTTTCCCCTCTTTCAGGTAGTGAGTCCGGCGCACGGAGAGTCGCAGGTTGATGAGACATCTTAGTTGTCCGTTTAGCTATTTATTATATTTTGTAGTTATTACAGAACTCCACATGTAGTTGATTATTTTCAGTTTCTAGATTGGTATTTTATTTCATAGAGTTGAGAGCTATTGTGAGACTTGGTTTATTTGACTCATTGTATTTGAGATTTAGTTCAGATTTAGTGAAATATCTACTTCATTCTAGTTGGGCTCATTATTAATATTTCTTATGCTTCTTCTGTGTATATTTTTAGTGTTGTTCGATTTTGATTATTTACCTGTCTGTACCTTCATCTATTTATTGTTTCCACTAGAGAGATAGTGATTGTGATGGTGAAACATGTCGTAGCATGGAGTTGGTGCTTGGTAGGTTTGACAATCCGGTTTTCACCTTGGACTGTAGCCTTGTGTGAACCCTGGGGCGTCACAGTTGGTATCAGAGCTCTAGTTCCAATATCCTTAGGATCATTCATGTGTCATATTGTGGAGTTTAGGATAGAGTTTCCTAGGATCATGTATACAGTCCGCTAGGAATCCTTAGCATGAGTGAGGACTTACTATATATGTACGCGGAAAATCTAATATTTTTTTGTGATGATCTATTTGCTTCGAATAATAAAGCATGATATGAGATATATGTGATACGATTTACTTATTGGTATATGTTATATCCTTCATGCTTGAGATCCAATTTACTATGTAATAAGCTCTATTTTGGAATTATAGATGTCAGGAATAGGTCGTGGACGCCGAGTTTCTCATGCTCAGGGAGTTGAGCAGGAAGATAGAGAGTCCGAGCCATAGCAGGCTCCGTAGTACCTAGTGGATCTCATAGCACCATTGGCAGCTCGTATGGCGGCTATTGAGGAGCAGTTAGTAGCTCAGGTTCGTCAAGAACCTTTCGTTCATGAAGAGGCACCCGCTCAGGAGTCATCTATTTGGGAGGAAATACCAGAGAGGGCACCAGTGGTCCCACCGACACCACCAGTTGATAACAGAGCAGATGATCAAGAGGCTTGGCTTCATTTAGTTGAGAGGTATCAAAAATTGAAATCACCAAAGTTCCACGGTTCGATGGATTCCATTGCTACACACAAGTGGAAAGAGGATGTGAACAACATCTTAGACATGCTGAATGTCAACACCGTTCAGAAGGAGGATGGTATAGGCTCCGTTTTACCCCAGAGCAAAGGATGACGGTTTCATGGGAGACCTTTATATATCTGTTTGATGAGCAGTATGTTTCGGCTGCAGCAAAAGCTGGAAAAGAGTTAGAGCTAGCTCGTTTAGAGCAGGGAGATATGTCTATCATGGACTTAGAGAGTAAGTTCATGGCATTGCTTAGGTTCACCGGTATGTGGCACATGGAGGAGCGACAGGCTTAGATGTTCCTGATGGGACTTTGTCCAGGGTTACGCTAGTACATAGTATCTCGGCGGTTTCGTTTAGTGCGGGAGGTGGCAGATGCTGCCATGGCTCAGGAGACAGATACAGCCTTATTCATCAAGGGCAAGGACAACAGTAAGTCAGGGTAGTCCAAGGAAAAAGGAAAGGGTAAGAGACCATTTGGAGGCTCAGGAAGACCCCACCAGTAGGGTAAGGGTCCACATCAGTAGGGTCCCCATAAGAAGGGCCATCAGCAGGACTAGAAAGCATAGCAGCGGCGCCGATTTCAGGGAGCTTGTTACAATTGTAACGATATTGGACATCGAGCGGCCGAGTGTCGTAGCGCACCCGTAGCAGGCCAGCAGGATAGGACACAGTAGTAGCAGAACCGCGCTCAGGGATGCGGTCAAGGCCAACAATTGAGGATAGAGGCACCTCCAGCAGTCCCGAGGATTGAGGGACAGGTTCGAGCAGTCCAGGAGACCCAGTAGAGGCAGATAGCACCATTCACTCTAGGCGATGCAGAGCAGCAGACCGGTAGAGTGTATGGAGTGGTTCCTCACGATCATGGCGCGAGAGGAGTTGTGGTGGAAGGTATATTCCATGTGAATTCCTTTCCAGCACGTATTCTTTTTTATTCTGGCGCTTCACATTCTTTTATCTCCTATGATTTTTCGATTAGACTTCGGCTTATAGCTCAGCCGTTAGATTTCCCATTATCTGTATCTACTCTGTTGGGAGAGATGTCTCTGTTAGAGAATGTTTGTAGGAGATGCATCGTCACCTTGGACGATTCTGAGTTCGTGATTGATTTGATCGTGTTGCATATGTTTGAATTCAATATGATTCTAGGTATGGATTGGCTATCTTCCTACCATGTGAGTATCGACTGTTTTGCAAAAACAGTCAGATTGAAAGAATATGATGGATCAGAGTTAGTGGTAGCTACCTCCAGAGGCAACTAGTTTGTAGAGTCATTTTGGCGTACGTAGAGGAGGCGATATTACGTGATCGAAGCGTAGATTTGAGTGAGATGCGAGTAGTCTCAGAATACCAGGATGTCTTCCAGGACATACCAGGATTACCTCCAGTGAGATAGGCCGAGTTTTACATAGAGTTGCAACCAGGCACCACATCGATTTCCCGAGCTCCTTACCATATGGTGCCTACTGAGATGAGGGAGGTATAGATCCATATCGATGAGTTATTGTCTCATGGCTTCATTCGACGGAGTCATTCTCCGTGGGGAGCACCGGTCCTCTTTGTGAAGAAGAAGGACGGGAGTGTGCGATTATGTATAGATTATCACGAGTTGAACAAGGTCACTATCTGTAATAGGTACCCATTACCACAGATCGACGACTTATTCGACCAGTTGTAGGGAGCGTAGTGTTTCTCAAAGATAGATCTTCGTTCTGGTTATCATCAGTTACGAGTTCAGAAGATGGATATTCCCAAGACCGCTTTCTTGACTCGATATGGGTCTTTCGAGTTTCTTATCATGCCATTTGGGCTGACCAATGCACCCGCAGTATTCATGGATTTGATGAATCGGGTTTTTTGTCCTTATTTGGACTAGTTTGTGATAGTCTTCATTGATGATATTCTTATCTACTCGAGGTCGGAGGCAGAGCACGAGTAGCATTTGAGGTTAGCATTGCAGATATTGAGAGAGCACTAGTTGTATGCTAAGTTTAGCAAGTATGAATTCTGGTTATCAGAGGTCAGATTCTTAGGCCATGTTATTAGCCGAGAGGGCATTGCAGTGGATCCGGCTAAGGTAGAAGCCGTACTTGATTGGGAACCAACGAAGACAGTTACCGAGATTCGTAGTTTCTTAGGCCTGGCAGGCTATTACAGAAAATTCATTCAGAACTTCTCGAGGATTGCCACACCACTTACACGCCTTACTAGGAAGGGTGTACAGTTCATTTGGAGCACAGAGTGCCAGAAGGCATTTGTGACTTTGAAGACTAAGTTGACTTCATCAGCAGTATTGGTTATTCCTAGCAGTGATAAGACTTTTGTTGTCTACACTGATGCATCCTTATCGGGTCTTGGTAGTGTATTGATGTAGACCCAGAGAGTCATAGCCTATATTTCGAGGTAGCTGAGGATTCATGAGCAGAATTATGCCACGCACGATTTGGAGCTAGTAGCAGTGGTCTTTGCACTTAAGGCGTGGAGACATTATTTGTACGGAGTGCAGTTTGAGTTATTCATAGATCACCAGAGTTTAAAGTACCTCTTCTCATAGAAAGAACTCAACCAGAGGTAACGGTGATGGGTAGAATTTATTAAGGATTATGAATTTGCTATTCAGTATCATCCGGGAAAGGCTAATGTGGTAGCAGACGCGTTGAGCAGGAAGCATCGTCACGGACTAGCAGCTTTGAGGTGTTCACTATATCGGGATCTTTATACCCTCAGACATTTTGATTTTAGGCCAGAGATTGGCGGGAGCCGTGTGTTCTTAAGAGCGTTATTTGTACAGCCATCTTGGAGAGATAGAGTAGTCGGAGCTCAGTTAGAGGATTCTTGGATTCAAACCCGCAAGGGGGAGATCTCCAAAGAACCCAAGGATGATTGGACTATTGGAGTAGATGGAGGCCTAAGGATGTAGGGCAAGATCGTTATGCCGAATAATCTACAGCTGAAGAGGGAACTATTTGATGAAGCTCATCGCAGCAGATATACAGTGCACCCAAGCATGACGAAAATATACAAGGATCTGAAGAGGCATTTTTAGTGGAGTGGTATGCGCAAAGAGATTGTAGATTATGTGGCTAAGTGTTATACCTGCCAATAGGTTAAGACAGAACATCAGAGACCTACAGGAACCCTACAGCCTTTACCTATTCCCGAGTGGAAGTGGGTAGATATTTCCATGGATTTCATAGTAGGGTTGCCTAAGTTAAAGAAAGGAAATTATTCTATTTGGGTTATAGTGGACAGATTGACTAAGTCCGCACATTTCTTACCTGTGAGGACGACTTATACGACAGATACGTATGCGAGGATCTTCATTTGGGAGATTGTTAGATTGCATGGAGTTCCAGAGACGATTGTATCAGATCGGGGCTTAGTCTTCACATCTTATTTTTGGAGGAGTTTCCAGGATGCTTTTGGCAGTCAGTTGTCATTCAGCAGTGTTTTCCACCCCGAGACAGATGGACAGACCGAGAGGGTGAATCAGATTTTAGAGGACATGCTGAGAGCGTGCATTATAGATTTTTAGGGTAGCTGGGAGGATCACATCCCACTGATTGAATTTGCATATAATAACAGTTATCAAGCTACTATCGGAATGGCACCGTATGAAGCTTTGTACGGAGACCTTGCAGATCGCCTATATGTTGGGTAGAGCCAGAGGATAGTCTATTGATTGGTCCAGAGTTAGTTAGACAGACCATAAAGAAGGTGGCATTGATTCGAGAGCGCATTCTTGCGGCGCAGAGTCGGCAGAAGAGCTATATAGATCAGCGGAGACGACCTTTAGAGTTCCAGGTAGGAGACTCAGTCATGTTGAAAGTATCACCGATGAAGGGCGTTCAGCGATTCGGTAGACGGGGGAAGCTTGCCCCGAGATATGTGGGTCCTTTCACGATCATCGAGCGTATTGGAGCTGTTTAGATCTTCCAGCATCGATGTCGAATATACACGATGTCTTTCATGTCTCGATGCTTAAGAAGCATCTGCGAGATGATGAACAGTAGAGAGTGATTGACTCACCAGATATTAAGATTCAGGATAATTTGACTACCGTAGAGGTACCGGTATGCATACTTGCTAGAGAGAATAAAAAGCTTAGAAATAAAGTCATTCCATTAGTGAAGGTGCAGTGGAACCGGCAAGGAGCCGAAGAGATTTCTTGGGAGCACGAGCAGGATGTTCGTCACGACTACCCGCACCTGTTTGAACAGGCATGATGTTAATATGCTTATATGACTTGATACTTGTCATTATCTATGATTGTTTAGTCACATTTATATTTATCTTTAACGCTAGAATGGGGATATTTTTACCTGATCCTTAATCAATTGAAGTATATGGTATATACATGAGGGTTTCCTTGTTTGGATTATTTCGC
Source organism: Asparagus officinalis (assembly GCF_001876935.1). Classification (NCBI taxonomy): domain Eukaryota; kingdom Viridiplantae; phylum Streptophyta; class Magnoliopsida; order Asparagales; family Asparagaceae; genus Asparagus; species Asparagus officinalis. The sequence continues at coordinate 52,503,140 of NC_033801.1, forward strand.
TCGACGTACCAATTTCATTTAGTTAAGGATTTAGGTAAGAATGTTTGCATTCTAGGTTGTTAACTTTAAATATCATTGTGCTAATGCTATGTGATGTGTGCAGAATGAATTCTTAATATGAATTACACCTTCTTAATGTATTTTCCCAATTATTAAGCTTTGAGATGCGACTGTGGAATTTCGAGGGCGAAATCCTCTTAAGGGGGGTGAATGTAAAACTCTGATAATTTATGAATAATATAATTAATATGTGATAAATTATGATATGTGGATATTTAGTATGATAAATATCATTAAATGGTATATGACTATAATACCATGTGTTTTGAGTATGAACGAGTTCATACATGAGAGAGAAAAGAGTTGAAACATGCACAAATGGCCAAACATATGGAAACTGGAAATGTCCAGTCCGGTCGACCGCGATGGTCGACCGTAGCCCGGTCGACCGCCATGGTCGACCGTGATACCTGCAGTCTGTTTTTCTTCTATTTTGAGTTGGTTTCGGATTTCTAAACCCATATCCGTTTTCCCCTGATATATATATGAATTTTTCACATTTTTCCTAAGAACCCTAATAGCCACAAAACCCCCCAAACCCTAGTTTGATTTCTTGGAGAAGATTGGAGGCTTTCAAGTTGGGTTTTTGTTGATTCTTGGCTTTTGGATTGGAGATCTCCTTCGACGTTGCTTCTAACATGTTTTCCTACAACCCCAGGCGAGTATCATCTCTGCTAATCCCCCTCCTAGTTTTCAAAACGTTTTTAAAGAGTTTTAAACATATTTTGTAGAGCCTAAATGACTAGTTTATGAATAAAGTCAACTTCTTTTGTATTATATGTAAAGAGCTGAGACTAGGTCTTTCCATGCTAAAAAGGTTTAGAACAATTTTTTACAGAAGTATTTAAGACTTGAAGATGATTTTAAAATATGGTTAATCTAAAGAAAGAAGTTTTTTTCACTGTTTTGAGCTTTTATGCATGTTTTTAAGATTTTGAATACAAATCTATTGCATAAAATCATGTTTATAATTGTTGAGTTATTTCCAGATGTTCATATCTGCTGTGACATGTTTGCATATAAGTTTCATGAAGATTTAATCATGTTTGAATTACAAAAACATGACGTGAACACGACATACACAAAAAATTGAGAATCTGGATTCAGGGTCTACGGTCGACCACCACGGTCGACGCCTGTCTGTTTTTACCTGTGCATGTTTATATTGCTTGGTTTTGGTTTGTCGAGCAGATTTCTCGACCTTATGATGATAGACTATGATATTAGTGATTGTTAAACACCTGGGATAATGGTGAACTTCAGATGTGGTCACGCACACCGAGATTTTGTACATGTATGCTAGATTGTGTTAGTTTGACACAATATAGACATGAGTTAATTTGATAGACACATATGAATAATGTTGTTCTATACGTATCCGGAAATAGGGAGATGAAACCTATTTGCCACAGAACGATTAAGTAAGAGTATTACAAAAGTATCGTTATTACACGTATCTGGAATAGGGAGATAGTAAAACCTATTGCTGCAGAACGATTGAGTAAGAGCATTCCAAGAGTATCGCTATAGCACAAGTTGATGCACACATAGATAATTGATCAGTTGTAGGCTTTACTTTCAAGATAGATTACACGCGAGTAGGGTATTTTCTTTGAGATTTTGATACACCCGTTATGAACGACAGATTTTTTTATTTTAGCAATTGTTGATATCCTCTTATGTTAGAGCAGATCACTCGGACGTAGTTCAAGATGAGGTTGATATCCTCTTATGTTAGAGCAGATCACTCGGACGTAGTTCAAGATGAGATGATTATTCTTTATGTTGGAGATTGGGGTTTTTATCATTGCAGATCACTCGGACGTAGTTCAAGATGAGATGATTATTCTTTATGTTGGAGATTGGGGTTTTTATCATTTGTTATTTATTTTTCATTCATAAAGAGTTATATGAAAGATTTGATATATGTATGTACTGACTCTATTTTCTATATACTCCTACCCATTCCCCTGAGGAGAGGTAGTGATGATCTCGCTAGTGCTTTGATGCTCGTTGTTTCCCCTCTTTCAGGTAGCGAGTGCGGCGCATGGAGAGTCGTAGGTTGATGGGACATCTTAGTTGTCCGTTTAGCTATTTATTATATTTTGTAGTTATTGCAGAACTCCACATGTAGTTGATTATTTTCAGACTCTAGATTGGTATTTTATTTTATAGACTTGACAGCTATTGCGAGACTTGATTTATTTGACTCATTGTATTTGAGATTTAGTTTAGACTCAGTGAAATATCTACTTCATTCTAGTTGGGCTCATTATTAATATTTCTTATGCTTCTTCTGTGTATATTTTCAGTGTTGTTTGATTTTAATTATTATCTGTCTATACCTTCATCTATTTATTATTTTTACTAGAGAGATAGTGATTGTGATGGTGAAACATGTCGTAGCAAGGAGTTGGTGCTTGGCAGGTTTGACAATCCGGGTTTCACTTTGGATTGCAGCCTTGTGTGAACCCTAGGCGTCACATTAAGAGGATGATGAACCTGCTCATGATCTCTTTCTGGGAGGGATCTACAGAACAAGAAAGAAAAAAAATGATATTTAATAAAAGTAACAAAATTCCTATTTTTAGAATTTATCTATAAATTATTCAACATGAGTTAATTTTATGTTATCAAATTTTTGATTTGTCAAAAATATTCCTTAAAATTATTCTTTAGGACCAAAAATGTTAAATTTTTTATAACTTGATCTGCGAATAATACATATTGGTATGACAATAATAAGCTAAACCTTACAAATATTGGATTTGATAAAACACACTCAATTTGCAATTATTGCCCAATCTTCTCCATTATAACAAATTGTCAAATTTTCAAACTTAATAATTACACCCAATTCAAACTTCAATTTGACCAAGTATTCTCTAAGTTATAATTCGAATGTGTGAATTTTTCGGATTTTGTTCAAAACTCCCAAGAGTTTTTGGGATTTTGTTCAAAACCCCTAAGAATTTTTAGATTTTGCACAAAACACCCACATTAAATTTTTGGATTTTTGCATAAAACACCCTAAATTCAAACTTCAATTTGAAATTATTTGTAAATCAATCACTCTTCACCCAAGTTGAAAGTTTGAATTTTTAGGTTTTTGCACAAAACACCCAAGAATTTTTGGATTTTGCACAAAACCCCTAATTTAAACCCTCAAATTGACAAATTGATATATTTCCTACCATAAATCAACACACAATTATGATAATAATCTAATATCATCCATGATTCAACCCATAGATTAACCCATATACATATTCAAAATAAAAAAATTGAAAGTACAAGATCAAGTGGAGATTATACCTTGAAGAGATGTAGAAGAAACCCAAAAATTAAACAAAAATGCCTCCAGTTGCTCTTGATTTTGTGTGGATATGGTGGGTGAAATTAGGATTTAAGAGAGGGGGAGAATCAGGTGTGGAAAGGAATGAAAACAAGGGAGAAGTTGGTTACGGTGTTTAGGCAACAGGTAGAGGGTATCGATGCCCGTAACGATACGGATATCGATGCCCGTAATAATACGGGTATCGATGCTAGTAACAATACGAGTATCGATACCAAAGACAACCGACACAAACGCACTTTTATTCCCTTTTTTTCTTTTTCTTCTTTGGGCTGATAGTTTGGTTATAGGCTTTGAAAATATTTTTTAATTTGTTTAGGCCAAAAATTTGTTTTCTTTTTTCCTTTTCAACGCTCATGACATATTTAGAACTTATTCAAAGTTTGCATTTGTTTTTGTTTTTTATTTTGGGAATTTTTTAAGATAAAACAAAAAGAAGAAATATTTATTATTATTATTTTTTATCAATAGTGTGGTTCATGAAGAACCAACACCTCCTCCTCTCCGAGTACAGAACATTCTAAAAATAGTTTTAGACGTTGACCATTAATTTTAATAATATAACCATTTTTAGGATTTTCTATCTCGACAGCCCCATGTGAGAAAACTTGTTTGATAAAAAACGGACCTATTCATCTCGATCTTAATTTTCTAGGAAAAAGATGTAATATTGAGTTATATCGTAAAACTTTTTGTCCTGGACTAAAATTTTTCCGTAAAATTAAATTGTCATGGAAAATCTTGGTTTTTCTCTTTGTAAATCTTTGAGTTAATATGTATCATTTTGAATTTCTTCCAACTCATTTAATTGGAGCACCCAGGTTTTTCCTATCGAATCTAAGTCAAAATTCAACTGTTTAATAATCCATATTTCTCAGTGTTCCAATTCCACTGGTAGATGAGAAGCTTTTCTAAACATGAGCCTGTATGGTGACATCCCCAAATTGGCTTTGAATGTTGTACGATATGCTCATAGAGCATCAAACAATTTTCCAAACCAATCTTTCCTATTATGATTAATTATTTTTTCTAAGATTTGTTTGATTTGCCTGTTCGTGATCTCTATTTGACCACTGCTTTGGGGGTGATAAGGAGTCGATAATTTGTGCGTGATCGAATATTTTCTCATCAAAGCCTCAAAAGAACGGTCAGAAATGTTTACTATTGTCGCTATTGATCGCTCGTGGCACTCTAAACCATGCAAAAACATTCTTCTTCAAAAACTTGATAACAACCTTGTTATCTTTATTCTTGCAAGCTACAGCCTCAACCCATTTTGACATGTATTTTGACGGCTACTAGAATGTAGATATTTTCAAAAAAATTTGGAAATGGTCCCATAAAATCTATACCCCACAAATCAAAAAGTTTAATAGCTAAGATATGTTGTAAGGGCATCATATTTCTTTTAGTAACTTTCCCTAAGAGCTGACAATGGTTATAGAGTTTGTAATACTCATATGAATCCATAAAAGAGCTGACAACGGTTAAGAGCTATTTTTCTTAGGCCAAAGTAGCCCCCGCATGCTTGCTCATGACAAAAGGATAGAACACTCCTAGTTTCTTCAGTGGGAATACACCTTCTAAAAATTTGATCAGAATAGTATTTGAACAGATATGGATCATCACAATAAAAATATTTTACCTAGGAGATGAAACGAGACCTATCCTGTTTAGACCAATGAGAAGGGATTTGTTTCATGATTAATTAATTCATAATATCGGCAAACCATGGAACATATTGGATTTGTAGGAGTTGTTCATCTGGAAAATGTTCGTTGATTGGGATGTTTGATGTTGGTGCATTCAAGAGTCTAGAGAGGTGATTTGCTACAGGGTTTTCTGCTCCTTTTCTATTAAGAACTTATACGTCAAACTCCTGAAGCAGGAGAATCCATCTAATAAACCGTTCTTTGGCATCTTTTTATATCAAAAGATACTTAAGTATGGTATGATCCATGAAAACTCTGGTTAAAGACCCGATGAGATAGGTCTTGAATTTTTCTAAGGCAAAGACAACACATAAAAATTCATTCTTAGTGATAGAGTAATTTTGCTGGGCATCGTTCAGGGTCCTACTGGCTTAGTAGATCACATGCGGTTTTCCATCAATCAGTTATCCTGATACAACACCAGTTGTGAAATCGGATGCATCGCACATTAGTTTGAAGGGTAAAGTCCAATCTAGTGCTTAAATGATAGGAGCTATGGTTAGCTCCTTTTTTAGATACTCAAAATCTTTGAGGCATTCGGGGGAGAAATCAATTGATGTATCCTTGGCTAAGAGATCAATCAATAGTCTATCAATTTTGCTAAAATCTTCGATGTAACGTCGATAAAAACTAGCATGATCAAGAAATGATCTGACATCTTTGATATTTTTGGGAGGATGAAGGTTAGAAATGAGGTCTACCTTAGCTTTGTCCACTTTAATACCTCTTTTGGAAACTACATGTCCTAAGACAATGTGTTGTTTGACTATGAAATAACATTTCTCCTAATTAAGAGTCATATTTTTCTCCCTACACCGTGATAGCACCAATTTAAGATGATGTAAACATTCTAAAAAAGTGTCAATGAAAATGGAAAAGTCGTCCATGAAAATTTTAAGAAATCTTTCTACCATGTCGGAAAAAATACTAATATGCAACGTTAGAATATGGCAGGTGCGTTACACATCCCTAAAGGCATCCGTCGGTATGCGAATGTTCCATAGGGGCATGTGAAAGTGATTTTCTCCTGATCTTCTGGAGTGATAAGAATTTGATTGTAACCTGAATATCCATCTAGGAAATAATAGAACTCGTGTCCTGCTAAGCGTTCTAAATTTGGTCAATTAATAGAAGAAGGAGGTGATCTTTCCAAGTGGCTAAGTTGAGTTTTCTATAATCAATGCAAACTCGGCATCTAGTTTGGATGTGAGTGGGAATCAGCTCATTAGCCTCATTTTGGATCACGGTGATCCCAGATTTCTTTGGAACTACTTAGACTGGACTCACCCATGAACTGTTAGAAATTGGATAAATGATCTCATGATCAAGACATTGCAGAATGTCTTTCCTAATAACTTCTTTTATTATTGGGTTTAACCTACATTGAGGATCTCTAGTAGGTTTAGCATCATCTATCAAATGGATTCGATGTTGAACAATGGTTTGACTAATCCCCTTGATATCAACCATGATCCACCCAATGGCTTCCTTATTCTCTCCTAAGACATCTAAGAGAGCTTCCTTTTGACTGGTTGTCAAATCAGAAGAAATGATAACTAGTAAAGTCTCATTCTCCCTTAAGTAGGCATACTCTAGATTTTCGGGTAAAGTCTTAAGCTCTAACTTAGGCAGTTCCTCAACTGATGGGCGAAGTTGGACTTGGGGCTCTATTTCCAAGGGTTCATGTTACCAGCCAATTGTAGATATATGATTGACCAGCGAATCTAACCCTAATTTGTCATCAAAAGACTCCTCAAGAATTAAGTCAGATAAATAAGAATCTGACTCACACTCTCCCTCGTGTTGTTAACTGGATATGCCCTGAATAAAATTCACCTCCATGGGTTGATCAAATGGATCACTGGACTACTTTCCTAGGTTGAAAATACTGAGGTCAATAGTCATATTCCATGGGATTTGACTCTTGATGTTGGAAACGGGCTGCGTTTCTAAGATAATAAAATCAACACAAAAAATAAACTCTCTAACTTTGATCAAAACATCCTCTATATCTCCCTTAGGAATTTTCACAGATCTATCAGCTAATTGTAGGGTGCATCCTATTAGTTTAAGTTCTCCTACACCTAGCTGTTGATAGACTGAATAAGGAAGAAAGTTTATGTTGTCTCCCAAGTCTAGAAGTGCCTTATCAATATGAGTATTTCCAATTACACATGGAATTGTGGGACAACCAGGGTCCTTATATTTCAAGGGCATGGCTTTTGAAAATATTTCACTCAGGTTGGTAGCTAAAAAGACTTTCTTAGGGACATTAGTGGTTCTTTTCTTAGTGCATAAGTATTTTAAGAACTTTGCATAAGAGGAAATTTATTCAATTTTGTCTAAGAGAGGGATGTTGATCTTAATTTGTTTAAAAGTTTCTAAGATTTTCTTAGGTTTGGGTATGTCTGGAAAGTAGGCAACGGGCCTATACCTACCTAGATCAGGCTCAATCTCATGTTCATCTTCTTGGTCATCGAAAGGAGTCACTTCATCAGAAGGAGTGTGTTGGATGGGAGAAGGGGTTTGATCCGGTGGCATTCTAACTTAGTTGTCTATCTGTTTTCTTGATCGCAAAGTGTGAAATGCATTCACATGGGCTGGTTGATTTTAATTAGATCCACTGTCTTTAGGGTTGATAACAGGTTGGCTTGGAAATTTTCCTTTCTCTCTTTCGCTTATGGTATTGGCTAGTTGCCCAAGTTGGGTTTCTTTCCTGGCTATAGCTTGAGTGTTTGAGTTGAGTACTCGGCTGGTTGTTGGCATGATGGAATTCAGAGTGGTGGATGAGGGTGTCAACATGTTGGTGGTTTGTGTAGAATCTTTTATCATAACCTATAAACCCTTTTCTAAGATACTAAGACGTTTTTCGTGGTCAGGACCTGAAGGATTTATGGGTTGATGAGGATAAGGCTGTTGGTTTGGAAATGGTAGATTAGATTGATGGAAATTATTTGGCATATTGAACGGAACAATGTTTCCTCTAGGACGCTGCTGGTTTGAAGCGGGAATGAATTGATTTCTTGAGGGATTTCCTTGATTCCATACAAAATTAGGGTGATTTCTCTAACCCGAATTGTATGTTGGAGAAAACAGATCATTTCTAGGACACTAGAATGTAACGCTTATCTGTTCTAATGATTGGGTGTTTCCTAAGAGAGGGCATTCCTCTAAAACATGGGTAGAAGAAAGATAGTTGTGACAACCTGGGGTAGAAATTTGATTGATTTGAGCTAGAGCTTGTTCCTTAATTTCTAAGGCTTCTAGCCTTTGCAGAATTGTCGTCATCTTTACTTTGGAGGTAATGTTCGACTCTAAGGAAAGACCAGTAGATTTAGGTTGGGGAACTAATGCAACTCTGTCATCACAGTCTTCCCACTGTATGGTTTTCTCATATAGACTCTCTAAAAATTTCCAAGCTTCGTCGACATTCTTCTTCATGAAATCCCCTTGGCACATCGATTCTGATAATGTTTTTGAAGAATAATCCAATCCTTCATAGATTATTTGGTACAATCACCATTTTTCGAGACCATGGTGAGGACATTGGATAAGAAGGTCTTTAAATCTGTCAAAATACTTCCAAAATGGATCTCCTGAGACAATTTTAAAGTTCATGATGATGTTTCTTAGCTTAACCGTTTTGTGGATAAGGAAAATTTTTCTTTAGAAAAACGGTGACAAATTCATCCCAAGTTGAGATAGAATTTGTGGGTAAGCTATACAATCATTTCTTGGCCTTGTCCTTCAGAGCAAATGGAATAAATCAGAGTTTGATCGCATCTTTAGATAGTTCTCTAATATTAATCATAAGACACACTTCCTCAAACTCAGAAATAAAGATATAAGCTTCTTCGGTTATATTTCCTAAGAATTTTGGAAGCATGTTTATATAATACGGTCTAAGCTCAAAATTAGTTCTATTTACTTCAGGGAGCTTAATACAAGAAGGGATTACATTCCTAGTTGGATAACACATATCTTGGAGAACAGGTTGATTAGCCATTTCTTCATTTAGTTCAAAACGAATTAAACGATTGGTATTATCCCTAATCCAAGTTCGCATACACCAAAACAAATTCTATTTTTCTTTTTTTTTGTAATTTTTTTCTAAAAGAATAATAAGAGTTAGAGTTTTTTTTAATAAAATATTATAAGACAAATAGGAGGAAAAAAAGAAAAACCTAACTAAAATAAATCAAAACAATCACTTTTGTCAATCACCCTAAATTCTAGGGTTAAGCCTACCTCAGCTAGACCAGCTCCTTACCAAAAACTCCTTTAGTGAAAAGATCAATATTTACTCGGTCGGTTAGTCATGTAAGGATAGTCCTAGAGGAAGATCAAAGATTAATTAAGTACATCATTCCTTACGGAGTGTTTTACGCAACCCCTAAACCTTGTCTTAGACACCAACAAATTTAAGTGAACTTAAACCAGTTTACTTAGGAATCCTTGTCCCTTAATGAGCATTGTTTGCGTCAGAAATTGGTTTCATTGTGGAACTCGTTACAATTGTTTATCGACTTACAACAAGTTCAAAAGAGTGAGACTTTTTATAAGACTTCTCTTACACAAATAAAATGAAGAAAGTTATAACTTCCTAGAAATACACGCAGCAGACGTTTATCACCCGCTGCTTACGTGAGAACTTTTTATGCGCCGCTGACACGTTAGTCCATGGACCACCAAGAAATCAAGTCCAAGTTGAATGGAATAAAGGATCGATGTTCTTATATCATAAAAGACACAAGAACAAAAGTAAATCCCTCGACGAAGGGAGATCAATACTCTTCTCAAGATCGAAACAATGTCCGATCCCAAGGAAATGGCTAAAGGGCTAAAGGGGCCGCAAATCTCTCGAACTCTTCTTCTTTATGCTGAAGAACTCACCCAGAACTTGCCTCCTGATCTGAAATTTGTGATCCTCCTCTCACAGGGTCAGCAACTTGCCTCAAGCTCGAAATTCTTGATTCCTTGATCAGTCACCCATCAGCCCCCTTCACAAATGATGAAGGAGGGTATTTATAAGGCTTCAGATGCCGTGTTCATGGATAAGAGTGTATATTCAGTTAATAACCACTCTCCCACATTTAAGGATAGCCTCAAGTTAGTTGGAGAAGCTCTGGAATGAACGAAATCCTCAAATCTATCGAGAAACGCGTCGTCGGGAGGCTGAACGGGCAAAACAGCCTTACCAAGGGTGAAACACCATGTGTTTTTCATCCATGGGGTGAAACACAATGTGTGTTTCGCTCCTGGGGGTGAAACATAATGTGTGTTTCGCTCCTGGGGGTGAAACACAATGTGTGTTATGCCCATGGGGCGAAACACGATGTGTGTTTCGCCCATTTAGGCAAAATAGCTTGCATAGTATCGGGTGTTTTAGCTTTAATTCTCTTGTCTAACCTTAGAATGAGGTGATTCAAAATGCGTTTAAATGCTGACGAAGATATCTATAACTTTTGACTTTTAAAATTCTTCAGAATAGAATCGCATCATAGCCGAAATGTACGAGACAGTAATATGCGAAATAGTCTGGACTGTCTCATGTATTTTGTTTCTAACTCTATCTTTTTATCTTGAAATGAAGTGATTCAAGATGAGTTGGAAATATGGAGAAGATACCTACAACTTTTGTTTTTTGAGCTTCTTCAGAATCGAATCACATCATGGCTGAAATGTGTAAAATACTATTGGTGTCTCGCAAGTGCAAAACACTTTGTGTGATTCACATCAGATTTGAAACACTCTTGGTGTTTAGCACATGGGTGCACACTACAGCTACAAAACAAGAGGTAGTTTGTCCGCCGTTTCGCCGTTTCATGTGTTCTATTGACTCGTACGCTTCACCCACTCACTTCAAGCGCTCGTTCGATTCTTCATGGCATTGAATGATCCTCTTGCACTCAGATGATGACGTTCATCGCCTTCTCTTCATCTAGAGCTACACGCGGTAACCTATAGGCAATTTTTGACACCTACAGATACCCCCTCTAAAGTGTTTCAATTCATTCTTTTATAAAAGAACCTAGAATACTTTGGATATAATACACCCAACCTTCAATTCCTTGACTTCTTCAGTTTTCAATCTATTTAGTATTTTATCGAACAACTAAAATTTTTCCAGTGCTGCATTTATCGTCTGACGGTTTTTGAAATCTTAAACTTAAGTTGGTTTGTTGATTTCTGAATTTAGCTTGTGTCGTTGAATCGATGTTGAACTTGATCATCTTCGTCAGGAATTCATATCTGAATCATAATTGAACTCCTCAGGATTATCCTTTTGACCTGGAATCTCACCCTGAGCCTTATTTTGGTGAAAATCATCGACGTGTTGACCGACGTAGACCTTCGTTGCAATGCGTTATCCGGCATTGACTTTCGTTGCAATATGTTAACCAGCATTGTCACTCATTTGCAACATTTTGACCGGCGTTCACTTTCATTGCAATGCATTGACTGGTGTTGACTCTTATTTGTAATGCGTTAACTGGTGTTGACTCGTGTGAATATAGTTTATACCCATACGTTGACTAGAGTCTATACAGATTAAGCTTTTAAGGTGTTTAAGCCTGGGGAATCAGTTTATACTCATATACTCATCGGAGTGTGGAAAGAGCAAGCTGAGAATGCATTGGACAATTGCCAGGTTAAGCTCTTTGTGTGAGATTTGATTGTAAGACAAGCTGTTAGTGCTGATACAGCTACTATCTCTGAAGCTACCCCAAGTTGCTTAAGTCACGAGAAAAACTTATGAAGTTGGTGCGTCAATGACTGTTGAAGCTGATTTGAAGGTGGAGCTTGTACAAGTTTTGTGAAGAGAAGCTCTCTAAGCTAGGAGAGTGAATCCTTTGTTGCAAGCTATTTATCTAAGCATAATAGGATTTTTGACTAACCCTCACCTATCAACAGATTTGATAAGCCTTTACCGACTACCGTTTGAGTTGGGCTAGCATGTAGATTGTCTAAGTCCGTTCTACATGTAATGTTATGCTAAAAGAATAAACTCTTTTAGACTTAGTGCTATGATATTAAATACATAGACTTTATTACTTTTACGGGAACGTACCACCCAGCAACGCGTTATAGGCGTAGGCTTATCTTTAATTAGGGATTGAGATAATATTCCCTAGAGATGGATTATTGTGTCCTTTTCATGGTGAAAGACTAACTGATAACGTATATTAGGCATAAACTTATCTCTGTTTAGGATTTGAGATAAGGTTCCCCATGCTTGATAGGCTTGGATTTTTGTCACTATGATGTTGAATACGTAGACTTGGTCATTTTCACGGGAGCGAACCACTTGACAACATATATTAGATGCAGACTTATCTCTAATTAGAGGTCAAGATAAAGTCCCCCATGCGTGAAAAGGCATGGATTTTTGTCCCTACGATGTTGAATACGTAGACTTGTTCATTGTCGTTGGAATGGACCATCCGGCAACATGTGTTAGATACAGACTTATCTCTAATTAGGGATCAAGATAAAATCCCTCATGCATGAAAGGCATAAATTTTTGATGTTGAGAGATTGTGTTTTCTCTTGGAGAAAAGACGAACCCGATACTAGAGAGGAAAAATTTTATATTCTATCTCCTGCTGTAAAAGAAACTCAAAGTAGGATCTCCATTTTGAGAATCTAGAAGGTAAAACTAAGAGTGGGATCTCCATTTTGAGAATCTAGAAGGTAAAACTAAGAGTGGGATCTCCACTCTAAGAATCGAAAAGATCTAGATAATCCTAACTTTTATAGGATTGTTTACCTAATCTGAAAATGAATTTCTTGTTTATCAAGATGGAATTTTGACCTCAGCTTTAACTTTTATAAGTTTGACCGAAGGGGAAAGATTTAATGGTTTGACCAGGTGGGGGTTATTGAGATGACCCTAACTTTTATAGGTTTGATCGTTCAACTTGGGTGGAGGCCTTTCTTTTATCAAAAGTGAAGTCTGTTTTTTAAAAGTGGACCTCTCATTCATGGAAGGAATCGAGAGGAGATTTTGGCTTTGGTTCTAACTATAGGAAGGTTTGACCAAATAAGTAGTTGGAGTGGAGTACAAATAATAGTGGGAATGTCAATTTGTACAAAACACTTATTGGGGATTTTCGGTGTCAAGCAACAAGGACTTAACATGAAAGGGGTTTGCTAATTGCCATGGATCAGCTGTTTGGAGAGAAAGTTGATTTATTCATTGCTATGTTCATTACAACTTCGAACATTATAATGAAAATAAAATGATTAGTCTTTTTATAAGACCCTTACACAATGAAAACCAAAAAAGTACAACTCTCATCAAACAGCACAACGGATGTTTATCGCCCACTGCTTGCGTAGGATCTTGGCCTGTGACGGGGATATTGATATCCGTAGACCACCAAACAATCAGATCAGATCCGGAGCTTCGTCGATTCATGAAGGAATCAAGAAACCGAAGCAATTATCTTGGCAATGGAGAGATAATCACTCTTCTTGAGATCACCGTAATGGGGCAATCTCAAGGCAAAGGACAGGGACATGTAGATCTAATAAGCTCCTCTTCTTTATGGTGATCTGATCTCCTCCTCTCTTTTGAAATTCATGCTCCTTCAGTTTTACGTTCAACGGGGCTTCGCTAATGCTCGAGAATTCTAGATTTAAAAAAATGAAGGCCCTAGGGCTATATTTATAGGTTTCAGGAGACCTATTTTTGGGTAAGAACGACTGATTCACTCTTATATTCAGTTGTAACCACTTAACCACGTTCTTGGATGATATTTTATCAGTTAGAACAAATCTAGATGGTTAACGGTCGAAAAACTACTTAAATCTGTCAAATGTTTAGTTGTAACCACTTAGCCAATGTTGGTCGAGACACCATTTGGTGTCTCAATCAAGCATTGGCTGAGAAACCACTTGGTGTCTTGGCCAAACTTTGTCCTGAACTTGGTTTCACGCATTCCGTCCGTTTTTGCCATATTTTCATCGTCTGAACTCTGAATTATGTGGTTCAGGATGCATCAGAAAGTTAACGAGGAGATCTATAAGGTCCCATGGTTGAATCACATGTGAAGTAGATGGGACACAAGGGGTGCTTCATCTTTCATAAGTGATGCGGAGCTCCCAGTCCATTCGTGTTTCCGTTATTCTGAAGTTCCGTTGCTTCGCATGGTTTGTTGACTCACTTCATGTGATTGTCATCGTCAAATAAGCTTCTGTGACTTGGATAGCAACGTTCATCATCTTCTCTCTGTCTCGAGCTATGTGCGGGGACCTATAGGTAATTTTTGATTCCTACAGATACCCCTCCAAAGTGTTTCAGCCTTGTTTCTTTTATAGAGGAGCCTGAAATACTTTGGATGTGATCGGTCTAACCTTTAGTCGGTGTAAGAGGACTTGTAGTTAGCTTTGACTCTTGACTCCTTCGATTTTTAGTTTATTCAATATGAATAGCTAAGATTCTTTCGGCGCTACGTTTATCGCCTGGCCGTCGTCGAAGTCTCGAATCAAAAACTGGTGAATTAATTTTGGCTCGTGTCATCAAGTTGACTCGGAACTGACTATCTCTGAACAATGTTGACTTTAGGGTTTCGGATCGCCGACGTTGACTTTTTATCACAACGCGTTGACTGGTATTGACCTAGGGTTACGCATTGACCGGCATTAACCTTAGGGTTTCGAATCGCCCGATGTTGACTTTTCATCACAGCACATTGACTAATGTTGACCTAGGGTTACAAGTTGATAGGCATTGACCTAGGGTTATGCGTTGACCGACGTTCACCTATGGTTTCAGATTGCCCGACGTTGACTTTTTATCACAACGTTTTGACTGGCGTTAACCTAGGGTTACGTGTTGACCGGTGTTGACCTTATGATTTCGGATCGCCCGATGTTGACTTTTCATCATAACGCGTTAACTGGCATTGACCTAAGGTTACGCGTTGACCGGCGTTGACCTTGGGGTTTCGGATCGCTTGGTGTTGACTTTTCATCGTAACGCGTTGACTGGCGTTGACCTAGGGTTACACGTTAACAAGCGTTGACCTTAGGATTTCGGATCTCTCGGCGTTAACTTTTTATCACAACACGTTGACTGGCGTTGATCTAGGGTTACGCATTGACCAACGTTGACCTTAGGGTTTCGGATCGCCCGACGTTAACTTTTTGTCACAACGTGTTGACTGGCATTGACCTAGGGTTATGCATTGACCGACGTTGACCTTAGGGTTTTGGATCGCCTGGTGTTGTTTGGTGTTGATTTTTATCAGAATAACCAGTCACCGGCGAAATTGGGCGAAATCAAATCATGAAAAAACACCTGGGGCCCGGGCTAAACCTGAGACACCATTGGGTGTCTCGGTCATTAGGCTGAGACACCCCATGTCTCTTTCTTTTTTTTGTCGTTTTGTAGTACTTTCATTCCCCCTCTTTCCCAAATTTCAAAAAGAATTTTTTCCCCCCTAAACTCCTTCCTCCTCTTATCCAAAACTCCTCCACCAAACCCATTTTTTCTTCTTCAAAAACTCTCAAACCATCCAAACTCTTGCTTTTAAAAACCCATCAACCCCTTAATAAAATTTCGGATTTTCTTCTCTTGTTTTGCCGAAAATGCACTCTTCATAAAGCTAGGGTTCATTGCAATTTCAAGCTCAAGATTTGGACTTTTGAATTGGGTTTGGAAGCTCTTGATTTGGGTAAGCTATTTTCTTCATCCCCTCTATATTGCACACTTAATTTTGATCTAAAAATTCCTAGTTTGAAAGTAAAGATTGAAACTTTACTCTTGTAGTGTAGGTATGTAATGCAAAGATTGAATCTTGATGATGGATTTCGAAAGTGGCCAAAATTTTGAGGGGCTTTTGTGTAAGATAGGGCTAAAGTTTCGAGGGGTTTTTGTGCAAAAGTGGATTGAAATTTTTGGGGCTTGGATTGTGTGCCTATTTGGCCAAAGCTTTGAGGGGTGTTTTATGTAAAAAGACCACCAATTGTTGAGGGGTTTATTTGCAGAAAGGCCAAAAAATTGTTGGGGGGCTTTTTTGCAAAAATTCTAAAATTTTAGGAGTTTGAGTTGTGTATCTATGGCCTAAACTTTGAGGGGTGTTTTTACAAAGTTGGCCAAAGATTAAAGGGGCTTTTTTGCAAAATGCCCGAGCTTTAAAAGGGGTTTGGCCAAAATTTGTGATGTCGAGGATGATGGGTTTTTCTCTTCGATCCTGGCCAAATTCGAACGTGTTCATGACTAATATTTAGCCTCGAACATGAGGGGTATTTTGGGTATTTTATCCAAAAAGTTGATTATGAGGGCTTTAAACACAAATTAAACTCATTATTTGCATGCATAGAGCCCGTATGTTTAATTAGACTTCAACTATAAAAGCTCATTTTATTTATAGGATTTTAGTCAAAGTTCATAATTTCCCTTTTAATTTTCGGGTTCATGTATTTATGATTGTACCTAATCGGTTGGTTGTCGTTGCAGGTTAACCATGTCTTCGCGCCGACCACGATTTCATAGGAGCCGCTCATCTTCTTAGCATAGTGAGAGGGAGGCTCCCGTAGCTTCTTCTTATGGGGTGAGCTTTTACACTTTCCGTATCCTTGTTTGACTCCTTTGCAGGTCATTCGGGAAGAACCGACGTCCACCTTCGCGGGGATTGAGGTTTCAGGATGATTTTGGGTTCTATCATACCCTCATTTGGCCCCTTCACGGGTCATTCGGGAAGAACCGACGTCCTATTTCGTGGGGATTGAAGTCCGACGTCCTCCTTCGCGGGGATTGAGGTTTCAGGATGATTTCGGGTTCTATCATGCCCTCGTTTGGCCCCTTCGCGGGTCATTCGGGAAGAACGGACGTCCTCCTTCGTGGGGATTGAGGTTTTAGGATGATTTTGGATTCTATCATGCCCTCGTTTGGCCCCTTCGCGGGTCATTCTGAAGGAACCGACGTCCTCCTTTGCGGGGATTGAGGTTTCAAAAGACGTGTTTTGCTTGGCCAGTTCACGTCTTTCGGCATGTTGGGGCGATTTCGTGTTGTATTACATTGCGTGTGTCGTAGTACATTACCATGTTGTTTACGTGATGATGCATACCGCCCCTCTTATGTAGGACACTCGAAATCGTCTCGCCAATCACCCAATGAACGACTCTATCTCGCTAGCTTGTGAGATGAATTCAACCCTTGTATAATTTATGAATAATTTTCTGATTCCATGTTTGTGTTGCCACAGTTGAGTTCCCCGTAGAAGGTTTTCCACCTCATGCTATGACTGGTAGCAACCGGGAGACATTCACTATTAATGTTGATAGGCAGGCTATTGGTCGGACCCTTAGTTCAACGAGAGTCGTCCTGAAGAGGTGTATCGATTAATACGAGACGGGGGCTGCCGTTCATTACGCTAGCTGATTACCGATGCTGCCTTCGTTGAAGATTCCATTTCTACCCAGGCTTTAGAGAAGCCGGATTATTTATTCGGGGAGCATGTTGAGGATCCGGCTAAGTTGACTCTTGATGACGAACATTGGTTGAATCATGATGATGGGAGCATTTTATACATTCCTTCTATTCCCCATCAGCATTATCTTGCTCATTTGGAGACGCAGGCTGTGTGGCGATAGATGTCCTGGAATCTTACAGATGACCATGACCAGTTCATTGTGGGTTTATTTCCCATCATAAGACCCCAGGTTGTGATGGGTATAATCATATTCGTGGCCTTCGACCGGAGATTCTGGGACTTGATATGACGCCACCGGAAGAGGTGTCGGTAACCGCTCATACTATGAGGAATCATCTGGCTAGGCTTGGGAGGAGGTTACCCCCGAAGGAATTCAGATGTTTTGGTTGGTCGTCTTTGCCGCCTAAGAAGTGGTGGACTCGTATGACTGGTAACGTCTTGGGATGTTAGAAGAGTGAGCTAAAGCGCAGTGGGTTGTATACACCTATATGAGC
Organism: Asparagus officinalis; assembly: GCF_001876935.1. Taxonomy (NCBI): domain Eukaryota; kingdom Viridiplantae; phylum Streptophyta; class Magnoliopsida; order Asparagales; family Asparagaceae; genus Asparagus; species Asparagus officinalis. The sequence continues at coordinate 52,521,204 of NC_033801.1, forward strand.
CACTATGTACGGACTCCCGGTTAGCAGCTGTCGTTTCTTGGCATTGCTGAAGTTTTATAATCCTAATAGTAACACTTTTCAGAATTGCAGTGGGGAGTTGGGGTTAGCTCTCCATGAGATGCACAAGGTTTCTGGTCTTTCAATGGGAGATTGCCCATATCAAGAGTATTTTCCCTCTAACTTACAGTTGGGACAGCTGAAGAGAGATTCCCCCAACATGTATAATACGTTCTGGGACATTACGTGTCATTATTATACATCCCTAGTCAGCATGAGTCCTCTGTCGAAGAAGAAGAAGCAGATCAGCTTGAAGCAGTTTGCTAATTATTTATTTCAGCATTTGGAGAGCAGTTCGGGCGAGACCATTTGTGAGTTGGCTCCTTTGACACCTTCTGCCATTAATGGCTTAATTGAGAAAGCCAGCGCTTGTTCATTTACAACTGCTAGTGTTGAGGGTTCCTTTCTGACGGGGACTAAATGTCGAAAGTTCCTTTGCCATGCACGAAAGCCTATTCAGCCTAAGACCCTCCTAGTGGGCTATCTAGCCTTCTGGTTGAAGAAGTGCAACGTTCCATATCAGTTCTCTGATGCCTTGCCTATTGAGGTCCTCCTCCCCGCCGTTCAGTTGGCTCACAAGAAGGATCTTTCTCTACATCCGGCAATGGTTACAGGCATTCATTGTGGGCTTAGGTATTTGGTTGATGGTTTTACACATGTGGGTTCTAAACCGTCAACCGATATTCTCTACGTAAAGGTTGAGCCTCCGTATACGTACTTGATGGTATGGATCGTCCTTCACCGTCCTGATTTGATGTCGGCGCCTAGTACTACCGATGCCTCTGTCCCTTTTCTGCAGTTGTTAGAGGGGAGAAAATTGTTAGACCCTAATGCCACTAGGAAAGAAGCCTAGAGGGGGGTGAATAGGATTTATGCTAATCTAATCCGATTTAAATGCCAATTAAAACTTATTAAAAAATTATCCTAGCAAGTATGATATACAATAAGATATATGCAAGGATAAGTGATATGAAGAGATATATATCCTAACAAAGAGGTATATGGTGAAATATATGCAAGGATATATAAACTAACACAAGGGTGAAAAAATCATAAACAAGATAGTGGGCAATATAAACAATAAGCAATTGACAAAGGCGATATAATGATCAACATAAAAATAAGTGCGCCAATGTAATCACTAACAAACGATATGTTCATGAGGTTCGGTCCCCACGACCTATGTCCCCGCTCCTCATCTCGAGGAGATCTCCACTATCACACCGAGTTTTCTACGCTTACCCGAAAAACATTTACACCTCACAATACAGTTTTCTAGCTAACCGAAAACTTTACAATCCACACTCACAATGTAATAACACTAACTACCACCTCAAGTGTTGGTCTCTAGCCCGTATCTCTTTCAAGTGTTATGAATTACAACCTCTCTTTAGGTATTACTACCAACCCCACTCCTCTTGGGATGACCCCGTTTCTCACCACACACTCCTCTTGGTGTACTAGTGTATTACAAAGTGAACCTCACAAATTAAGCACAAATACAAAGTGTTTGTTCTCTATAATGGATGAGAACGAATTGTAAGCTCACTTTCTAAGTCACATAATCCCACAACCCAATTACACAATGTATGCAAATACAATAAGCTCAATGCTTGTATGTGTACAAAGAAATAAAATAAATCAAAACTAAACTCAATATAATTCTAGCTTAATAACAATGATAATCAAATATATAAAAGAGCTAGAAATAGAGTTTAGAAAACTTGTCAATGGATTAAGAAGTAGAGGAAGAATAGTTGACTTCTCAAACTCCAATAGATGATTTCCTCAAAGCTCTTGTGGAATTGATTTCACTAACTCAAACACACAAATGCTTAAAAGCTTTTTAAATAAACTTAAACAAATCTTAAACCCTTGTTTAAAACACTTTAAACTTGTTTAAAACATTTTCTTAGTTGAGTCATAGGTGAAATGGTATGGGGTATATATAGGATAAAGAAACAAAGCCCAAAAACCAAGAAAACACAAAGAAAAAGACCAAAAACCCTAAAACAGTACAATCTGGAAAACTAGCCGTTACTGTGCAACGGTACTGTAGCCTGTAGCGGTCGACCGCCGAGCCCACCCCGGTCGACCGTACTGTTCACAGCAACAAAAAAGAGTTTCTGAAAACTTGGCGGTCGACCGCACTGTTCACCGCGGTCGACCGGCACTGTAGCAAAACATGCATAGGCAGTTTCTAGATTTTGATAGTTTTGGAATTTTACGTATCTGACTTTGAAAAATCAATTAAAAATAGTAAAGCAACTCCAAAAATCTTGATATTTTGAGAGAATGTTCTAGACATGTATATGAACATGTTAGGTAAATAATTTCTAAAAAATTTCTTCCCAGTTGAGAGAAATAAATGTTTGAACATAGATAAATAGTTTCTAAAAAAATGCTAAAAACTCGTTTTTGTAAATTTAATTGAAAATAACAAAACAACTCCAAAATTAGTAAAACTTGGAGAAATGTTTGTATATATGAATATAAACATGTAAACAAAGAAATTTTTCAAATTGCATTTCCAAACTGTGAAAACTCACGTATTTTACAAGTATGTCCAAAACATAAAAAGTTGATATATATGAAATTTGATGTTTTGACATAAACACAACTTTGAAACATTTTTATAGACTTATAAAAGATGTATATCGTGATTGTTAAGTCCATAAACAAGAATATAATATTTTGACGAAGATACACATGGAATATATATATTTGCAGAGATACACATGTTTTGCAATATATCCAAAACCGATAAAATGATTAGCAAAACTTGATATCATGAATATCATAAACAAGCATATATAAACATGAAACAATATAAGTATTTCCAATGTATATTCATTTTGTTTCATATTTAAACTGTTGAAAACTATAAAACCAAATTAAACATAAATATCATATATATATATATATAACTTATATAGAAAATATATAATATATATATATATATATATATAGATATATTATAGGATATATATATTATAAATATATCTAATTATATAAGCATTATGATTGCAGGAGAAAAGCTAGTCAGTTGACTGCTAAATTTTTAATTTATGTGAATTTGAGGGAAAATCTTTATTTGAAATTTACATTCACACAGTGATATCTTGTAAATAGCTATCAATACTAAATAATCCGGGTACTGAAACGAAATATTACGACAGTAGATTATTGCACCGGTATTATATATAATATAATATATGGAGAGTATAGTCACTCGCGTGTTTATTGGATGCACATTTACGTCTATTATAGCTATTATTAAGGGCGTCACTGTGGTCGGCCGTACTATTATGAGGCAGTGACTTATATACACATTATATATGGATATAGTACGAAGGCGCAAAACTTGTGATGGCTGTGCTGTGTACGACGTGTAGTGCCGCAAATGGGGTTATTCCTCATAGCATTTGCTAGTCGTGGAGTGGAGGATACGTCTAGTTGAAGTGGTTGGTTTGACTTATATACAAGCTGGATTCCAAGGCCTGCGCAAGAATAATTACCTTTATTTACGGATAGGATGAAAGGAATATAAGGGCTTACATGAGGTTTATAGCTGCACCACATCACCATCGAATATTGTTTTAAGGCATATAAGAGAAATTTCAGAAAAAACACGCTAGATTAATTTGCAAAATCTTTGTATTGTGTATGTGCAACTTAGCACAGGTGATCCCTAACCACAACATGAGATATAAAAGCTCTGACGACCGACACATTTAGTGGTATGAACATTGCCCAGGGAGAAAATCAAGTCTTTCTCATTTAGATTGCACATAATTGGAGTGAAAATAAACTTGAAGCTCAATTCGAGCATCGGGCGACATTAGCTAAGGATGAGGCGTGTGCGGTTTTGCATGATGACGACTAATTAGCTCCGAGAGCTTAACGGCGTCTTAAAGAGAGCACAGAGCATATGCCCATACAATCTTTGTTGCCGAAGCAACGATTCTATATATCTATTATCGCATACTTCAACAAAGGCGTATTCATGAGACTGGATCTATACACGATCACACCTAAATAAAATTGTCCATTTGATAGAGAATTATGTTGAGCTTATATGATCTATGCTCAAATACTGTTATTTCAACGTATCTATCTAATGTTGGTCTGTATCAAGATTGGTGGAGATGCGTGTATCTGCCTTAGAAATACTATTTGATGTGATTGCACTGTGTCTGCGCGAGATGTAGAGTAGGACCACAACTCCAAAAAATATCTTTCTTATATAGGGGGTGGGGTACGCGCTTCATGTCTAACAGCCGTAACATGAGGGTAGTATTTTATTCCCACAAGCCAAAAATTCTCTCATCTCAATATAGGCGTTGATTTATTGCCGTTCGCGTAAAAACTTAGGTAATTGCCAACGAGCTCACGATTCAAAAGACATTATAGGTGAGAGGTTCAATCCACCTGATGATAGTCGAGTATGGCCTGGAATATAATGCGACACATATAGTTCCACCCTTTCAGACCGAGACAAGCAGGTATAGCCACACGCGATTCTGTGTTGCAAATCAGTGAAGCTGCGATATACCAGGATCTAACAATATGGAATTCGCCAGCTCTGCTGTAGCAACTTCAGCAGGTATATCCGTGCCGAACCTCCAATGGCACAATATAATTGTTATATGATACTCTTGTGCAAAACAGCCGCGGAATACTCATGGAGGCCATTCATCTGTTGATCCACTCCCTTTCTAGACACAAAACTAATATAGCGACTAATTTGTTTGATCTTTACTATATTCATTTTTATTAATATATCTTATTACAAACACAACATAATACTTTATAAATAGAGAACTGAATTACTATATGATACAACATGATAATTATAATCAATGGATAGGTAAATATATTAATTTGTTGTTAGCAGAGCCGATCTTTTGAGTCATCAACAACACATGGCATTCCATGGCCGAAGGTTAAAGTTATAGGTCTTTATTATGACCAGAGAATGGCTCAATCTTACTGCTTATTCTTGATGTTCAGCATATTTGAATAAACAATCTGTATCCAAAGAAAGGTAATTCAGAGATATACTTTACGTTTATATTTGTAATATTTTAGCATTTACAGTAAAAATTATGTGACATTCTAGATATATCAAAATATCTAATTTGGTCTAATAATTTACAGATGAGGAGTTTCTCGAGGTCAATGATCGCATTATTGGCATAATACTAGACAGAACAATGCAGCCGTTCAATGACATCTAAGCTCCAATGTATTGTGTCGCCGTCTCTCTCACCTTAGTTAGGGACAACCATAATGAGGCGCCAATAAACATTTAGCACTAGAGAGGGGTGGAAACGACCAAGAACGAGTGGAGGACGGAGTGAAAGCCTTTCTTGACTTGTTCATACCTTCGCGATAAAGCGCGCGATTTGGCCCCTACTGATCTGCTACAGTAATTGGCAAGTGGATAGAGAGCCTGAGACCAATACTTTTCCACTTACCCGAATGGGTTGAAGATAGTTAAACCCATATTTAGCTCTTAAAGATTTTGATTAGGAGTGCCGTGAATTACTTGCCTCCCTATCGGTCACTTCCACCCCCCCCTTCACTCAAAGACAATGGCGTCCCTGTAATGGTTGATCATTATGAAATACTCGAGGCCCAATGGCTAAGAAACTGAACATATGGTTGAAGTGGATTATAGGCCCTCGAAAGTAGAAGGAATGTGCTTAAAGAACTTTAGCCTTCCATGAGATACGCTAAATATGGCACTAGAGGAACTCACAATTAATATAAACCAGTTTTTGAAAAGTATTCAATTTGAGAGAAGAACACTCATTTACTTCTGATATGTCATTATGAAATACAGATTGAGCTCTCATGTACTTCGAAAGCCATTTTGAAATATGACACCACAAACATTTTTGTGATATGAAACCAAACTAAATTATTAGCATTGGATAACACATATAATGCACAGGAATGTGGAAAAAACGATCACATGATTGCGTACTATATTTATTTCCAGCATTTCAAGTAAGATTAAAGCTGCATGCCGAGGGATGTGTATTTATATCATGAATTCCTGTATTTCATTTGAATTAGCTTATTTTAATAAATTGCCGAATATTGTGAATTATGCAGTGCGTTACCACTCCTCGACAGCGCTGGACGTATGTGGCTACAGAGAATCAGTAAGCGGGGATAGTTCGACATAAGATTTATAGGCGTATTATATAGAGACAGGCTGCATAATATCTCAAGCATCGATTATAGCCACCACACAATCAACAACGTGAGCCTTCAGAAGTGAGATCATGAATCATGCTCATCTAGCAAGATATTGAGGCCATGTGTCCGAGACCATATACCATTATTGATATGCAAGACTATTTTTCGGATCATTACAATATAGAAAATGGCAATATCACGTAAAGGAGTATTATTGTCTACGTGTATTTGGTATTATTTTATAACGTTGAATCAAACGATAGCTTTTAACATTGTAGTTATCATTGTAGTTTTTTTTTTTTATGGTACTAAAAATATGTGATCATATGGATTAATAATTAATTGTGCGGGTAGATTGGAATGCACTCGAAAAATTAGCTCATCCATAAAGCACAAACATATAACTTTAATCATCTGAGATACGATGAAGTCCGCCGGACTAAAGACTAATATGATAGATTATTACCAATTCTACCCGAAGCATACAAATCAGAAGACAACAGATAATACATGTAGTGAAAAGTATGTTTCAATTTGGCTAATTCTACCGAAAAACCCCAATGCGTTTTTTCTTCTACATACTGAAAACCCAATTCTCTGATAATGCAACGTGCCCAATAATTATTTTTAGATGCGAATGCGAGCCCCTACACCCAATTCTACCTCAGCACCCCCAATTATGCAACAGAATACGCGCAGTATGTTAAATTTGCGAGAGCCCTGAGATGCTATCATTCTATATGATTGGATATATGTTTAAAGCGTCATACTTCCAAATGTACCGAGACCGCGTGCTTCGAACAAGATGCTCTTGCCAAATGTTATCTACGCCTCCATAACGGTTTAATCATAGATAGAAGAGGCGAAGGCATACGAAAGGGAGCCCAATCAAATATGACTGGTAAACATGATTTTGCGAGATAAACACCAATAAACGCCAGGGATGATCGGTGCATTTCAAGCCTTGTACTTTAATACTACAAAATGAGTAACCTCGATATAGTGCAATAATGAAGTAAAATTCTTGCTTACAACCTAAGTCTTTTGAATAGCCAAAAATCTCCACACATACTATGTGTTGAGATCAAATAAGCATAATTACATTACATACTTATTTTTCATATGCGTAAATTTTTTCAAAGTCAATATTTGAAGACAAGATACACCCGTAAGATGGCAAAGAATAAATTCAAATAATACAAAGACACCACCTAATAGCGTTGAGTCGCAAAGAGGATATTGTGCGCCGGGGTATAGTATGTGAGAGAGTAATTGTTAGTAAGTATTCATATTTGTGGATTATACATTATGTATTATTATTTTAAATGTGTGTGAAAAATCTCTGACCACCTGGATATAGCCAAGCAATATTTGTGAAGCTTCAAACTTCTTGTACAAATCGTAAGTTTGGAATTAGGCCGAAGCAGGAAACGAAGGAAAATTAATCTCAAATTCATTCTGTAATAATCAAATTTAATATGAAAGGTTTTGTTTTTTGAACTATCATTTATTTCGCTAGCAGATAGAAACCCGAAGCACATGAAATAGTTATCAAATTAGTTTATCAGCTATAGGCAGGAGGCTTTCAAACAAAGCCCTTATTGTACAACCAGATAACGTCCGGATTATTTCGTAAGATGGCGATCATTGGATGAAGCGACGAGACCCCTACCATCATAAAGGACTACAAAAGTCCGAGTCATACGTATGATACACGGACCAGCTTCGACAAAAGTCGTATAATGAACCCTCTTGAAGGGCGAAGGCATCGAGATGGAAATTAACGATGGAAGGAACTGACTTTCCCAAGCGCGTTACTAACACGGTACATTAATATTACGCTTTAACTAAACCCTATCCGATAATGCAATTCATTTGTAATGTAAAGAGATCCATTATATTCTTATGATGGCGACTAATTAGCATACATGCAAACGGGGAATTATTTTTGCCAAATAAAGATTTATCTTTTATTCATTTTTTGCAATGAGAAATGCAATTCTTACAATAAATAGATCGTATATTGGAACATAATTGCAACTTAGAAAGATTTTTGATAATATCATACACAAAATTTTGACTAAAGATGGTTCCAACCTACTACAACATCACATTTAAAAAAATATGCGATCTACTAGAAACATTTAGAAATACGTGATTTTCTTTTCAAATCAAACAATATTCGGTGACAAAATGACCAAAACGACGGACCCATAATGATACACACTTGAACACACTAGCATACTTATGATGAATTTTGTGAGAATGAGATCATGATGTGTAAGTGCTACAAGTGGAAGAAGCAAAACTTGTATGTGTGTGTATGTGATTAAACTTAAAGTATCTAACACACATAATATAAAACCTAAACTATTTACCCAAGCAATCTTGATCTTCAATATAGCTTGACTTGGTAAACATGCGGATGAAGCTTGAACTTGAATCTTTAACTTGAATTGCATTGCTTCACTTCACTATTCCGCCAACCTCCATTTTATATGATCGTTATGGCATAATCTATCCATCCTCAAACATGTTGTTTGTCTACAATTAATACAAAAACACAAACAATAGACAAACAATATTAGAAGTAAATTATTTGTAAATCATCATCAAAACAAGAAGGCTAACAATCTTCCTCTTTTTGATGATGACAAACAATTTATAAAAAGAGATATACGCATGAAAGGAAATTAATATGTAAATTAGAATTATCATGCATATAAACAAGAAATGCTATACTCATAATATTTCTCCCCCTTTGACAACATCAAAAAGGGGGAAAACACCAAGAATGAAGAGAGTGAAAGCTCCCCCTACATATGAGCATGGGTGAATATAAAACAAGTATAGGGATTGCTCCCCCTATCGAAATGCCTTAATGGATATATGAAATGAATGCTAAGGAAAAAACATGTGAGTAAGCATAAATGAAGAATATGCTAAACATAACTCACATAAAAACAAGACAATGAGAACACATATTGATATGTCATTATGAAATAATGTCTCATTACTCAAACATAAAAACCATATATGAATAAATTTATGAAAACAAAGGAATGTGGAAAAACGTGAGAACCATGAAAAAAAGGTTTTCAAATGAAAAAAATCACTCAAATGAAATCATAAATCAAGATTTGAGTCCAAAAACAATATTTGATCAAAAAAGAAAATTTTCGTTGTATAACTTGATCAAAATGCTCATAGAATACATTATAAGGCACGAATAGATGATCCATAAGCACAAACATATAACTATCATCATATAAGTGAAATATAATGAATTCAAAGCAACAAATCAAAACAAAATCTTTGACAAAAGAATTTCAAGAGAGGTAATAATATATCAATATTTTAAGCTTCTTCCAACCCATATAATCATTCTAGCATCCGGTAAACATGATTTGGGAATAAACACCCAATAAACCCAGGGGGTTACATAAATATAAACCTCTTATAAAAATTAAAACTCATAGTCATGAAAACAAAATATTTTGATAAAAGAAAAATTATTTTCATATTTAAATTTTTTCAAAGCATATTTTAAAAACCAAGAAAAAGAAAAAAACACTGAGTTCTTGGTTAAAAAATCATTTTGGCACCCAAGCATTTTTGGTGCCGGATTATTTAGGGACATGACCCCCTATCAATAAAGCTCAAAGTCCTAGGGTTATGAACCCTCTTGGGCACATGTGGTGTACTAACACGGTCATAATAATATTCGTTTAAATAACCCTTCCGATTGCAATTTTTGTAATGAAAGAGATCCATTTATTTTTGTGGACTATTAGCTCATGCACGGGAATTATTTGCAAATAAAGATTTTCTTTTAAATTCATTTTGCAAATGAGAAGCATTCTTAAATAATAGTCTATTTGGAACATATTGCAACTTAGAAGATTTTTGTATATCATAACAAAATTTTGCAAGATGTCCAAACCTACTACAAACATCACATTTAAAAACATATGGTCTACTAGAAACATTTAGAAAACGTGATTTTCTTTTCAAATCAAAACAATATTCGGACAAATGACCAAAACGACCATAATGATCACACTTGAACACACTAGCATACTTATGATGAATTTTGTGAGAATGAGCATATGAATGTGTAAGTGTACAAGATGAAGAAGCTATACATGAGATGCACAAGGAGCATTAGAATTCTTGTGTTTGTGTGCATCATAGCAAAACTTAGCTAAATAACCTTGACAGCCGTAAATAGAACACTTATAAGTTTTGCTATATATGTGTGCATAATGAGTGGATGATTTTGACTTAGTCTTGGCATACACATTCATAAGCTTCTTATGATTATCAATGCATGTATTAAGAGTTGAGTCAAAGATGAAATATGGTTTTTAACAACATTCAACTCATCATTTGGCACATATGCATTAACATTAGAAGTAGAGCATAAATAGTCATTTATAAAAGAAGCAGTGTTATTTTTTATGTTCTCTACTTCTAACATAGCATTATCTTTGTCATGAGTCAAGTTAGCAATATCCAATTTTAAATTATTATTTTCCAAATTTAGCATATCATTGTTTTCTTTAAGAACATCATTCTTGAGAAATGATATCAAATTTGGAAGCTAACTTCTCATGATCGAATTTTAAACCTTCAAGCTTGCTTTGTAAATCAATAAAATCTTTATGCAATATGTTATAGACATGCAATAATTTTTCACTAGCACAAACAAGTTCATCACTAGATTGATCATTATTAGATTCGAACTCACAAACCTCACTAGGGCTATCGCTTAGTGGTTGTGTGCATGAAGAAGCTCCAATATCACTTGAAGAAGAATCCTCCAAACTATATAGGATTTCCTCCAAGTTACCTTGATGTGTTTCTATGAATTTTCATAAATTGTAAGCACTATCAAAATGAACAATCTTGTTAGACATAGATGAATCAAAAGCATTTAGTAAATATTCTAACAAAATCTTATTCATTGTAAGCATTCGATGATCATTTTTATTCCACATGGATTTCTCTGAAGTGGTGCAATATAAGCATCATCTATAATTTTCCATAAATCAAAGTGTCTAGATCGAACAAAGAGTTTAAATCTAACACACCATTGGGCATAGGGAAAATTATCTAAACAAGGAGCAACATTAATAGCATAATCTAAACAAGGTGTACTGTACATATCCATATCATATATATGTGCAAGCAAGATAATCACAAATTTAGATTAGCACAAAAATAAGATAACTTGGATCTTTAACTCAAGGCGATTAGTCCTTAAATCAAAGAGCACCAAGCTCTGATACCAATTATTAGACCCTAATGCCACTAGCAAAGAACCCTAGAGGGGGGGAGGGGGTGAATAGGGTTTATGCTAATCTAATCCGATTTAAATGCCAATTAAAACTTATTAACAAATTATCCTAGCAAGTATGATATACAACAAGATATATGCAAGGATAAGTGATATGAACAAAGAGATATATATCCTAGCAAAGAGGTATATGGTGAAATATATGCAAGGATATATAAACTAATACAAGAGTGAAATAATCATAAACAAGATAGTGGGCAATATAAACAATAAGCAATTGACAAATGCGATATAATGATAAACATAAAAGTAAGTGCGCCAATGCAATCACAAACAAATGATATGTTCACGAGGTTCGGTTCACACGACCTACGTCCCCTCTCCTTACCTCGAGAAGATCTCCACTATCACACCGAGTTTTCTACGCTTACCCGAAAAATGTTTACACCTCACAATACGGTTTTCTAGTTAACCGAAAACTTTACAATCCACACTCACAATGTAACAACACTAAATACCACCTCAAGTGTTGGTCTCTAGCCCGTATCTCCCTCAAGTGTTAGGAATTACAACCTATCACTAGGCATTACTACCTATCCCACTCCTCTTGGGATGACCCCGTCTCTCACCATACACACCATTGGTGTACTAGTGTATTACAAAGTGAACCTCACAAATTAAGCACAAATACAAAGTGTTTGTTCTCTACAATGGATGAGAACGAATTGTAAGCTCACTTGCTAAGTCACACAACCCCACAACCCAATTACATAATATATGCAAATACAATAAGCTCAATGCTTGTGTGTGTACAAAGAGATAAAATAAATCAAAACTAAACTCAATATAGTTCTAGCTTAATAACAATGATAATCAAATATATAAAAGAGCTAGATTAGAGTTTAGAAAACTTCTCAATGGATCAAGAGATAGAGGAAGAATAGTTGACTGCTCAAACTCCAATAGATGATCTCCTCAAAGCTCTTGTGGAATTGATTTCGCAAACTCAAACACACAAATGCTTAAAAGCTTTTTAAATACACTTAAACAAATCTTAAACCCTTGTTTAAAACACTTTAAATTTGTTTAAACCATTTTCTTAGTTGATTCATAGGTAAAATGGTATGGGCTATATATAGGATAAAGAAACAAAGCCCAAAAACCAAGAAAACCCAAAGAAAAAGACCAAAAACCCCAAAACAGTACAATCTAGAAAACTAGCCGTTACTGTGCAAAGAAAAAGACCAAAAACCCCAAAACAGTACAATCTAGAAAACTAGCCGTTACTGTGCAACGGTACTGTAACGGTCGACCGCCGAGCCCACCCCGGTCGACCTACTGTTCACAGCAACAAAAAAGAGTATCTAGAAATTTGGCGGTCGACCGCATTGTTCACCGCGGTTGACCTGCACTGTAGCAAAACATGCACAGGCAGTTTCCAAATTTTGACAATTCTAGAATTTTGCGTATTTCACTTTGTAAAATCAATTAAAAATAATAAAACAACTCCAAAAATCATAAAATTTTGATATAAGGTTATAGACATGTAGATGAAAATGTTAGAGAAAAAATTTCTAAAAACTTTCTTCCCAGGTGAGAGAAATAAATGTTTGAACACAGATAATTAATTTCTAAAAACTGCTACAAACTCGTTTTTGTAAATTCAATTGAAAATAACAAAACAACTCCAAAATTAGTAAAACTTGGGAAAATGTTTGTATATATGAATATAAACATGTAAACGAAGAAATTTTTCAAATTGTATTTCCCAACTGTGAAAACTCATGTATTTTGCAAGTATGTCCAAAACATAAAAAGTTTATATATATGAAATTTGATGTTTTGACATAAACACAACTTTGAAACATTTTCAAACGTTCTTATAGACTTAATTAAAGATGTATATCATGATTGTTAAGTCCATAAACAAAGAATATAATATTTTGACGAAGATACACATGTTTTGCAATATTTCCAAAACCATAACATGATTTCAAAATTTGATATTCATGAAATCATAACAAGCATATATAAACATGAAACAATAAGTATTTTCCAATTATATTCATTTGTTTCATATTTAAACTTTAAAACTATAAAACCAAAACATGTATATGTATATATATATATATATATATATATATATTGTATATATATATATATATATATATATATATATATATATATAGAAACCAAAACTTGTATGTGTGTGTATGTGATTAAGCTTAAAGTATCTAACACACATAATATAAAAACTAAACTATTTACCCAAGCAATCTTGATCTTCAATATAGCTTGACTTGGTAAACATGCGGGTGAAGCTTGAACTTGAATTGCATTACTTCACTCCACTTTTCTGCTAACCTCTATTTTATATGATCGTTATGGCGTAATCCATCTATCCATCCTCTAACATGTTGTTTGTCTACAATTGATATAAAAACACAAACACTAGACAAATAACATTATAAGTAAATTATTTGTAAATCATCATCAAAACAAAAAGGCCAACACAAATGTTATGCGAAGAACTTCACTGATGTACAATGAGAGCTTCAGGTTCATAGGAGCTGGGAGTTCTTTAAGTATTTTCCTTGCTTCTCGGGCTGCTATGATGATGTATTGATTGACGATGTGAAACCGAGGGCCGGGTGGACCTCTCTTGATATTGGTTGCTTCCGTTGGTTAGTAAACATTCACACTAGATACCTCGTTCTTCGGGTAAAGGGTCGTTGCCACATAGAACCCTATCTCCTTTGCCATTTCGCTCGTCAGTTTGGTTATGACCAACTATATGTTAGGAACCCAGACTGAGGCCTGAGGACTGAAGGAGGTTTTATTGACGGCGTCCGAGCATGGCTCTGGACTATGACAGGTTGTACCGGTGCCTATTTCTCTCTTCCTTCATCCAAACGCAAGCTATCGCTTACTTTTCTCAACTGCAAATGGCTCCTTTCAACCAGCGAGCTTCTAGATGTGAAGAGCCTCTCGGAGTTGGAGGCTGAGCACTTGGTTCAGACTACTATTAAAGCTGCTCGTAAGGCTGGGCTTTCGAAGAAGCGAGGGAAGAAACCTGTCAAACCCTCCTGTTCGAGAAAAGACCATATGGGGGATGATGAGGAGCTCCTTCCTATTGATGATGAGGATAAGACTTCTGAAGAATAATTTAGACATACAAACACCGACATTAGAGTTGACAGGGAAGAATCTGAGACAGGTCTGTCAGACTCTTTCTTTTCGAAATTAATGGATCTGGTAGATCTCGACCGGCTCCTCCAGAGCCGGAACTAAAGGTTTTATTTACTTATCCTAATAAGATGACTCTTGTCACTCTAGGTAGGATGGTTGATGAGCATGAACTTCTTATTTTTTGTTATTCGAGATCATGATCCAGCGTCGTGGCTCCTGCACAAGTTGAGATGTGTACTAAATCTACGCATGAGCGACCCACTGGCCCCGTAGAGGTTTGTCCCTCAAAACGGAAGAAGACCGCTCATAAATCACATATTGGTCAGCATGCCCGCGAAGTAGAGTTACGAGGTGCTGTAACTACTGGTGGAGAGGAAGGTAATGTTCCATTATTTTTATGACTTTGAAATGTTGCTCTTTTGGATTCCCTGAACCTAATCATGTCCCGTATTTTAGGAAGCCATGGCGGAGGTGAACTTTCGCGCAACTCTGTATTCTCTGATCGTGGCCATTTAGATAGTCGGAGCTTTGTGCAGCAAACGTACGATACCATTCGTGATGAGCCTACATATGTTGGAATGAACCGGGATGCTAACCAGGATAATACCGTTGAGCCGAGTATTTTATGCCCAGGTATATCTAACACCGGGGGATGCTAACCAGGATAATACCGTTGAGCCGAGTATTTTATGCCCAGGTATATCTAACACCGGTAATACACCATTCGAGTGGCAGTTAAAGGAGTATTTTATGCCCAGGTATATCTAACACCGGTAATACACCATTCGAGTGGCAGTTAAAGGAGTTAGGCAATTTAGAATTCGTTCCCTCTTTAATCACTTCCATGCTTCATTATCTTTTAGACAAATTGAAGAATGCGGGCACGAATAACAGGGTGGATGAGCCTCCTGCCACTGCCACAAGTGAGTCCGCACTTCTATATTATGAACTTTTAGCTTCTTTTTATATATCCAACACTTAAATTCTTGTACAGATACTGCACTCGAGAGACCAATCAAGGATGATACTTTTCATGGCATGGATCTCGGGGGATTTAGTGAGCACATGTACGTTTCAGCACCGAGTTTCTCGAGATCCGACACTAGGTTGCTCGTTGAGATGTTGGCAGAGCAGGCTACCAGAGAGGCTGCAGGACCATCCATTGAATAATCTCTGATATTGTAATTTTCTTTATTTGTCAAAATCTCTATTTGACTGACAGGGAATTCTAATCGTACGACCAACCATTATAACTGATACAGTTGTGATTTCTAGCATTCCTAGTTTACCTAAGGGTGTTTTATCCGCAGGTACGTGTGTAATCCTCTGCATCATCATTATCTTTATTTGTCGAAATTTACATTTGACTGACAAAGAGTTGTAATCATAAGACCAGCTGCTAAGACTGATACTACTACGATTCCCCGTATCTCCAGTCTGCCTGAGGGTGGTTTATCTGTAGGTACGCACGTAATCCTCTACATCATCATTATCTTCATTTGTCAAAATCTCTATTTAACTGACGAAGAGTTGTAATCGCAAGACCAGCCACTAGGACTGATACTACTACGATTCCTGGTGTTTCTAATCTGCCTGAGGATTCTGTTTCTTCTCCACTGGAGGGAAGTATGGCCATGAGTCAGTCGTTCGATTCCCATCTTCAGGCTGCTATTCCCCCAAACCCTCTAGGCATAGTAGAATATCCTAGAGGAGTCGATATACCATCGACAGTCGTGCCTATTATTATTCCCGAGCCTGCCGAGACTAGATTGGTGGAGCTCGCTACAGGACATCAAACTAAAGGAACCTTTGTCAGCACTGGTAAGCTCATAATTCGCTCTGAAGATTCCCACAATATTCTAGGGTTTCTTACCTCTTCATATGATTATTTGTAGGGTTTTCACCATCTCCATATGAGTGCATTATAGCTTTATTATCTGATACTGATCCGGGCACAGACATGTTCCGGATAGATCTTGAGAGTTTCCTTACCTTCTTGGGTAAGATGGTCAAGAGAATCGTTCATCATGGATTTCATTTTGATCAATACAGACGATCACTTGACTGCCATATGGTGATGATTAGGGAGGAGGGGTACCCTAAACTAGTCGATTCCTTTGTTGCAGATCTTGCCATACTAGAGCGTGAATCCCAAGAGTTACGGGAACAGAAGACTAGAGGTGATTCGTATTTTGTTGCTACTCAGTTGAAATCTGAGTTGAAGTAGTGGCATGATTCCAGAGTATCCATTGGACATGATCTTCAGTCACAGGAGAGCTCTGTTACACAGATGAGGGCTAATCTCTTGAGGAAGGAAAAGGCTAAGGCTAATTTACTTAGCTCTCTAGCTTCGGCCGCCGAGGAGATAGCTGAACTTAAGAAGGCCTTGAAGTATGCCAAAGAATCTCATGCTATTCTTGAGGACGACTTAGCCAATGCTGAAGACTCTCGAAGACAGATATTAGAGAAGTTGGAGCCTTCAAAAGAGAAGTTGGCTAAGTTGAAGAGCGTAGCCGCGAAGATACTGGATACATCTGAGGATTTCATTCGAGTTGAGTTATAGGCTAAACTCGAGCGGAGTTTTACCAAAGATCTTTCTATGCTGGAACACCGGATTCTCAGCCGCGGATTGTACTTGGAGCGATAGTTCCTTCATTTTGACTTTATTAATAAAATAAAATCTTTTACTTAGCTTACTCTTCTCTTTATTATGATTATTATCCAATCTATGATGAATGACCATGACATTTATAAGATTTGGCAAACCCTCAGCCATTAACGAATTTGGCTTGCCTCTACCGATTACCGTTTGAATCGGGCTAGCATGCAGATTGTTCAAATTCATTCTGCATGTAACGTTGTGCTAAAAGAATGAATTCTTTTAGACTTAGCGCTATGATTTTTTGAATACATAGACTTAATCATCCCTTGTGGGGTTCTCATAGGATTTTTGGCAAACCCTTAGCCATCAACGGGTTTAATGAGCCTTTACTGACTACCGTTTGAGTCGGGCTAGTATGTGATTTCTTTAAGTCCGTTCCGCATGTAACGTTATGTTAAAAGAGTTAACTCTTTTAGTGTTACGATATTGAATACGTAGATTTCGTCTTTCTCACTGGAATAGACTACCCGACAACGCGTGTTAAGTACTGACTTATCCCTGCTTAGGCTTCGGGATAAAAGTACCCAGACTTGGATTCTGGTGTCTTTTTTAATCGGTGAAAGACTAAACCAGTAACGTGTGTTAGGTGTAGGCTTATCTCTAATTAGGGATCGAGATAAAATCCCCCGTGTATGAAGTGCATGGATTTAAAGGCAGGAATTGTGTCTTTTCTTAGGGTAAAAGACAAACCTGATGTTGGAGAGGAAGAATTTTATATTCTGTCTCAAGGTCTTATTTATGGTAAAGACGGACCCAAAATAGGAGAGGAAGAATTTTATATTCTATCACCCCCATAACTAAAGAGGAAGAATTTTATATTCTATCTCCAGTTGTAAAGAAAACTTATGGTGGGGTCTCCATCCCCAGAATCTAAAAAGGTGAAACTAGGAGTGGGATCTCCACTCCGAGAATCGGAAAGATTCAAGCAATCCTAATTTTTATAGGATTGGTTACTTAATCCAAGAAAAGAATCCCTCATTTATTAAGGTGAAATTCCAATTTTGACCTTAACTTTTATAGGTTTGGCTGAAATCAAAAAGGTTGAAGTCTCTCATTTATCGAAAGTGGGAATCCGATCTTAGTCCTAACTATCTGCAAGTTTGACCAAGTGGGGTTAGAGGCAATCCTAACTTTTATAGGTTTGATTGCTCAAGTTAAAAGTGGACCTCTCGTTCATGGAAGGGATCGAGAGGGAATTTTGGCTTTGACCCTAACTTTTATAGGTTTGACCAAAAAAGAAGTGGGAGTGTAACATCGATAGCAGTGAAGCCTGCTGATTTGTACTAGCCACTCGATGGAAGATTTTGATGTTAAGTGATCAGGAATTATCATGTCAAGTTTGAAAATTGCCAAAAATTAGTGGATAAATTTTTTTTGAGAGGACCCACCATCAAATAATTTGATCAGTGGGGGTGCTGTGAGGAAAGATTGACTCATCAAAGTAGTCGAATCTCGTCTCTGCAAAAGTATTCATGAGGGTTGGTGAATCCAATATCAACAATAGGATACGTTCCAACTTTGCAAACATTCAGAGTCCAAGTGTGGATTTCTTATTTATCATTTTTGTAGTAACTGGGTTATCCCTAAGAATACTACACGTAGTATTCTTCTGGGAACTTCCAAATACATGAGTTATCTTGAATGTATTAAGGATAGTACTTTTTCAAGAACTTCCTGTTTATCGGCATCATGAGCCGAGCGCCTTCCTTGGTGATAAGGCGATATGCGTCATTCGAATAGACTATCTCTACCACAAATGGTCCCTCCCATTTGGGTTCAAACTTGCCTTTCTTCTTAGAATTGAGGATCATTGGTCATCAGACAACTAAGACCAAGTCCCCTTCTCTAAAACTCCGTTGTCGAATCTTTTTGTCAAAAGCTCAAGAAATTCTGGATTGATAGAATTCAATGTGCTATTGGGCTTCTAAGCGCTTTTCATCAAGCATCTCTAGCTCTTCGAGACATTTCTGATGTTGTTCTTCAGCAGTCATCTCCGTTGCAAGAGCGATTCAAAGAGATGGAATTTGAATTTCCAGTGGAAGAACTGCTTCACACTCATACACTAGAGAATACAGGGTTGCTCCAGTAGGCGTGGGAACTATGGTGCGATAGGCCCATAGAGCTTCGCCAGGTTTATCATCCCAATCCCGTTTATTAGTCTTTATGAGTTTCGACAAAAGTTTTATGATAGTCTTTGTAGGCGTATAAAACTGCTTATAGGTCCCTTAACACAGCTCGGCACGATGATTCAACAAACCAACGAACCATCGGGCGACATATCCAAACACGAGCGTCAGTCCACAGCGCCGAAGCCAAGTGACACGCAACGAAGCGGATTAACGAGGCGACGAGGTTAACGAATCGCACGCGAGCAACGGAATGCATCCATTCGCGTGCGGAATCAAGCTAACGGTTCGGGGAGTCAACCAAGGGCGGACTCGGACGAATCATGATCGAATCAAGATCAGTTTCTGACTCGAACTCAGAAGTGGATTTACTGCCAAATCAGGAATCGGATTTACTGCCAAATCAGGTCAACGAATCAAGTCCGGACAAATCAACCACAGAACCGAAAAACGGATACAATGACGGAAAACAGCGAAAACCCAACACCTAGAGGGGCTCGGCCGAAAATCTAAAAAAGATCCAAGCTTTGGGACTTCGAGGACTTGTTCTTCCAGATCTGGTGCTCGGCGATCGTCAACGCCAAATAAGGCAAGAGTTCGAGAGGAGCGGATCTCAGATCTACGTAGTCATCCTCCTGATCAAAGCTTGGCCTTTGATCCCGAGAACTAAAGGCTACTATTTCCTTGGCGAAATAGTACCCTCGGCTATTATTTCCTTGGC
The DNA here is from genome assembly GCF_001876935.1 of Asparagus officinalis. NCBI lineage: Eukaryota > Viridiplantae > Streptophyta > Magnoliopsida > Asparagales > Asparagaceae > Asparagus > Asparagus officinalis. The sequence continues at coordinate 52,541,468 of NC_033801.1, forward strand.
GAAATAATACCCGTCATACTGCGTAGATCCGACCGGATATAGATCACGCAGTAGTCCACGGATAAACCCCGGCGCAGGCGAAGAACCCACAAAGCGAGTGACCGCAAAACAGGAGCTCGTGATTTGTTCGACAAATAAGGAAAGAGTTGTAATTTTCTTTTTCTTTTGATCTCGTTGTAACCGGATCTTATAAAAAGACCGGATTTTTGTAATCGAAAAACAGTTACAAGAGTGCAATGGAATCAATGAAGAAAGACACGATTTTTCCCGCGAACAGTATCCTCCAAATCATCGATGTGCTCGGCTGGCGTCACCTCAGTCGACACTCTAATGGGTACGGTACCATCTGGATACTGTGGAGCTGCATCAATCTTCACTACCTGCAATATCTCCTCTGTCCCTCCCCCCGCAAGTCCAAGAAATCCCAGAAGTTCTCCTCCAGGAGAAAGGTTCGTTGGTATGAAGAAGTCGAAGCTACCAACGAAGATCTCGCCCCGTTTGATGCCAAAGTCGCATCGGGTGAGATTCCTCCAATTCCCAACCAGGGCAGATTTGCTCTAGCTAACCCTTCTGCCGCAGAGGGCGTGGTGAATCTCTCGAAGAGAGCCCGCCAAAGGCAACGTCAACGCCTTGCGAAACAATTCGCAAAGGCCATGGAGTCAGTTGACGGGATCCGCTATAACGCGGATCTGAAGAACAAGAGAGGCAAACAGCCTTAACGACCGATGAATGGCGACTCCTCCAAGCCGCCAACGAACGAATGGATCCGTGTCAAACGGAATCGTTACGCACTGTCAGCGCAAGCACGGGCTCAAGTCCAGGAAGCCCGTAGGAGATTGCAGAAGGAGGTAACGAAGAAGCCGTCACCAACCCGCCAAGTCTGGAGGCCAAAGTCTGAAGCGGCAATTCAGGCTAAGGAGAAACCTTCACAACCTCCAACCAAAGCTACTCCGGGAGATCATGCAGAATCATTCCGAAGAAAGAAGCCAATTCTGGAGCGCCTTGGTCCAATTCACGATGAGAGAGGCGAAGCTCCAGTTCAAGAACGTTTGGGCTCGATGAAGAAGCCCCGAACGACTCAACATGCTGGGGGTCGCCGTCACCTCCAACATAACAAGGGGTTCAAGCTAGCTGCGCGCACCAATTTGCGCATCGAAGTCCAGGAGCCCGCTGAGAACTCACGCCCAAAAAGGCATGTTTCGAGGCGCGTGACTCTTGAAGGCCCAAAGAAGGCAGTTCGCCCTCAGAAGGAAATGTTGTCGTCTGATGATGACAACGTTATACCTGAGAAATCGTGCCGATACGCGATAGGTTACTCCGACCTTCAAACCAACGAGTTGTACTATCGTGATGGGAGCACGAGGAAAACCAGGAAGAGGAGTCCCCGAGGACTGGAAATTCAATGCCCCTGTTCCAAGCTTATTCGGGCGGTATTGTCTGAGTGCAACTGCATCAAGACGGTCCCCGAAAGAGTTTCGGTCTTCGAAAGGCTCAGTACCGAAACGCCAAAGCCAAGGACTAGGCGTTTCCGACAAAAAAGAACGGTAGTTGAAGATGGAGAATTTCCGAGGGTCACCACTAATATGACCAGCAAAGGGACGTCGACACAGGATAATCCCGAGTCGATTCCGGAAGTACCCCGATGGATGACCCGTCTGCAATCCGGAGCCATCATACAAGGAACTTATGGTAGGGTTCGGACAAGATTACTGTCAGAAGATGAAGAATCGGATTCCTGCTCTGCTGTCACATCAGACAATACAGTATCCAGCGAGGGACAACCCTGCGAGTCGCTGATGATAAGCACGGAACAAGTGGCCAAGATGCTCGAAGAAGCCATGGCTAAACAACAAGAGAGCTTCAAGCTCGAAATGCAAATGGCCATGCAAAGTATGAGAGAAATGCATGAGCAACAAATTCAAGCACTGACGAACCAGCAAGGTGAACCAAATCGTCGTAACCAGATTGATTTGGAAGATGAGGACACAGGTCCAAATGAGACCCATAACGCCAATAATCCTCCCGTCAATGCAGGGGGTGGTAACGAGAATGCTAACAAAGACTCAGGTGAAAGCTTGAAGATTAAAAATCTTGAGAGCAAAATCAATACGTTGATTTCCGCTCAAGAGATGAAGAAGACGGGCATTCCTTGTCCGTACCCACGAGAATGGGAATCAATCCCCTATCCAGCGAAGTTCAGTCTAATTAACTTCACGCCGTTTGATGGGAAGGGTTCACCCACGCAGCATTTGATTTACTTCAAATCGCACCTGGGTGTTATCTCTGGTAATGAGCCTCTGATGGTACGGTTCTTCGTTGGTACTCTTCGTGGAGCCGCCTTCGATTTGTATCGTCGCCTCAAGCCAGGAAGCGTGAGTAGCTGGGATGACATGGAAGCTAAGTTCCTCACTAATTTCTTCGACGACGACACCGAGATATCCATCGGAACGTTGCTCAACGAGAAACAAAAGGACGGGGAATTGGTTGACGCCTTCGTCAAAAGGTTCCGGAACCAGGCGATTAATTGTCGGGACCTGATCACTGAGGAGTTCATTCTCCAGACTTGCCACAACAACCTCGCACTGGACGTGTTGGAAGCAATGGGGAGAGCACCGTCCAAAACATGGAAGGATTTGAAGGGCCGAGGAGAGCAAGCCGAGCGATTCCTCAGAAGGAAGAAGGCGGAATTCGCACCCCCAGCCTGATAGTACAACTAATCGACGTTGCCGTCGGAGTAACCTATCGGCTGCTCACAGGGGTTCTCAGGTATAACGCGTTCGTCTGTCCGACGCGTCTTCTTCTGAGTAAACATTGCCTTGTTGGCCTCTGTAAGAGTCGCACGTTTGGAATCAATCCTTTGTGAGGATGAAACCTTAACGGGCTCTTGGTCCTTTGCACACACCGCCGAGCTGGTCGGTGCAGAGATCGATTTGTTAGGAGATCGTGTACGACCCCCGGTCTGGGTGTTGGCTCGAAGCTCCTTCAACGATCCCCAGCTTTCCTTGACAAGCGCTTTTCCTCGATTCCAAGGATTGCTTCGCTCTCAAGAATAGCATCCAAACCTTGGTTGAAGCCGGCGTCATAATGCTGAGATAAACCAAATGAGAACGGCAAGACTCCAAAGAGTATACGAGTATAAACTGTTTCTCAGTCCTCCAACAGGTGCATGAGGTTAAACTGCTCCTTTCTAAACTCCGACGAGTACAAGAGTATAAACTGCTTCTCAATCCTCCAACAGGTGCATGAGGTTAAACTGCTTCCTTACATACTCCAATAGGTATACGAGTATAAACTGTTCCCTATTTTTAGTTGGGAAGTTCCTGAAGAATATTACGCTAGTATTCTTAAGGATAACCCAGTCAGGTAACTGAGAATAATGTCCGAACCAGTTCCGCATAGGAAGCTGGGGGTGGATTATTCATGTAACGGGAGGTTCCCAAAAGAAATCCATATAGTGTATTCTTAGGGATAATCCGGTCCCATCCATCGGCTCCAAAGCCTCGGCCAGTTGTCGAGCAAGACGTTGACGCTGTCTTTGTCGTGCTCTCTTTGATAATGCCGGAGCGTCTTCAGAAGCCATCTCCTCGGCGGAAGAGGAGTCCGGATCTGCGATCTCGACCACGTTGGATGACGCAGGGATGTCACGTGATGCAAGTGCAGAGGCGGCAACGGGGTTTTGGATTTTTGGACCGAAGGACCTGCAAACATTTATGAAAGAGGTTACCTTTCTGTACCCGTTTGGAGAGGCGGATCTGGATTTCAAATCGAGTGATCAAACCTTCCTACAGTTAGGGTCACCTCAAACCTCCCAATTGGTCAAACCTTCCTACAGTTAGGACCACAACCAAAATTCACTCTCGATAAACGAGAGATCCATCTTTAGTTCGGTAATCAAACCTTCCGACAGTTAGGGTTATCCGAATCCTTTCGATTCTCGGAGTGGAGATCCCACTCTTAGTTTCACCTTTCCGAATTCTGGGGGTGGAGATCCCACCTCGAGTCTCCTTTCTAACTAGAGATAGAATATAAAATTCTTCCTCTTCAGTGTTGGGAGATAGAATATAAAATTCTTCCTCTCCTGCATCGGGTTTGTCTTTGCCCCAAGAGAAGACTCCGTTTTTCCAACTCCTAGAATCCGTGCTTCACACGTATAGGAAGTTTATCCCGAATCCTAAGCAGGGATAAGTCTGCGCCTAACACGTGCTGCCGGTTTAGTCTTTTTCCGTAGAAAAAGACACCAGAGTTTGATTCTGGGGTATTCTATCCTGAAACCTAAGCAAGGATAAGTCTGCGCTTTCATCCTGAATCCTAAGAAAGGATATGCCGACGCCTAACACGCGTCGCCGGTTTAGTCTTTCTCCGTAGAAAAAGACACCAGAGTTCGATTCTGGGGTATTTTATCCCGAAGCCTAAGTAGGGATAAGTCAGCGTCTAATACACGTTGCCGGGTAGCCTATTCCCGTAACAAGGGCGAAGTCTACGTATTCGAAGTCGTAGCGCTAGGTCTAAGAGAATTCACTCTCTTAGCACAACGTTACATGCGGAACGGATTGAGATAATCCGCATGCTAGCCCGACTCAAACGGTAGTCGGTAAAGGCTAATCAAATCCGTTGAAGGCTGGAGGTTAGCCAAAAATCCTAAAGTCAACGCCTAACACGCGTCGCCGGGTAGTCTATTCCCGTGAGAAAGACGAAGCCTACGTATTCAATATCGTAGCACTAAGAGCGTTAACTCTCTTAGCACAACGTCACATGCGGAACGGATTTAGATAATCCGCATGCTAGCCCGACTCAAACGGTAGTCGGTAAAGGCTCATCAAACCCGTTGATGGCTGAGGGTTTGCCAAAAATCCTATAAATACGAGAGTCACTGACGCATCGGCTTCATTAGTTGGTCTCATGGCTTGAGCATCCGACGACATTCGAAACCCTAGGGTCAACGCCGGTCAACGCGTAACCCTAGGTCAACGCCAGTCAACGCGTTACGATCAAACAGTCAACGTACAACGTTCGAACACCTAGGGTCAACGCCGGTCAACGCGTAACCCTAGGTCAACGCCGATCAATGCGTTGCAATGAAAAAATCAATACTCCAAAAAGTATACGAGTATAAACTGCTCCTTAATACTCCAATAAGGTATACGAGTATAAACTATTCCCTATTTTTTTTTGGTTGAGAAGTTTCTAGAGAATATTTTTCTAAAAATATTCTTAAGGATAACTCAACAACACTACACCGAACAACGCGTCGCAAATAAAAACCCAACGCTAACAATCAGTTCTATGTTGAACCAACAAGCACGAGCTAAAGATCAGAAAATTAGGAATCAACTTCAAGGTCAAAATTCCGACAACGGTCAGACAATAAATGCAGCACCAGAACCCTTACAGACATTTGACAAAGCACTGAATAGCCTGAAGGATTGAAGGAATCAAGAACAGAAGCCATTCCGAAGTCCCGTCATACCGACTGAAGGTTGGGGCAATCATATCCAAAGCATTCCAGACTCTTCTATAAAAGAACGAGGCTGAAATACTTTGGAGGGGGTATCTGTAGGCGTATAAAACTGCTTATAGGTCCCTTAACACAGCTCGGCACGATGATTCAACAAACCAACGAACCATCGGGCAACATATCCAAACACGAGCGTCAATCCACAGCGCCGAAGCCAAGTGACACGCAACGAAGCGGATTAACGAGGCGACGAGGTTAACGAATCACACGCGAGCAACGGAATGCATCCATTCGTGTGCGGAATCAAGCCAACGGTTCGGGGAGTCAACGAGCCACATATAGGTGGCTCGGCCAAGAGCCGGCCACCTATAGGTGGCCGGCCCAGATCTGTGCACGGGCACAGTTCAGATGGCCTATAAATAGAGGGCTTGGTTCATTTGTTAAGGGGTTGGAACTTTTGGAGGCGAAGCTCTGCTGGATTCAAGGCTCAGAACTTAAAAAGATTGAAGCTTTGGGACTTTGAGGACTTGCTCTTCCAGATCCGGTGCTCGGCGATCGTCAACGCCAAATAAGGTAAGAGTTCGAGAGGAACCGGATCTCAGATCTACGTAGTCATCCTCCTGATCAAAGCTTGGCCTTTGATCCCGAGAACTAAAGGCTACTATTTCCTTGGCGAAATAGTACCCTCGGCTATTATTTCCTTGGCGAAATAATACCCGTCATACTGCGTAGATCCGACCGGATATAGATCACGCGGTGGTCCACGGATAAACCCCGGCGCAGGCGAAGAACCCACAAAGCGAGTGACCGCAAAACAGGAGCTCGTGATTTGTTCGACAAATAAGGAAAGAGTTGTAATTTTCTTTTTCTTTTGATCTCGTTGTAACCGGATCTTATAAAAAGACCGGATTTTTGTAATTGATAAACTATTACAAGAGTGTGCAATGACATCAATGAAGAACACGATTTTCCCCGCGAACAGTCTTGTTGAAGGCTTCAGCCAATTCATTTGCTGTGGGATTGTAAGCTGTCGATGAGACGTCTTGAATTTTGATGAAAGCCCATAGATAATGTGGTTTTTGATAAAAGCCACGACGTTGCTCATCTTAACTTATCTGAGCGGAATCACTTCAGCCCATTTGGAGAAGTAATCGGTAATTGTCAGGATGAATTGGTCGCATTTAACCAACGGGGGAAAATAGGACTCACGATGTCCATTCCCTAAGTTTTGAAAGGCCATGATGTAGACGAAGGGTGTAGATGCTCTGGGGGTTGGTGCATATAATTCGTGTGCACTTGACACGTGTGACACTTTCGGGCATATGCGACTGTATCTTTAATCATGGTAGGCCAAAAATATCCCATCCTTCTGATGCAGTCATAAAGTTTGGAGCCAGGTTGGTGTGCGCCACAAACCCCTTCATGCGTCTCCTTAAGGACTTCTTCTGCCTCTTTAGTCGATTGGCAACATAGTAGTAAGCCATCGTACCCCCGATGATATAGCATTCGACTCTTTGTGTTATAATAAAATCACAATGCTCTCCATCAGATTGAGTCTCTTTTCTTCACATCTTCTGGTAAAATTCCATGTAGGACGTAGTCTACGATAGGGAAACACCAGTCTCAGGGCCCGAGCTCAACTTGGGTTGAATGCACTTCTTTAATATCCTCTTCTCTGTCATCTACATCATAGATTGGTACAAAGAGTTGGTGAGTTCACACTGTAACAAACTATTCTATTTCGGGAGGCTGTGCCAGAGATACTGTTGTAGGCGATAAAAATTGCCTTTATCCTTATAAGAGAAGTTTAGAACAAGACTGCTAAAACCTTATCCGAAAGAGCAAAAAGGGGGAAAACATTGATATCTCTCAAATTGTACGGAATTTGGCGAAACGGAGGCAGCAAACCCCCTTCGGAGGTTTGGTTGTCTCCATCTCGTCGAGATAGTTGATTTTCATATGTAATTCGTTAAATTTTGACTTATGGTTTGAAAGTTATGGCCTATTCTTCGAAGCGTGTTTAGTAGCTTGCCTAAAGGCTGAAGCTCACCTGCAATGAAGTCCGTCTGCAAGGATAGAGCTCGCCTAATAGTATTGAAGCTTGCCTGAATAAGATTCTCCTGCACAGCTCTCCTGCATAGCTTCGCCTGCATAGCCTCGCCTACACATTGAACCATGCTCGCCTGAAGGCTTGAAGCTCGCCCGAAGATTGAAACTCACCTGCTTGACCTAGGCTCGCCTGAAGGCCTAGCTCGCTCGATAGCTCAAAGCTTGCCTATTTGGCCGATTCGCCAGCACGAAGGTTCGAGCTCGTTTGAAGGCCAAGCTCGCTTGACAGCCTACACCTCGCCTGCGCGGACTAAGCTAACCTTACAACTAGAAACCAGCCAGCATTGTCAGCTGCCCACTTGGAGTATGGTAACATTCACGTCAGTGGTCAAATCCTACGAATCAAGAGAGAAAGCATGGCACTCCTCACCTAGCAAGAATAGGGCGGCTGACAGGACCCCCTAAGTGGTCACATCCCACAGCTAGGGCGGTTGGCTCCCTCACCCCTACTAGTGGTCAAATCTCACAAATCAAGGAATGACCCATGCCACCCCTTGCCTATTTAAAGCTACTTTCAGCCAACGTGAAAGGGGTGGATTAGCTGCTGCTGGCTTGGCTGGCTAATCTTCCAAAGGTTAAACCTTGGCTCATTTGCTAAAGGCTCCCTCATTCGAAAAGACTCGTCTGAACTCTCAGACTTGAGGCTCTTAGGTCTTTGCAAGCTTTTGCATGGTAGCTCTCTCCAAGCGGTCAGCCGACAAGCCCAAGCCCCCCGTTTAGCCTTGGGTATAGTCGAACTCGATCAGCACAAGCTTCTACTGCATACTGAAGCTTGCCCGCAACTTTGATCAGATCGTCCAAGGGAAGCAGACTCGGTGCGAGAACCGAGCGAGGTGTCCTATCGCTGCCAAAGTCTTCACGTTTGATGCGGCATAAACATGTACCAAAAAGGTTGCAAGTGCACAACCGTGTCAATTCATAGTATTTAAGATATCAATCCCACGAGGAAGGTGTTTTGTAGGAGAAAATATAAAATCGGTTCTTATGTTGTGTGCGTGACAAATAAGATTGGTGAGTGAATGTGATTATGAAGAGATTGAGAGAGTGAAAGTGGTGTGTAAGTAGGTGCAAAGTGTAAGTGAGAGTGGATGTAAAAGAGAATGAGTATGATCAATAAGGTGAGAAGGAAAAATGAATAAAATTAAGAAACAAATAAAAAAATCAAGAATGAAGAACAAAATTCTAGAATAAAAGAAAATGCAATAAATTAAAGATGGTGGATTCAATTATAGATATGGATAATCTAAAATTAAACTCACTTCTTAGAAAAGGGCGATTCCCTAGAGGGTTCTAGCCTAAAGGCGAATCAAACAAAATAAAAATAAACAAAAAGAAAAACTAAACCCTAGAGGGTTCTGCCTCAAGGTGAATAGTGCAAGAAATTAAAATCTAACTACAAAATAAATTAAAAAATCTAAACTACAAAATAAAATTGCAAGAATTAAATACAAGAAAATAAATCTACTCTATAAGCATGAAATAAATCTAAGGCAAGAGGGTTCTATCCTCTTGGCTATTTAACAAGAAAATAAAATCTAACAACAAGCATAGAAATAAATCTAAACTAATAAGCAATAAAAGAGAAAAAGAAAGAAATGCAAACCCTTCAAATAATTCTCCATCTTCATCATATGAGCCATTGGATTTGTCTTGAGCCCCAAGCAACAATCTCCACCTTTGAATTTGCTTTTTGTTCTTCTCTAGCCCAACATAGGAGGCCTATTTGATTTTCAAAAATAAATGAAAAGCAAGTGCCAAGTCCGGCCCATGCACACTCCATTCATGCAGCAGGTCAGCAGGTTTCATTTGATTTTGAAGTCCAAGCTAAGTCCGGTCATGATTCATTTGATTTTGAAAATCAAAATTGAAGAGCAAAGTTCACAAGTCCGGCCCATGATTCATTTGATTTTGAAAATCAAAATTGAAGAGCAAAGTCCACAAGTCCGGCCCATGATGAGCTCATTTGGTCTATGAAGTTTGCAGCAATCATTTGATTTTTTTTTTTTTTCAAAATCAACTCTGCAGCAGTCTAAGTCCAATGTAAATCAACATCCAAATCAGCAACGGCCCATGTGGCATTTGATTTTTTTCGGAAAAGTCCAGCTCTGCAGTCCACCGGCCCAATTTGGTTTTCAACTTCAAATCTCCAGCAGCCTATCAAGTCCGGCCCAATTGTGTTTAAAATCCAACTCCGGTCCGGTCTTGGTTGATGGGCTTTGGGCCTTCAAGCTTGAGAAAATTCACTTGTGAAAAAAAGAAGAAACTGCCATGGACATTTGGGATATTTGAGCTTTTGGGCTTTAAAATTCAAATATTTCATTTGGCTTCTTGAATTTCTCTTATTTCTTTATTTACTCAAGGGCCTTTGTTGAGAGATGGGATTTTTAGGATTTATTCTTCATTAACCTGTAATTAAATATAAAAGCAATTATTAGTGGTATATTTATTCATATAAAATAGATAATGATGGTATAAAATTATAATAAAATGTGATTATCAAATACCCCCACACCTAAACTTTTACTAGTCCTCTAGCAAAAAAAAATAAATAGAAAATTCTAACTCACTTTTGCAGGAATCACGGTTGTATTTAGCGCATACAACAAGCCTTTAAACCCCTAGGTTACCCTAGTGGATGAGTTATAGTCTCATGAGGGTTTACAGTGAATATACCCACAAAATTCGGTCAACTTGCCAAATTAAAGAAGTCAGTAAATAACTAAATTCACTTGATAACTTTTAGATAATCTAATTGGAGCCAGTTATCACTCAAGAAAACATTTTTATATATAACTCTAAGATATATTTTTAAGAAAATCTTCTCATTGTAGCAATACAAAACATTTAATTTAAAAGTTTTGAAAAGAACATACTAACTCTTTGTTTTAAATAATTTTCAAGTTGCTTGATTTAAAATATTTTCCAAGACCATATATACAACTATAAAACATTTATTACTTTTTTATTTTTTTATTTTTTTTATTTTTTTTAACTCTTTCTTTCTTGGTTATTTTTTTCTACTTTAACGGGCTTTCTAAGTGACCATTTAACGAGTTTTGGGCCAATGGATCCCAACCCAAATGGGCTCAGGTCATTGAGTATGGAAATACTCATTGGGCTTAATTACTCGGTCAGCTTAGGCTTTATAAGATAGAATCACCTTGAATTCAAGAGTTTTTTTTTCTTTTTGGTGCCCATTTTTCGCACTCTTCTTTTGCAATTTTTTTTTGTATATGTATATATATTTTGAAAAAAAATATGTAAATCAAGACACTTTGAAAAATTATTTTCAACTCTAAGTTAGGCATGTAAAAATTTCATTATTTTAAATAAAAGTCTAAGTTAAGGCTTAAGTAAAGTATACTACTTTGAAAATTATTTCTTAAGAAATTTATTTAGAGTTATCATAAAAGGTGAACTTAAGTAAATAACCAACTAGGGATTAGAAAATTTCAAATTTATCAAATAAATCAATTATTACATAACTCTATCAATTTGGCAAGTGATGATATTTTTATAAATTTTTTTTTAAGGAAAAGAAAAAAAAAGACAAAAATGCAAGAAAAAAATTAACCCCCCCACACACACACACCTAAATTTTGCATTGTCCTCAATGCAAACTTTATGATGCATAAAGTAAAGCAGATAAGAAGTGAAGCACTTACATTTGGTCGGTTGATAAAAATCTACAATTACCTTTGGTTTGAGGAGGAGGAAATCAAACATTTATTCTTTCCTTTTTTTTCTTTTTTTTTCATTTTTTCCTTTTTTCTTTTTTTTTCTTTTTTTCTTTTTTTTTCTTTTTTTTAACAACTGAACAAGAAACTCTCAAATGAGAGAAGAATAAATTCTTTTTATTATTCTGAAATAAACAAAATAAACAATGTAGAATGAAATATTCAATATGAAGAGTTCTTGTCCTACATTGAATCCTACTTTACTGTTGAAAATTCTTCCCCGGATTTTAAACAAATTCAGAATGATATAATCAATAATGTGAATTTCCAAGCATTTCGGGGTGTTCAGTAATTCTTGCAACAAAGTAAGGTAGATATTATTGGTGTCATGCATTTTGCATTTCTTAATGAACTTAGACTCTTGTACTGTGAAGTTTTGTTTTCTAACAACCAATTCTTCTGTGAAGTTCTGAAAATTTGGTTGTTGATTATTCTCCAAGAATCTAAGTTCATCAAGAAAGAGTTCTTCAAAATTTAATTCAAAGCAGCAAATGTTTAACACAGTTTTATTATTCTCAAGGACCTGACCTGCTTCTTCTAAAAACTCTAACTCTTCATCAAAAATTTCCTCAAAACTCAAATCGGACTCTTCTTCTTCTTCTTCTTCTGATCTTTCCTGAATGTAGTTTATTTCTAGAGGATGATTATTTGGTTGGTCCCCTGGATTAAAAATGTTAATATCAGCAGTCAAATTCCCAAAGGACAGCTTTATTTGATTAGTTCTACAGTTGATGAGAGCATTAGAAGTGGCTAAGAACGGTCGTCCTAAGATGACAGATGTCTGTCATTTGGGATTGAAAACAGGTTGTGTTTCCAAGACTACAAAATCTACTGGAAAAATAAAATCTCCAACCTTAATCAGAACATCCTCTAACTCTCCCATAGGGACCTTAACAGATCTATCAGCCAACTGTAAGGTGCATTTGGTTGGGTTCAGTACACCTAGACCCAATTATTGGTAGACTGAATATAGAAGCAAATTGACACTGACCCCTAAGTCTAAAAGCGCCTTATCAATGTGAGTATTACCAATGATACATGAAATGATGGGGGAACCTTGATCTTTACGTTTCAAAGGTATGGGATTTGATAGCATTTCACTGATATTGGCGGCTAAAAAGACTTTCTTTGGAACATTTATTCTCCTCTTCTTAGTGCACAATTCTTTTAGAAATTTAGCATAAGATGGAATTTGTTCAATTACATCTAAGAGAGGAATGTTGACCTTAACCTGTTTGAATGTTTCTAGGATCTTCTCCTCCTGAGGAGAGTGTTTCCTAGACCTGAGTCTATCTGGAAAGGGAGCAACCGGTCTAAATCTATCAAAAGCAGGCTCAGGTTCGGGTTCAGGTTCTTGGTCATCTGAGGGAAGTGATTGTTGAATAGATTCATCAGAAGGAGAAGGAGAAGGAATTTGTACAGGATCAAGAGTTTGACTTGGAGGAGTTCTCACTTGATTATCGACCTGTCTACCTGACCGAAGTGAATAGATTGCCTTCACTTGGGCTTCGTAGGATGAACTGCATCCTTCGTTCTTAGGGTTGACCACGGGTTGACTTGGAAATTTTCCTTTCTCTCTTTCACTCACGGCACTAACTAGTTGACTAAGTTAAGATTCTAATCTAGATATAGCTTGAGTGTTGGAGTTGAGCATTTGTCAAGTGGATTGCATGAAGGAATTCAGAGTGCTAGACGTTTGAGTCAACATATTCGTGGTTTGAGTGGAGGCCTTAATTATGGTTTCCAAACCCCTTTCCAAGACGTTGAGACGTTTATCCTGATCTGGATTATGATGAGTCTGAATTACAGCTTGATGAAGAGGAGACTGATTTTGATACGGCAGATTGGGTTGTTGAAATTGTGAATGAGAATTGAACGGAACTATGTTTCCCCTAGGAAAATGTTGGGTCGAAGCGGGAGTGAAGTTTTGATTTTCGGGAGAATTTCCTAGATTCCATGCAAAGTTTGGATGATTTCTCCAACCTGGATTGTAGGTTGGAGAAAATGGATCATTTCTAGGGTGCTGGAATGCAACGTTCATCTGTTCTAATGAATTATTGTTTCCTAGGAGAGGGCATTCATCTGAAACGTGGGTAGGAGACTGATAATTATGACATCCTGAGGTAGAAACATGATTGATTTGAGCTGGAGCTCGTTCCTTAATTTCTAAAGCTTCTAACCTTCATAGAATTATCACCATTTTCGCTTCAGAAGCAATGTTTGACTCTAAGGAAAGACCACAAGACTTAGATTGGGGAACTGATGAAACCCTATCATCGTACTGTTCCCATTGCATTATTTTTTTCGAAAGACTCTCCAAAAACTCCCAAGCTTCATCAGCATTTTTCCTCATAAAATCCCCGTGGCACATTGATTCTAAGGAAGTTTTTGCAGAATAATCTAATCCCTCATAAATTATTTGGCACAATCGTCATTTCTCTAAACCGTGATGAGAACATTGGATGAGAAGATCTTTAAATCTGTCAAAATACTTCTAAAAAGGTTCCCCCGGGATAATTTTAAAGTTTTGAATATTGTTCCTAAGCTTTACCGTTTTATGAATACGGAAAAATTTCTTAAGAAAAACGGTGACAAATTCATCCCAAGTTGAGATGGAATTTGTTAGTAAGCTGTACAGCCATTTTTTAGCTTTATCCTTAAGAGCAAATAGAATAAATCTAACCTTAATCGCATCTTCGGTTAATTCTCTCATTTTAATCATAATACATACTTCCTCAAATTTCGAAATAAAAATATATGCATCTTCTGTTTCATTACCAAGGAATTTGGGAAGCATGTTTATGTATTGCGGTCTAAGCTCAAAATTTATTCCATTTGTTTCGGGGAGCCTAATGCATGAGGGAATTACATTCCTAATAGGATAGCACATATCATGAAGAACGGGTGGATTAGGATGCTCCATTTCTATGATTGGTTCAAAGCGAATTAATCGACGTGTATTATCCCTAATCCACTGTTGCATACACCAAAATATTTCTTTTTATTTATTATTATTTTTTTTAAGAAGAAAATAATTAGTTTTTTTTATGAGAAGAAAAGGATAAAGAAAAATCCTAACTAAAACAAATCAAAACAATCACTTTTCAATCACTTTAATTCTAGGGTTTAGCCTAATTCACTAGACCAACTCCTAACCAAAAACTCCTATAGTGAAAAGATAAAAGTTTTACCTAGGTAGTTAGCCAGGTAAGAATAGTACTAGAGGGTGATCAAAGATCAATTAAGTACATCTTTTCTTGCGGAGCGCTTTACGCAACCCCTAAACCTTACTTTAGACACCAACTACTCTGAGAAAACTTAAACCAGTTCACTTAAGGATTTCTTGTTCCTTATTGAGCTCGAATCCTTAGGGCCAACGTCTAACGAGTTTTATTAGGCTTGGGTGGTGTAGTGAGGAATTAGTGATTTTTGGGCTAAAGAAAGGGTGATGAAATCCCTCACCTTATCTTGATTATGAGGTTTTGCCCTTAAAAATATTTTTAAGTATGTGCCAAATCAAGATGCTCAAATCACTTGGTGAATTCCTACTATCAATATGAAATGCAACCCTATGAATTAAAAGTAACTAAAAAGGATGGAAAAGAAAAAATCTTTTTTTAAGGTTAACAATCAAACAAATGAGAAGGGGGAAATTTGTTTGAATTTATTATCTTTTTAGTAAATGTCAAAGTGGAGGATGAATTTTATTATGGTTAACAAAAAAAATAAAATCCTTTTTTTAAGTCCTAATTGTCTCTAATTGTGAAGAATTAGCTAAAGGGTGGAATTAAAAACTAGAAAGAGGACTTACCCGAAAGCAAATCTTCAAATCCTAATTCTCCAATCCGCGATCTTCAACTCCAAGCGTTTCCTTCACAAAAAACAAATAAGTTAAAGAACCAAAATAATTAAAACCTACTTAAGCACCATCCCTGGCAACGGTGCCAAACTTGATGCGGCATAAACATATACCAAAAAGGTTGCAAGTGCACAACTGTGTCAAGTTATAGTATTTAAGATATCGATCCCATGAGGAAGGTGTTTTGTAGGAGAAAATATAAAATCGGTTCTTATGTTGTATGCGTGATAATTAAGATTGGTGAGTGAATATGATTGTGAAGAGATTGAGAGAGTGAAAGTGGTGTGTAAGTAGGTGCAAAGTGTAAGTGAGAGTGGATGTAAAAGAGAATGAGTATGATCAATAAGGTGAGAAGGAAAAATGAATAAAATCAAGAAACAAATAAAAAAAAAAATCAAGAATGAAGAACAAAATCCTAGAATAAAAGAAAATGCAAGAAATTAAAGATGGTGGATTCAATTACAGATATGGGTAATCTACAATTCAACCCAAAATCTAACTACAAGCATAGAAATAAATCTAAACTAATAAGCAATAAAAGAGAAAAAGAAAGAAATGCAAACCTTCAAATAATTCTCCATCTTCATCTTCATCTTCATCATCCAACAAAGAGAAGAAGAGAAAAATTTAAAGTGGTGAAAAAATTATTATTATTAATTGCAACAAAAAGTTACAATTTTAGAAGGCCTTCTCAATTAAGAGTAGCCCTCCTCTCCAAAAGGAGTTACAAAATTTTTCACCCCCTTAACCCCTCACTCTCTACCCCTATTTATAGTAATCTTCAATGAATATGAACCATTGGATTTGTCTTGAGCCCCAAGCAACAATCTCCACCTTTGAATTTGCTTTTTGTTCTTCTCTAGCCCAACATAGGAGGCCTATTTGATTTTCAAAAATAAATAAAAAGCAAGTGCCAAGTCCGGCCCATGCACACTCCATTCATCCAGCAGGTCAGCAGGTTTCATTTGATTTTGAAGTCCAAGCTAAGTCCGGTCATGATTCATTTGATTTTGAAAATCAAAATTGAAGAGCAAAGTTCACAAGACCGGCCCATGATTCATTTGATTTTGAAAATCAAAATTGAAGAGCAAAGTCCACAAGTCCGGCCCATGATGAGCTCATTTGGTCTATGAAGTTTGCAGCAATCATTTGATTTTTTTTCAAAATCAACTCTGCAGCAGTCTAAGTCCAATGTAAATCAACATCCAAATCAGCAACGGCCCATGTGGCATTTGATTTTTTTTCGGAAAAGTCCAGCTCTGCAGTCCACCGGCCTAATTTGGTTTTCAACTTCAAATCTCCAGCAGCCTATCAAGTCCGGCCCAATTATGTTTAAAAGCCAACTCCGGTCCCTCTTTTCATTTAACTTTGAAATTCTGCAGCACATAGGTCCGGTCTTGATTGATGGGCTTTGGGCCTTCAAGCTTGAGAAAATTCACTTCTTGATTGATGGGCTTTGGGCCTTCAAGCTTGAGAAAATTCACTTGTGAAAAAAAAAGAAGCTGCCATAGACATTTGGGATATTTGAGCTTTTGGGCTTTAAAATTCAAATATTTCATTTGGCTTCTTGAATTTCTCTTAATTCTTTATTTACTCAAGGGCCTTTGTTGAGAGATGGGACTTTTAGGATTTATTCTTCATTAACCTGCAATTAAATATAAAAGCAATTATTAGTGGTATATTTATTCATATAAAATAGATAATGAGGGTATAAAATTATAATAAAATATGATTATCAACGTTAAACAAGGAGGGCATTCCCTCCGCTTCTGTTATAATTTTGATTTATTAGTTTGTAATAAGCTATTCTTATCAATACAAATGAAATCCCTGTTTCGGGAGATTAAAATTTACACCTACAGAAGATGGCGACCACAGTGGGAGAAACCGTTTATTCAGATGAATTGGTGGTGGCGTAGTTCGACGAAGTTGCGGAAGGGACTATCATCGAGTCCCTCTTCATCGAGTTCGATCAAACAAAGTACGAAGAATACTTGTCTTCGACTTCCTCTTGCGGCAAAATATCATGCAAACACCGAAAGGTTGTGCATGTAAGTCAGCCCAAGCAAATCGAGAGCCTTACCCGAGTCATCGCTGGGGGTGCCATTCCCTCCGATGCGATTAATGCCAAGGATGAACGCCAAGTTCCTAATTCTGGCGAACTACGTCAATCAGGTGAGCCCACTTACTCAGGTGGGCTTCGCTCCATTGGCAGATTGCCTAAATTTGGCGAATTTAACAATTCAGGTAAAGTTCCCAATTGTGGCGAACTTCACAAATCTGGCAAACTTAGCAGTTTAGACGGGCTTCACCAAGCTCGCCTAACAGTCCGACCCCACCTGCAAGTGGCGGTAGCTCGCCAAATAGGCGAACCTTGCCTGAAAGAACTAGAGGCTGAACCTCGCCAACAGGCTCAAAGTCGCCGACCACGCGAACCTCGCCTAAATGAACAGATGAGCGAACTTCGCCAACGGGCCCAAGCTCACTTGTCTAGGCAAGGTCGCCTGAATTCAACGCTTGGAAAATTTCCCAAGTGTTCCCATTTGGCCTCCCTCGAGTCTCCTTCATTTGAGCGCCAGTGGTCGGCTGAGGCTCATGCTTGCCTTGAACCTCGCCTGAACGACCAGTCGGCCAGACCTCACCAGCAGTCGGTTGAAGATCTCTCAAATGCTCGAGCTCACCTGTAGTTAGCTGGAGCTCACCCATATTCCAGACCTTGCCTGTCCTGGCAAGGTTGGCTGGATCCGACACTTAGGGAATTTCCCAGGTGTCCTCATTCCGACTCCTCTGAGTCTCCTCCATGCGATTGCGCACTTGGTCCTTTCGATGCTAGGGGTTGCCACCACTAATCCGTAGGGGATCTCAGGGATCATCTGATTTGCAAACGCACTCTTCACGAGACAAACCCTCAGTGCCATTGCGAGAGACTCATCCAGGCAGTACTTGCGGATTGCCGATGTTCCAAGGAGCCAAAGTCATTAGTGTTCGGGAGGCTTTCTCAACAGTCTCCTAAGCCGAGACCTCTCCGCCAGAGACGCAATCGTCAGAGGAGACGAGCTTTCGATGATCTGGAGCTCCCCGCCGTAACTATCAATGTGATGGGGAAATCTAAGGCCATTGAGCGTGAGGGTATCCACCAGAGCACTCGCGCCCGAATGGGCGGGCTTCACCAAGCTCGCCTAACAGCTCGACCCCACCTGCAAGTGGCGGTAGCTCGCCAAATAGGCGAACCTTGCCTGAAAGAACTAGAGGCTGAACCTCGCCAACAGGCTCAAAGTCGCCGACCACGCGAACCTCGCCTAAATGAACAGATGAGCGAACTTCGCCAACGGGCCCAAGCTCACTTGTCTAGGCAAGGTCGCCTGAATTCAACGCTTGGAAAATTTCCCAAGTGTTCCCATTTGGCCTCCCTCGAGTCTCCTTCATTTGAGCGCCAGTGGTCGGCTGAGGCTCATGCTTGCCTTGAACCTCGCCTGAACGACCAGTCGGCCAGACCTCACCAGCAGTCGGTTGAAGATCTCTCAAATGCTCGAGCTCACCTGTAGTTAGCTGGAGCTCACCCATATTCCAGACCTTGCCTGTCCTGGCAAGGTTGGCTGGATCCGACACTTAGGGAATTTCCCAGGTGTCCTCATTCCGACTCCTCTGAGTCTCCTCCATGCGATTGCGCACTTGGTCCTTTCGATGCTAGGGGTTGCCACCACTAATCCGTAGGGGATCTCAGGGATCATCTGATTTGCAAACGCACTCTTCACGAGACAAACCCTCAGTGCCATTGCGAGAGACTCATCCAGGCAGTACTTGCGGATTGCCGATGTTCCAAGGAGCCAAAGTCATTAGTGTTTAGGAGGCTTTCTCAACAGTCTCCTAAGCCGAGACCTCTCCGCCAGAGATGCAATCGTCAGAGGAGATGAGCTTCTGATGATCTGGAGCTCCCCGCCGTAACTATCAATGTGATAGGAAAATCAAAGGCCATTGAGCGTGAAGGTATCCACCAATGCACTCACACCCAAATGGGGGTAGCCATTCTGTTTGACTACATGCATCTAACACCTGTCTCTGACGATGATGATGATGATTGCTCGGCAGTGGCGACGTCGCAAACCTCAAGCTCAGTTCAGGGTGAGCACGCAAATGTGCACATGACCGACATCTCTAATGAGATATCCAGGAGACTCGACGAGCAACAAGCAACCATCAACTCCCTGAAGGAGATGTTAGAGGAGCTTCTGAGCGAGAAGAAGAAATAGAGAGAGAGGACTTCGCAGGCTTCGTATAAATCCTAGAAGCACAAAGAGCGGATGCCTACTCCTTCTCACTCCTCATCCGAGTCATCTAGAGCAGCGTCATCTTCGGATCATAACCCAAGGGACAAAAGGCTCGATGAATTCCAAAGTCAACTCAACGCCTTGAAGCTCCAGAAGCACATGAACAAGCTGGGGGTTGTTTGACCGTATCCGATCGAATGGGATGCAGTCTCCTACCCGACGAAGTTTTAGCCACTGGACCTCCTGCAGTTCGATGGCAAGGGTTCTTCTACCCAGCACATCTACTACTTCCAAGCACAAACCAGACACATAGTGGGGAATGATCCCATTATGACTCGACTGTTCATCGGCACCCTTAAGGGGATCGCTTTTGAATGGTTCCATGGATTAGAACCTGAATCCATTACCTGCTAGAAGGACATGGAAAGGCTCTTCATAGCCAGATTCTTCGACGATGATGAAGAAGTATCCGTGGACACCCTGCTAGCTGCAAGGAAGGGGAAGACAGGGTCAGTAAGCAACTATGTTAAGAGGTTTAGGAATCGATCGCTGCATACACATGATCAGGTTTCTGAGGCCACCCTCATTAAGATGTGCCGGAACAATCTCTCCATTGACACCCTATCTAATATGGGCGCAGTTATAGCTCGCTCGTGGAAAGACTTAATCCGCCAAGGAGAACAAGTCGAGAGCATGCTCAAGCGTATGGATGCTGAAGAGCCATGTGAATTTGAAGGAGATGATGACCAAAGCAATTTCACTTTGGTAGTGGAAACCACTTCCCCTCTCGATGCCTAACAAGGATGAGAGGTCCACTTTCTGGATGATCAAACCTTCTCACAGTCCGGTGCATCTCAAATCTCCCACCTGGTCAAACATTCCTATAGTTAGGACCAAAGCTAAATTCCCTCGCCGATCCTTTCTAATAAGACGACGGGTCCCCGAAACTATCAAGTTAACTACCACCTCTGATAGCCATTTCTCCATCAGTTTTGTTCAATTGGACGGTGGATCTATTAAAACTATCAAGTTAACTGTTACCTCTGATAGTCATTTCTCCATCAGTCTCATTCAACTGGACGATGGATCTATTAAAACTATCAGTTAACTGTTACCTCTGATACTCTCCTCCAAATTTCCCCCGTCGATCCTCTCCAATAGGACGATGGGACCAATCCCACTATAATGTTAACAGTCACCTCCGACAAATCAACTTACCAGTCCTCTTCAATAGGATGGTAAGTCCACAAAGTTGTTCAAATCGCAACAAACTCCCACTGTCATGTTAACACTACACCTCTGACAAAATCAACTTACTAATCCTCTTTAATATGATGGTAGGTCCTCAATGTCGTTCCGATCATGACAATCTTTGTCATGTTAACATCACACCTCTGACCAGAATCTACTTACCGACTCTCTTCAATGGAGCGGTAGGTCCAAAAAGTCGCTCCAATCATGGCAATTCCTATCAGGTTAACGATCACCTCTGATAGCCGATATCGTCATTCCTGCAAATGGCGTTGTCCAATCAGTTGTCACACTCACACGTCCCTGAACAACCTGATCCATTCCTAGCATTCTAAAATCCTTAGAACAATCGATGGGTAGTAGCCTACTATGCGATGGCTCCTATAACAAGCAATCGTCACACTCACATGTCCCTGAACGATTTAGTTCCCCCAACACCGTCTTTTTCACAGAAGGCGTTGTTGTTTGATAATAGCCTACCAAGCGATGTGCCTTTATCCAAATAGTAGTCTACCATGCGATGTGCTGCTATTTCGGGTTCATCTTTGCCCCAAGAGAAGAAAAATCACGGTTCGTCTTTGTCCCAAGAGAAGACAAATCAGGGTTCGTCTTTGCCCCAAGAGAAGACAAATCAGGGTTCGTCCTTGCCCCAAGAGAAGACAAATTAGGGTTCATCTTTGCCCCAAGAGAAGACAAGTTTCTCCTTCACACTGCAACAGGTATACGAGTATAAACTGTTTCCCAAACCTCCAATTGGTGTAAGAGTCTAAACTGCTCCCTTTCCTCCAACCGGTGCACGAGGTTAAAACGCTCCCTTATACTCCCACTGGTGCAAGAATCTAAACTGCCCCCTTATACTCCCACTGGTGCAAGAGTCTAAACTGCTCCCTTTCCTCCACTAGTGCACGAGGTTAAACTGTTCCCTTATACTCCCAATGGTGCAAGAGTCTAAACTGCCCCCTTATACTCCCACTGGTGCAAGAGTCTAAACTGCTAATTTTCTCTAACCTGTGCATGAGGTTAAACTGCTCCCTTATACTCCTACTGGTGCAAGAGTCTAAACTGCCCCCTTATACTCCCACTAGTGCAAGAGTCTAAACTGCTCCCTTTCCTCCAATCGGTGCACGAGGTTAAACTGCTCCCTTATACTCCTACTGGTGCAAGAGTCTAAACTGCCCTCTTATCCTCCAACAGATACACGAGGCTAAACTGCTCCTTTCCTCCGATTGGTACACGAGGTTAAACTGCTCCCTATGTCCAAACGCCTCAAATGGCTAAGGATGGAGGAGAAATCTTAGCATTGAGCCTAAGAGAAGCTTCTCGACAACTTACCATACTAAGGGCAAGAGCATGGCTAGTCCAACTCAAATGGCAGTTGGTAAAGACAAATCAAGTCCGTTGATAGCTGAGGATTTTCTAAAAATCCTAATTCAATCTCGCCGAGTTCGATTGGAAGGTGCCTCGCTCTATCTGAGCAGTGATCACTTTATAGGTCTTCATATCCAAAGTGTTCCAGACCCCATGCGGCCTGATTCAGGTCTAAAAATTTTGGAGGAGGTTCTGTAGGCAATAAAAATTGCCTTTATCCCTATCAGAGAAGTTCAAAATAAGACTGCTAAAACCTCATCCGAAAGAGCAAAAAGGGGGAAAATGCTGATATCTCTCAAACCTAAAGGAATTTAGCAAAATGAAGGCTACAAACCCCCTTTGGAGGTTTGGTTGGTTCCGTCTCGTCGAGATAGTCGATTTTCATATATAATTCGTCAAATTCTAACTTACGGTTTGAAAGTTATAGCTTATTCTTCGAAGCGTGTTTAGTAGCTTGCCTAAAGGCTGAATCTCGCCTATAAAGGCTGAAGCTCACTTGCAAGGAAGTCCGTCTGCAAGGATAGAGCTCTCCTAACAGCATTGAAGCTTGCCTGAATGAGATTTGCCTGCACAGCTCGCCTGCACAGCTTCGCCTGCACAGCCTCGCCTGCATATTGAACCAAGCTCGCCTGAAGGCTTGAAGCTCGCCTGAAGACAGAAACTCGCTTGCTTGACCCAGGCTCGCCTGAAGGCCTAGCTCTCCCGATAGCTCGAAGTTCGCCTGTTTCGTCGACTCGCCAGCACGAAGGTTCGAGCTCGCCTGAAGGCCAAGCTCGCCTGAGAGCCTGCACCTCGCCTACGTAGACTAAGCTCACCTAACAACTAGAAACCCGCCAGCATTGTCAGTTGCCCACTTGGAGTATGGTAACAGTCACGTCAGTGGTCAAATCCTACGAATCAAGAGAGAAAGCAAGGCGCTCCTCACCTAGCAAGAATAGGGCGACTGACAGGACCCCCTAAGTGGTCACATCCCACAGCTAGGGCGGCTAGCTCCATCACCCCTACTAGTGGTCAAATTCCACAAATCAAGGGATGACCCATGCCATCCCTTACCTATTTAAAGCCACTTTCAGCCAACATGAAAGGGGTGGATTAGCTGTTGCTGGCTTGGCTGGCTAATCTTCTAAAGGTTAAAGTTTGGCTCATTTGCTAAAGGCTCCCTCATTTGAAGAGACTCGTCTGAACTCTCAGACTTAAGGCTCTTAGGGTCTTTGCAAGCTCTTGCATGGTAGCTCTCTCCAAGCAGTCAGCCGACAAGCCTAAGCCCCCCGTTTGGCCTCGGGTATAGTCGAACTCGATCAACACAAGCTTCTACTACGTACTGAAGCTTGCCCGCAACTTCGATCGGATCGTCCAAGGGAAGCAGACTCGGTACGAGAACCGAGCGAGGCGTCCTATGGCTGCCAAAGTCCCAACATTAAACAAGAAGGACATTCTCTCCACTTCTGTTGTAATTTCGATTCATTAATTTGTAATAAACTATTCTTTTTAATACAAATGAAATCCCTATTTTTGGAGATTAAAATTTACACCTACAACTGCTAATACTGCTAATGCATCCGCATAGGCGTTCTGTAAGCGTGGAATGTATTCGATGAAGAATCCTTCAAATGATTCTGCCATCTCCACGGCCATCTTATGGTATGGTATCAAATCCTGATATCTGAGCTCATACTCTCCTTGAACTTGTTTAACTATCAGTTGAGAATCACCAAAAGTTTTAAGGTATTCGACCCCTAGTTCTTTAGTAAAGCTGAGTCCAATAAGCAGCGCGTTATATTCGGCTACGTTATTTGAGCACGACTCGATCAGTGAGTAGGCTCGGGGCATCACATGTTTTCCTATGGAAACTAAGACAACTCCGACTCCGGAGGAGATCTTAGAACATCCAGGAGAACTTGTTACATTAGCTGCTCTCGAAGCACTGTCGAAGTACAAACGCCACACCTATTGATGGGAGGTTACATTAGCTTCGTGGGTCTCATCTGGTAGATCATCATATACCTTGAAGGTATCCGTAGTTGGGTTAGCTGCCAGGAGATCACAAATAGCTTGTCCTTTGACCAACTTCTGTTGTTTAAAGTGTAGGTCGTATTGGGACAGGAGCAGTGCCTACTTTGCTAATCGCTAATTCATGAAAGCTGGCTATGTCATGAATACTCGGACTGGGTTAATGTTGGAGATGACATAAATAGTCTGTCCAACTAAGTAATGTCGCATCTTTTGAATTACAAACACTAAGGTGAGACACTCTCTCTCAATCATTAGATACCGGGATTCAGTGCCCACGAGGGTCCAGCTTAAGTAATATACGGCCTGTTCATGACCGTTATCGTCATCTTATGCCAGTAATAAACTTAACGAGTGGCTCATCGCCTTGACATAAATTAAGAACGGTTTGTCTGACTTCGGTGCAACGAGCACAAAGGGTTTTGAGAGATATTCTTTAATATTCTCGAAAGCTTTTTGAAAAGCGTTGTCCCATACAAATGATACACCCTTCTTTGTGAGCCTGGAGAATGGTTGACATTTCCCCAAAAGGTTTGAGATGAACCGACGAATATAAGCCAACTGTCCTTGTAACCCTCTGAGTCCTTTAAGGTTTCTCAGAGGTTGCAACTTGTTAATTACCTTCACTTTATCAGGGTCGATGTGAATACCCTTGGTGGTGACGACAAATCCAAGGAATTTGTCGCTGGACATTCCGAGGAAAGATTTGGTAGGATTCATCTTTAGTTGATGAGTCCACATCAGGTCAAACATCATCTTTAAGTCTTTGATGTGATCATTCTTATCATAGCTTTTCACAACTAGATCATCCACGTAGCATTCGACAGTCTTCCGGAGATGCTCCTGAAAAAATTTTGACATGGCTCTTTGGTATGTGGCACCTACGTTCTTTAAGCCAAATGGCATAACTATGTAACAGAAGACACCGAGGGGTTTTCTGAACGTAGTATGTTTCTCATCATCCGAATGCATCTTTATTTGATTGTAGCCAGAAAATCCATCCATAAAAGACATTTTCTCGAACCCACACGTGTTGTCAATGATAACATCTGTGATGGGAAGAGGAAAGTCGTTCTTCAAGCATGCCATGTTAAGATCTCTAAAATTGATGCAGATCCTTATCTTTCCGTTCTTCTTGAGGACTGGGATAATATTAGCAAGCCACTCGGGGTGTTGCTCCTCCCTGATGAAACCTGAGTTAATAAGATTTTTAACTTTGGACTCGATCCCCTCCATAATTAGTGGACGAAACCGTCTTTGCAGTTGTTTGACTGGTTTTGCATCCGGCTTAATATTGAGGTGATGCATTACCACATTGGGATCAAGCCGTGGCATATCCTCGTAGTTCCAAGCAAAAACATCAATATACTCTCTAATGAGGGTAATTAGCTATTCTTTCTCATTTGGCGGGAGACTATCACTGATGAATATCAGTTTCGGGTTATCCTCGTCACCCATATTCACTTGGATTACTTGGTCCTCGGTAGGGGGTTCCCTTTGTTCAAACCTATCCCCGTACTTGAACCCAAGGGTCTTCCCACGTTGGTATTTGATCATCTTCCTCAATGGTGACTGGGTCAATTGTGGTCATGTTCGACATCAATTTTTGGAACATTTCCCCAAGTCTAGAGTCGGAGTCTTAAGCTGAAGAATCGGAAGAATATCCGTCTTTACCCTTATTAGCTATTTGATCGATGACTTGCTAGCAGCACTCGTCATCAGACGAGGAGACGTAGCCTAAACCTCTTCTGTAGTTATAATAATCATCAGGTTTTCCTTTTGGTACATAAGCCATACGAGGTGGAACTCGCGGATATGGACCGAAACAAAGACCTTCTCCGAGTGCGAAGTCATATCTGTATCTCTCCATGAGGTTCTGCTCTTTTGTGTCATATCTGAATAAATGAGGGGCAGGTTTATCCTCATCGTCATCTTCTCTTAAGAAGTGATCTGGTGCTAAAAACTCCTTTCCTTTACCGTTGACAACTTCCTTTTCACCCCCCTACCTTTGCGGGGATGACAAGTGTCATTCCAAATGAATCCGGAACATGCTTTTTCATCATGCAATATGATTGAGGTAGGATATACAAGTTAGGGTCATCGTATAATCCCTTCATGATGTTATCAAGACACAACGAGTACTCTAAATTATCAGTTATTGCTATTTCTTCGGCAAGTTGTTAATTACAACTATTATCCGATGATTATCCATCGTCAAGATCGATTACAATGAGTACAATGTCATTAAGTATAAAATCACCATCGTAATTAAGCCCAGCCTCAGTATCAGCTTCTTCTCCATTGTCCGTACCTTGGGCCGATGGTTTAGTATCGGATTCAGCACTGTAGAGAAGGGAGTCAGTAAAATAATTTTCTAACCCCTTAAATGGTTGCTTATCCACGACCACTGTCTTGACCTTATTATTAGTGTCTACATATTTAAGATACTGATGGAGAGTGGAAGGGACTATAACGTTACCGTGGATCCATGGTCGACCCAACAGTAAGTTATAGAAAGTCTTTGCGTCGATCACATAACATGTGACTTCCGACTTTAAGTCTCCGATCTGGCACTTCACTCGGATTTTACCTAGTGGTCTGGACCCACTGGTGTTGAATCCGTAGATTGTAGTGCTTGTAGAGGCCAGCTTTCTAGCCGGTATTCCAAGATTATACATCAATCGGAGTGGCATGATGCTAACAGCGGAACCCGGATCGATTTGGACCCGGTTGACCATGCTAGAGCCAATATGCCCGGTGAAATACAAGGGTTGGTCATACTTTGAATTCTTTGTCTGTATGTCCTCTTTGGTGAAAGAAATGCAGGGAAAATGGTGTGCCGCGAGGTTACAATGTTGGACTGATGGCTCTAGTTCTTCAGGGGATGGCTTGATCCGATTCAGGAAAACGTTAGAATTTGCCAAGGCTTCTTGCAATGCTTCCCTCGTGTCTTTCAAAAGATGTAGTAGCTCATATAGAGTTATTCTAGCCAGTATATTTGCTAACTGCATCATAATATCGAAGCGGTGTGGAGTGTTTGAGCTTCCCGGTTTGTCTCTCCCAATCGGTTGATTGAATCGAGACTGCTTCGGGTTCTGGCCTTCTTAGTATAAAGGCTCTTTCTCCTTTAGCTTTTGCTAAGTCTTTTCAACAGATGCCGGGGGAGTTGTGACCACTCCTATTTCTATAAATGTCTTAGAGGGAACGGTTTTGGTTAACCCCTGTTTAGCTAACTGATCGGAGGCGGTCGGATACTTGAAATAGTATTTGTTTCCACTCTGGGTAGCAAAGACTAGTTCTCCGTTGGTTGCAAAGATTTCTTGCTCATCTTCGAATAGTAGGAAAGCATGGATTCTTTCATCATTTTCTTCAGGAATGGCTGTGGCTCCATAACAAGATTCCCCTTTCCCCTTTGACTTCTTCTTGGATGACGATCCAGCCCACTGTTCATCTTCAATCAGATCAAGATGGACCCAGAGAATCTCACCATTTGGGGTTGTGTATGGCACAAGTCCTTTCTGGCGTTGTTTATGAGGATCGTCGTTGACGGTCTTCACCGCTACGTTCATTATGGTTTCGGGCTGAAACCAATTCATGGGAACAGATCCGAAGCTGATTGACACTGCATTTGCACCCACCTTCTTCTCCTTAGACTGTTTCATAGTAATGACCCCAACGTCGATCAAAGCTTGGATCTTGTCCACCTTCTTCTCCTTAGACTGTTTCATAGTAATGACCCCAACGTCGATCAAAGCTTGGATCTTGTCTTTAAGGGCATAGCATGACTTAGTGTTTCATAGTAATGACCCCAACGTCGATCAAAGCTTGGATCTTGTCTTTAAGGGCATAGCATGACTTAGTTGGGTGGTGAACTGCTCTGTGGAACACGCAGTATTTTGGATCATTAACCCTTTTGGCGCATTCCTGATCCTGGATCGGAGGCAACTTAATCTTGTTGTTCTCTACAAGGTATTTAAAAATACCGGAGACCTCGTCTACTTTAAAAGAGTAAACTTTTGGGTAAAGTCTTTAATTTTTTGAGGTTGTTGTTGCCACCGTGACTGTTGAGGCACTTTTTACTGTTGTTGTTGCGGTTGCGGTTGCACTTGCAGCTTGAATGTTTGGTTCGCATCCACTCCATTTGCTTGTGCATTTCCCTTACCCCGAGGGACAAAATTATGCTGTGGAGAATTCACTGCCGTTTGACCCCTTTCGCCCTTCTTCCTCTTGATGAAGCGTTTGGCTCATTCTCCTTAGACCTTTAAATCTTTCTAGGTCTTGGAGGGTGTTATTCCCATGGCTTCGAGGATATCCAACGAAAGATTGTTATGACAAGTTTCCAGGATGAAGTCCTCGCTAACCGGATCTCTACAATTCATAGCTTTGTTCCAAAATCATTTGACAAAATTTTTTACCAACTCTCCCTCCTTCTACTTCTTATCGAATAACATTCAGATTGAAATCTCAGTGTCATCATCGAAGAAATTCGTGAGGAACATGTCTTCCATGTCATCCTAACTGCCGATACTTCCCGGCTTAAGATGACGATACCAATCGAAGGCTGCTCCATGAAGAGTGTCAACGAATGACCGTACCATCAAGGGCTCATTTCCAAAGATTATTCCCAAGTGAGACTTGAAGTATATTAGGTGCTGAGTGGGGGAACCATTTCCGTCAAACGGCGTGAAGTTGATCAAATTAAATTTTGCCGGGTATGGGATTGATTCCCACTCTCTTGGGTAGGGACAGGATATCCCGGACTTCTTTACTTCTTGAGCGCTCATTAATGCATTGATTATGCTCTCCAAGTCCTTCATCTTCTTATCCTTGCTCGTACCTTTCTTCGAGTGATTTCGGAGAGAAGTAACGTGGTCCTCCTTCGTATTGTTATCTGTTGGCCTTCTTGTTTTGATGATGTTTAACAAACAATTTATTTCTAATATTGTTTGTCTAGTATTTGTGTTCTCTTAATTATTCTAGGCAAACAACGAGTTGGAGGATGGATGAAATAGAGCTTCAACGATAATATCAAATGGAGGTTGGCGGAATTATGGAGTGAAGCTTATACAATTCAAGTTCAAGATCAAGTTCAAGCTTCATCCGCATAGTGTACCAAGTCAAGCTTATTGAAGATCAAGATCGGCTTGGGTAATTTAGTTTAGGTTTTATATTATGTGTGTTAGATACTCTAAGCTCAATATCATATACACACACATTTTATTGGTTTCCTTGTATATATATATAGTCATATATATATATATACATAAGTTTTGGTTTCTATGCATATGTTATATATATACATACATAGTTTTTGAGTTTTCATGTTTATAAATATGAAATCACATGTTTCATATTTATTATTGTGTTTTAGTATATATTGCATAGAATATGAAATTTTGTGAAAATATTGTATTCTTAGTTTTTGGACTTAACAATAATCATATACATATTTTATTAAGTCTATATAATCATTGTGCAAAGTTTCAAAATATGGTTTAGCCTAAATGTTAAAATTCATATGTTTATATTTTTCGTGTTTTGGACTATTTTGCAAAATGATGATTTTTCACAAATAGGAAATGCAATTTGAAAAATTCTTTTTGTAACATGTTCATTTACATGTTTATATACATTTCCCAAAGTTTCATTATTTTTGGACTTCATTTGTTATTTTTAACTATTTTCCAAAAGTCTCAAAATCTGTTTCAAAACCTGTTTTCTGTAGTGTCTGTTCGCGATCGACCGCCACGGGCGACCGTTCTTGTTGGCTCGCGGTCGACCGTAGCGAGTCCAGAGACTTTCGCGGTCGACCGTCGCTTGTCCAGAGCAGTAGTTTGGTTTTTTTGTTGCTCGCGGTCGACCGCCGAACTGTGACATCAGCTCTAACGGCTAGTTTTCCAGCCATTGCTGATCTGGTTTTTTGGTCTTTTTTTGTTTTTCTCTTGTCTTTGGGGTTTCATATAAATACCCCCCTTACCTCAGTTTTTATGATTATCCAAGAGAATGTTTTTCAAATAGTTTAACAATGGTTTGTAGGCATATAAAATTGCTTATAGGTCCCTTAGCTCAGCTCGGCACAAACCGACAAACCAATGAGGCAACGAGATTGACTAATCGCACGCAAGCAACAAAATACGTCCATTCGCGTTCAGAATCAAGCCAAGTGTTAAAGAGTCAACGAGTCATCCAACCAAGGGCATACTCGGACGAATCACGATCGAATCAAGATCGGTTTCGGACTCGAACTCAGAAGTGGAATTACTGCCTAATCGGGATCCGGATTTACTGCCAAATCAGATCAACGAATCAAGTCTGGATAAATCAACCGCAGAACTGAATCACAGATAGAACCAAGAGCAGAAAACGACAGAACAACACACCCGAAAAGAGGCTCGGAAACCAAGTCATCAAGGCGGCTCACCGAGCCACCAAGTGGTGGCTCGGCCGAGCCACCTAAGTGGCTCGGTGGCCGAGCCACCTTGGGGTGGCTCGGCCACCTCCGAGCCACCAAATGGTGGCTCGGAGGCCGAGCCACCTCCTTGGTGGCTCGGCGGCCACCAAGGTGGGAACGTAGAAAACCCGGTTGTGATAGTGGATTTCTCCCCGGGAGTGGGGAGCGGAGACGTAGGACGGAAGGTCCGAACTCCGTGATCATTTGATTGTGTTTGAGTGTGCTTT
Source organism: Asparagus officinalis (assembly GCF_001876935.1). NCBI lineage: Eukaryota > Viridiplantae > Streptophyta > Magnoliopsida > Asparagales > Asparagaceae > Asparagus > Asparagus officinalis. The sequence continues at coordinate 52,572,203 of NC_033801.1, forward strand.
TGGCGTTTATTATATTTGTGCTCATTGCTCATATCGCCATTGTCTCATTATTCATATCATCCTCTATCTTGTTTCATATTGTTTACCCTTGTGTTAGTTTATTCATCAACGTCAAATAAGGCAGGTGTTCGAGAGGATCGGATCTCAGATCTACGTTGCTACACTCCGGATCTAAGCTTGGTCTTAGATCCCGAGACTTGGACGATTGTTTCCTTGGTGAAACAATCCTCCCCGGCTATTATTTCCGAGAGGATCAGATCTCAGATCTACGCAGACGTACTCCGGATCTAAGCTTGGTCTTAGATCCCGAGACTTAGACGATTGTTTCCTTGGTGAATCAATCCTCCCCGGCTATTATTTCCTTTGTGGGATAATACCCGTCGTACTGCTTAGATCTGATCGGATCTAGATCTCGCGGTAGTCCACGGATAAACCCCGGCGCAGCCAGAGGTGGCCGACAATTCCCTTTTTGCAGCCACTGTCCTGAGAGCCTATAAATAGGCCTAGAGATGTTCATTTTCAGGGGTCGAACTTTCAAGAGCCGAAACTCTGCCGGATTGAAGAGTGAACTCGGAGCTTGAAGACCAGAAGACTTGCACCATTCAGATCTGATCCTCGGCGACCATCCACGTCAGAAAAGGCAGGATCTCGAGAGGAAGAAAGAACAGATCTGAGATCTACACGAGACTACACTCCAGATCTAAGCTTGGTCTTAGATCTCGAGATCTGAGCGATTATTCCCTTGGTGGATTAATCCCTCCCGGCTATTATTCCCTTCGTGGAATAATACCCGCATACTCGTGTAGATCCGACCGGATCTAGATCGCGCGGTGGTCCACGGATTAACCCCGGCGCAGGCAAAGAACCCACCAAAGCGAGCGACCGCAAAACAGGAGCTCGTGATTTGTTCACAGAGGAGAGTTGTAATTTTTCTTTATTTTCTTTGATTTAGTTGTAACCGGATCTATAAAAGACCGGATCTTTGTAACCCAAGATGACAATCATATCAATGAAAAAGAAAACAGTTTTCCACGCGAACAATCTGGCGACCACAGTGGGAGCCGACGATCTCGCCAACGAGATCGATGCGTCGCAGCCGCGGATTGCAATCCCGGTCGTGGAGGAGGTCGAGTACGAGTTCGACCAAGCCAAGTTCGAGGAGTACGTGTCCTCGTCCGGCTCTATCTCCCCCCGCAAGTCCAAGAAGTTCTCCTCCGGGAGAAAAGCTCGTTGGTTTGAAGCTGCTCGGGAAGCCCACGAAGCTCTCAACCCAACTGACGCCGAAGTTGCGTCAAATGAAGTTCCACCGACCTCCAATCAGGTCAACCCAACTCCCGCCAACGCCTCCACTGTTCAGGGTGTTGTGACTCTCTCAAAGAGAGCCGGCCAGAGGCGTCGTCAACGCCTTGCGCGGGAATTCGCTAAGGCGATGGAGTCTACGGACGGATTCCGCTACCACGCGGAGTTGAAGAACAGAAGAGGCAAACAGCCTCAACCACCAATGAATGGCGACTCTTCCAAGCCGCCAAAGAAAGAATGGGTCCGCGTCAAACGGAACCGTTCGACACTCGAGGAGCGCATTCGCAAGCGCCGCGCGATGTCAGCGCAGGCACGGGCTCAAGCTCAGGAAGCCCGTAGAAAGCTGCAAAAGGAGGTGGAGAAGAAGCCACCACCAACACGACAAGTCTGGAAGCCTAAGTCTGAAGTGGCGACTCAGGCCAAAAAGCAACCAGTGCAGCCTTCTAAGGAAGGTCAAACTCCGGCGAGTCAACCAAAGTCGCCGTTAATCCCAATAACTTCTCCGGGAGATCATGCAGAGTCATCCCGCAAGAAGAAATCAATTATGGAGCGCCTCGGTCCAATTCCTGACGAGAGAGGCAAAGCTCCAATTCACGAGCGTTTGGGCCCGATGAAGAAGCCCAGAACGACTCAACATACTGGGGGTCGCCATCACCTCCAACATGACAAGGAGCTCAAGGCAGCTGCGCGCACCAATTTGCGCATTGAAGTCCAAGAGCACGCCGAAAATTCACGCCCAAAAAGGCATGTTTTGAGGCGGGTAACCTTTGAAAGCCCAAAGAAGGCAAGTCAACCTCAGATGGAAACATTATCATCTGATAGTGATAGTGTTATACCTGAGAAGTCGTGCCCGCACACGATAGGTTACTCCGACTGTCAAAATGACGAGTTGTACTATCGTGCTGGGGGTACGAATAGAACCAGGAAGAGGAGTCCCCGAGAACAGGAAACTCAATGCCCCTGTTCCAAACTCATTCGGGCGGTATTGTCTGAATGCAACTGCATTAAGGCAGTCCCCGAAAGAGTTTCAGTTTTTGAGAGACTTAGTGCGGAGACGCCAAAACCAAGGCCTAGGCGTTCCCAACGAAGAAGAAGGATGGTTGAAGATGAAGAATTCCCGAGGGTCACCGCTAATATGACAAGCAAAGAGACCTCATCACGGGATAATCTCGAGTCGATTCTGAAAGCATCCCGGCGTCTAACCCGTCTGCAGTCTGGAGCAATAGCACGAGGAACTTATGGTAGGGTTCGGACAAGAGTACCTTCAGAAGGTGAAGAGTCGGATACCTGCTCCGCAGTCGCATCAGATAATACAGTGTCCAGTGAGGGGGAACCCCGCGAGTCACTGATGATAAGCGCGGAACAAGTGGCCAAGATGCTCGAAGATGCCATAGCCAAACAACAGGAAAGCTTTAGGTTCGAGATGCAGATGGCCATGCAGACTATGAGAGAGATGCATGAGCAACAAATTCAGGCACTGACGAACCAGCGAGGTGAACCAAGCCACCGTAACCAGGTTGTTCAGGAAGAGGAGCACACGGATAGGGATGAAGCTCACAATGCCAATAACCCTCCCGTCAATGCAGGGGGTGGTAACGAGGATGCCAACGAAGATACAAGTGAAGACTTGAAGATCAAAGATCTCGAGAGCAAAATCAACACATTGATCTCCGCTCAAGAGACGAAGAAAACAGGCATTCCCCATACCCACGAGAATGGGAATCAATCCCCTATCCGGCGAAGTTTAGTCTGATTAACTTTACGCCGTTTGATGGGAAGGGTTCCCCCACTCAGCATTTGATTTATTTCAAATCGCACCAGGGCATTATTTCCGGCAATGAGCCTCTGATGGTGCGGTCATTCGTCGGTACTCTTCGCGGAGCCGCCTTCGATTGGTATCGCCGCCTCAAGCCAGGAAGTATAAATAACTGGGACGACATGGAGACAAAATTCCTCGCTAACTTCTTCGACGACGACACCGAGATATCTATCGGATCATTGCTCGATGAGAAGCAGAAGGACGGGGAGTTAGTCGACACCTTCGTCAAAAGGTTCCGGAACAAAGCGATGAATTGCCGGGACCCGATCACCGAGGAATTCATTCTCCAGACCTACCATAATAATCTGTCCTTAAACGTATTGGAAGCAATGGGGACAGCACCGTCTGACACTTGGAAGGATCTGAAGGTCCGAGGGGAGCAGGCTGAGCGATTCCTTAGAAGGAAGAAGGCCGAGAGGAACCAACTGACGGTTAATCCGCTGGACTCAAACTTCGCCTCTCGTGGTAAGGGCAAGGCACCTGCAGCTACTGGTGGTGCTAATCAAGCGTCACAACAGCAATCCCGAAGGCAGCAAAAGACTTCGGGTCCGAGACTCCAAAAAGAGTACTCTTTCAAGGACGAAGACGTTCCAGCCATCTTCGAATCCCTCCTTGAAGGTAACAAGATCAAGCTACCACCTATCACAAATCAGGAGGAAACTGACAACACTACGGACCCAAAGTACTGTGCATACCACAGGAGGGTCGTTCATCCCACCAAGGATTGCTTTACTCTCAAGAATAGCATTCAGACCTTGGTTGAGGCCGGCGTCATAACGCTAAGGTAAGCCAATTGAGAACGGCAAAACTCCAAAGAGTATACGAGTATAAACTGTTTCTCAATCCTCCGACCGGTATAAGAGGTTAAACTACTCCCTGATACTCCAATAGGTATATGAGTCTAAACTGTTTCCCCACTTTTGACGGGAAGTTCCTGGAGAATATTAAGCTAATATTCTTAAGGATAACCCGGTTAGGTAACTGATAATAATGTCCGAACCAGTTCCGCAGAGGAAACTGGGGGTGGACGATTTATGTAACGGGAAGTTCCCAAAACCACAGCAATGTAATGAATAAGAACTCCCATTCAAATTCTCACCGTGTCTGTGCACTCAACACTCTCTCTGTTAGAGTCTGGACGTAAAGTTCCCAATTGGTCAAACCTTCTTACAGTTAGGACCACAGTCAAAATCCCCTCTCGATTCCCCCAATGAACGAGAGGTCCACAAATTGAGCGATCAAACCTTCCTACAGTTAGGATTGTCTCAAAACACCCACTTGGTCAAACCTTCTTACAGTTAGGACCACAGTCAAAATCCCCTCTCGATTCCCCCAATGAACGAGAGGTCCACAAATTGAGCGATCAAACCTTCCTACAGTTAGGATTGTCTCAAAACACCCACTTGGTCAAACCTTCTTACAGTTAGGACCACAGTCAAAATCCCCTCTCGATTCCCCCAATGAACGAGAGGTCCACAAATTGAGCGATCAAACCTTCCTACAGTTAGGATTGTCTCAAAACACCCACTTGGTCAAACCTTCTTACAGTTAGGACCACAGTCAAAATCCCCTCTCGATTCCTCCAATGAACGAGAGGTCCACTTTCAAATCGAGTGATCAAACCTTCCTACAGTTAGGGTCATCTCAAACTCCTGCTTGGTCAAACCTTCCTACAGTTAGGACCAAAACCGCAATTCACTCTCGATAAACGAGAAATTCATCTTTAGTTCGGTAATCAAACCTTCCGACAGTTAGGGTTATCCGAATCTTTTCGATTCTCGGAGTGGAGATCCCACTCTCAGTTTCACCTTTCCGGATTCTGGAGGTGGAGATCCCACCTCGAGTCTCCTTTCCAGTTGAAGATGGAATATAAAATTCTTCTTCTTCATTGTCGGGAGATAGAATATAAAAATTCTTCCCCCATTTCGGGTTCGTCTTTGCCCCAAGAGAAGACACCACCTTTTTCAAATCCCAAAATTTGTGCCTCACAGGTACTAGGAAGTTTATCCCGAATCCTAAGCAGGGATAAGTCTGCGCCTAACACGCGCTGCCGGTTTAGTCTTTTTCCGCACAAAAAGACACCAGAGTTCGATTCTGGGGTATTCTATCCTGAAACCTAAGCAAGGATAAGTCTGCGCCTAACCCGCGCTGCCGGTTAGTTCTTAACCGTTGAAAAGAACATCCGTCCACATATTCAACATTGTGGCAGGTTGTTATTAATAACACCAAAATCCATGCCTTACACGCATGGGGAATTTCATCCTGAATCCTAAGAAAGGATATGCCGACGCCTAACACGCGTCGCCGGTTTAGTCTTTTACCGATTGAAAAAGACACCAGAATACCAGTCTGGGGTATTTTTATCCCGAAGCCTAAGTAGGGATAAGTCAACGTCTAATACACGTTGCTGGGTAGCCTATTCCCATAACAATGGTAAAGCCTATGTATTCAACATCATAGCACAAAGTCTAAGAGAATTCACTCTCTTAGCACAACGTTACATGCGGAACGGATTTAGACAATCCGCATGCTAGCCCGACTCAAACGGTAGTCGGTAAAGGCTAATCAAATCCGTTAAAGGCTTGGGGTTAGCCAAAAATCCTAAAGTCAACGCCTAACACGCGTCGCCGGGTAGTCTATTCCCGTGAGAAAGACGAAGTCTACGTATTCGAAGTCGTAGCATCAAGTCTAAGGGAGTTCATTCCTTTAGCACAACGTCACATGCGGAACGGACTTAAGACAATCCGCATGTAAGCCCGATTCAAACGGTAATCGGTAAAAGCATGACAAATCCGTTGAGGGCTGAGGATTTGCCAAAAATCCTAAGTCAACGTCTGATACACGTTGCTGTTTAGTCTTTTCACAGGAGAAAGACGAAGTCTACGTATTCAATATCGTAGCACTAAAAGAGTTAACTCTTTTAGCATAACGTCACATGCGGAACGGACTTAAAACAATCCGCATGCTAGCCCGACTCAAACGGTAGTCGGTAAAGGCGCATCAAACCCGTTGATGGCTGAGGATTTGCCAAAAATCCTATAAATACGAAAGTCACTGACGCATCAGCTTCTTTAGTTGGTCTCGTGACCTGAGCAACATACGACGTTCAAAACCCTAAGGTCTACGCCAGACAACGCGTAACCTTAGGTCAACGCCAGTCAACGCGTTGCGATCAAAAGGTCAACGTACGACGGTCAAAACCCCAGGGTCAACGCCGGACAACGCGTAACCTTAGGTCAACGCCAGTCAACGCGTTGCGAGCAAAAATTCAACGTACGACGTTCGAAACCCTAGGGTTAACGCCGGTCAACGCATAACCCTAGGTCAACGCCAGTCAACGCGTTGCAAGCAAAAAGGTCAACGAGCCCTGCTGCAGTGAAGAGTGCCCGTGTGCTTCAACAAGAGGAGGAGAGTTCTTGATCAGAGCCTTCATCACCCGTCCGAGCCTTAGTATTAGCCTTTAGCGTTAATACTAAGAAGAGCTAATACCTCGCTTTAGCCGAGGTATACGCTTATAGCTTCTAGATCTCACGCGGATCGACAAAGCTCTGCTTCTATATCCCTCCGCGGATAGACGAAGCTCTGCCCGATTTTCTCGGAACAGATCTGATTGCCCCGGTGGTCCACGGATATCAACGTCCCCGTCACAGGCCAAAGACCCACGCAAGCAAGAGATGACAAACAGCTCTTGCGTTTGTTTGAAAGGAGTTGCATTTATTTTGTTTTCATTGTGTACCGGTCTTATAAAAAGACTATCTTTTTATTTCATTGTAACGATTGAAGTTGTAATGAATGCAGCAATGAATACAGCGACTTTTTCCGCAAACAAGCTGGCGACCACAGTGGGAGCCAACGGGAAGGTTGGGACAAGCATATCCAAAGTATTCCAGACTCTTCTATAAAAGAACGAGACTGAAATACTTTGGAGGGGGTATCTGTAGGCATATAAAATTGCTTATAGGTCCCTTAGCTCAGCTCGGCACAAACCGACAAACCAATGAGGCAACAAGATTGACTAATCGCACGCAAGCAACAAAATACGTCCATTCGCGTTCAGAATCAAGCCAGGTGTTAAAGAGTCAACGAGTCATCCAACCAAGGGCATACTCGGACGAATCTCGATCGAATCAAGATCGGTTTCGGACTCGAACTCAGAAGTGGAATTACTGCCTAATCGGGATCCGGATTTACTGCCAAATCAGATCAACGAATCAAGTCTGGATAAATCAACCACAGAACCGAATCACAGATAGAACCAAGAGCGGAAAAC
>NC_033801.1:52579782-52587846 GCF_001876935.1 Asparagus officinalis
GGTGGCCGACCCAGATCTGTGCGCGGGCACAGTTCAGAGAGCCTATAAATAGGCTCCCCTTTGTTCATTTGAAAGGGTTGGAACTTTGAGAGCCGAAACTCTGCCGAATTGAAGATCGAGCTTGGAGTTTTGAAGACTTGAGGACTTGAAGATTCAGATCTGATTCTCGGTGAACGTCCACATCACAAAAGGCAGGATTTCGAGAGAGGTAAAGATCAGATCTGAGATCTACACGAGATTACACTCCGGATCAAAGCTTGGCCTTTGATCCCGAGATTTGGACGATTATTTCCTTGGTGAACTAATCCTCCCCGGCTATTATTCCCTTTGCGGAATAATACCCGTTAAATCGTGTAGATCCGACCGGATCTAGATCGCGCGGTGGTCCACGGATTAACCCCGGCGTCGGCAAAGAACCCACACAAGCAAGAGACCGCAAAACAGGATCTTGCGATTCGTTCGACAAATAAGGAGAAAGTTGTAATTTTCTTTATTTCTTGTGTTATTTGATTTTCGTTGTAACCGGATCTAAAAAAAGACCGGATCTTTGTAATCGATAAACTATTACAAGAATTTGCAATGGAATCAATGATGAAGAAAACAACGAATTTTCCCGCGAACATGGTTTAAACTTGTTTAGTGTTTATTTAAGTTTGTTTTAAGAAGCTTTTAAGCATTTGAGTGTTTTCGGTTTTGTGAATCAATTCCACAAGAGCTTGAGGATATTATCTATTGAAGTTTGAGCTTCCAACTATCTTCCCTCCATCTCTTGTTATCAATTTAGAAGTTTTCTAAACTCAAACTCTAGCTTTACATTTATATACTTGTTTGATTATCATTATTCTTAAGCTAGATTTTATATTTGAATTTAGTTGATTTGATTTTATTTACTCATTGTTACACACACCCACTTGAGCTTATTGTATTTGCATACATAGTATATTAGGGTTGTGAGAGATTGTAACTTTGAGTTGTGCTTAATTAAGTTCTCCCCTTGTATAAGAGAACAAATCATTTATTGTTACATTGTGAGATTGTAAGGTTTTCGGTGAGCTAGAAAACTGAGTGTGTTGTGAAAGTTTTCGGTGAACTATAAAACCGAGTGTGAGGAGTGAACGTTGATCGGTGAGTGTTGAAAACCGACACTGTGAGGTGTAAATGTTATTCGGGTGAGCGTAGAAAACTCGGTTGTGATAGTGGATTTCTCCCCAGGAGAGGGGAGCGGAGACGTAGGACGGAAGGTCCGAACTCCGTGATCATATTGCTTGTTTGAGTTTGGCTTAGCACACTTATATTTGTTCATCTTTATAGTCTTTTTCTCATTGTTTATTTCATCCACTATATCATTTGTTTATGTTACCCTTGTGTTTGCATATCCTTGCATATATCATATAGTATACCTCTTTGCTAGGATATATCACCTTGTGTATATTGCATATTCTTGTACTTAACTCTTTGTATATCTATCTTGCAAGAATATATTTGTTAATTAGTTTTAATTGGCATAAAATCGAATTAGATTAGCATAAGACCCTAATCCCCCCCCCCCCCTCTAGGGTCTAACATTATCATCCGAGGTACCACCCCTAGCATTGTTGTCAACGAGAGGGGTGTCCAAGTTGGCATTCTCATCCCCTTCCCGATCGCTATCAGCTTGGTTAGGATTATTACGACGGCTGGACTCTCCTTGCTGATTTGTCAATGCCATAATTTACTTGTTGTGCATGTCTCTCATCTCCTGCATAGATATCTCCATCTCAAATTTAAAATTCTCTTTCTGTTTGGCTAAAGCATCCTCGAGAATTTTAGCCATTTGTTTGGCATTAATCATGAATGATTCATAAGATTGCCCTACACTGGATGCCATATCGTCAGAAGCCAACACAAAGAAAGCATCTGACGTTTCATCGTCGGAAGACCGTAACCTCCGGGGTCTAGGTCTGACAGTTCCAGATCGCAGCTAAGTCATGCACTGAGATACTTCTGCAAAAGGCTCAGGATTGAAGCGTCGTGAGGACTTGCCTTTGTCGGCCATGTTAATAGTTACTCGAGGGAACTCGTCACCTAACGGGCTCTCGTACTTTGACTTGCAATCCAATGCGGTCGGTCATAAGAGCTTTCCCTTTATTATTAGGGGGATTAGTACAACCCCCAGCTTAAATGGTTGTTTGGGAGCTTTTCAACGATCTCAATCGCTCTTTAACAGGTGCTTTACCTTGATCTTCAGGGAGAGGACCAAGGCGGTCTTTCAGAGAAACACTAAATTTGGTGAGGTCCACACTACCAAGGGGAGTGGGATCCAGAGTTGACGGAGGTTAAATGGTAACTTCGTCTGTTTTTGCCTTAGGCACTGATTTGACCTTTGGCATCCAAATCCGTTTCTGTTTGGGTGATTTTCTAACTACCTCTTCCTTCTACATTTTTTATGCTTCATACACAAGGATTTCGGTTTACGTCGGCAATGCGCGGTATTTCTGGATTCACTCCTCAAGGGTAGAGCGGGTCCTCTTGACACGGACCCATTCATTCTTCTCTGCTTTAGAGGAGGGCTTGCTCGATCGTTGTTGTTGTTCTTGCCACTACCAAGATTTCAGATCCACATCAGAGTAGATCATGTCCATTGGCTACAAAGCCTTAGCAAGTTGACGCGCAAGATGTTGATGCCGTCTTTGGCGCGCCCTCTTTGACAACATTAGTGCACCTTCAGCAACTGAATCTTTGGTCAAGGAGTAATTTAGATCTGCTGATCTAACCTCGCCAGATATTAGCAACACATCACGATTTACAACTGTAGCAGCGGCGACACGGAGATCAGCTTCTCGGGTCTTCATGTCACAAGACCAGTGGACTTTTCTAGATCTGCAAGGAGAGGCAGACATAGGGGAGGACAAGTATTCCTCAAACTTCTGCCGGTCGAACTCATATTCAACCTCTTCATTCACCAGGATCATGATTGCTGGTTGCGGCACGACAGCTTCAGCAGTGAAGCTGCTGGTTCCCACTGTGGTCGCTAGCTTGTTTGGGGAGAAAGTTGATTTATTCATTGTTGTGTTCATTACAACTTCAAACATTATAATGAAAACAAAAAGACTAGTCTTTTTATAACACCCTTACACAATGAAAACCAAAAAAAGTACAACTCTCGTCAAACAGCACAACAAGTGTTTATCGCCCGCTGCTTGTATGGAATCTTGGCCTATGATGGGGATGTTAATATCCATGGACCACCAAATGATCAGATCAGATCCGGAGCTTCATTAATTCGCGAAGGAATCAAGAATCCAAAGTAATTATTTTGGTAACGGCGAGATAATCACTCTTCTTGAGATCACTGCAACGGGGTAATCTCAAGACAAAGGACCGAGACATGTAGATCTGACGAGCTCCTCTTCTTTATGCTGACAAACTTGATCTGATCTCCTCCTCTCTTCTGAAATTCATGCTCTTTCAGCAGGGCTTCGCCAATACTCGAGAATTCTAGATTTGAAAAAATAAAGGCCCTGGGGCTGTATTTATAGGCTTCAGGAGCCCTGTTTTCGGATAAGAACGACCGATTCACTCTTATCTTTAGTCGTAACCACATAATCACGTTCTTGGATGATATTTTATCAGTTGGAACAAATCTATACAGTTAACGAACTCGGAATTACGTGGTTCAAGATGCATCGGAAAGCTAACGAGGAGATCTATAAGCTCCCATGGTTGAATCATATGTGAAGTAGATAGGACACGATGGGTGCTTTGTCTTTCGCAAGTGATGCAGAGCTCCCGGTGTATTCATGTTTTCGTTATTCCAAAGTTTCGTTGCTTCGCATGGTTCGTCGACTCACTTCATGCACTTGTTGTCATCAAATGAGTTTCTGTGACTCAGATAGCGATGTTCATCATCTTCTCTCTGTCTCGAGCCACGTGCGGGGACCTATAGGAAATTTTAGATGCCTACATCAGCAACTTGAACTTTTGAGTACTATGTTAGGACATTAACATTAGGAGTGTTAAAGGCACAAATACAGTGGGAGTTTGGATGGACTCAGTCAAAATTAATTTTGGTGGACCCACTTGTAGGCATCAAAAATTACCTATAGGTTCCTACACGTAGCTCGAGATGGAGAAAAGATGGTGAACATTATTTTCCAAGTCAAGAAGGATTATCTGATGCCGTAGAGAAGCTAACAAGCGAATGAAGCGAGTTGGTAAAGCATACAAGTCAACGGTATGGCAAAATAATGAAGAAACGACTCGACCAGGAGTTATGTTTCACCCACAAAGAGCAAAGTGCCATTAATGTCTCACTCACTCCATGTGTATTTTGCCCATGGGAGGTTGTATATCTCTTCTCTAGCCTACCAACGCATTTTGTATCACTTCATTCCGAGATCAGACGGGTGAGTTAGAGGCAAAATAACGAAAATACGCCAACAGCGTCTCGCCCAAATGGGAGAGACACCAGCGATATCTCACCCAATGGGCGAGACACCATTGGTATCTCAGCCTATGGCTAAGTCAACAGTAGTGTCTCACCAATCGTGTCTCGGCCCAAGGGTGAGACACCAATGGTGTCTCTCGTCCAGTAAAGCTATTTTCGACCATTTTTCAATAAGATTTTATCTAGAACCTCCCCAACTAATTTGATGCAATCTTTGAACATGGTAAAGTAGTTATAATTAAAGATGAGATCAAATCATCTATTCTTATCTGAAAATAGAGCTTCGGAAGCCTATAAATATAGCTCTAGGGCCCTTATACACGAGAGATGGGGAATTTGGAGCTGTCGGATAAACCCTGTCATTTTGAATAGCAGAGGAGCATGAATTTCAGAGAGGAGAAAGAGAGATATGTGAGTTATTTAGCATAAAGAGGAGGAGTTTGGCAGATCTGCAATCCTTCAGCACCCGTTATCTTCCTCCCTTGAGATCAAACATTAAATTAATCTCGAAAAGAGTGTTTGCCTCACATTGCTGAGTCATTAACTTCAATTTCTTCTTTTCTTTGTGAGACAATGAAATCAACTAGATCTGATCCGCGGTGGTCTATGGATAAACCCCGACACATGCAAAGACCACATGCAAGCAGTGGGTGATAAACGTCTTCTGTGTGTATTTCTAGGGAATTGTTGAAGTATTTCTTTTGTGTAAAGAAGTCTTATAAAAAGACTCATCTTTTTTGAATCTATAAAAGTCGATAAACGATTGTAATGGATTCCACTAAGAAATTAATTTCTGATGCAAACACGCTGGTGACCATAGTGAGAGCTAACAGCCTCACTGCCGAGGCTGTCGTATCGTAACCGTTGATCAAGATCTCGGTTGAAGCAGAGGTCGAGTATGAGTTCGACCGGTAGAAGTTTGAGGAGTACGTCTCATTCTCCTCCTCTAGATCCTCCTCTCCTTGCAAGCGTAGGAAGATCTCTGCCTTAAAGAAGGTTTGTTGGTCTTCAAATCTGAAGACACGGAGCACTGATTCTCTCCCTATTGCCTCTCTGACACCTAAGTAAGCCGGATATGATACTAAGAACAACTCCTCATCAATCAAGGAGTTTCCCATTGAAGCTGCGCCAATTCTGACGAAGAGGGCTCATCAGAGGTGGTCCCAACTGTTGGCCTTCTTGTTTTGATGATGTTTAACAAACAATTTATTACTAATGTTGTTTGTCTAGTGTTTGTGCATTCCTATGTTTTGTAGACAAACAACGTTGTTGGAGGTTGGATGGATTGAGCCTACACGTTCATATCAAGAGGAGGTTGGCGGAATAGTAGAGTGAAGCAATGCACGATTCAAAGTTAAAGATCAAGTTCAAGCTTCATCCACATGTGTACCAAGTTGACCATATTGAAGATCTCATAGCTTGGGTAAATTAGTTTAAGGTTTATATAATGTGTGTTAACTCTATAAGCTCAAATATACACACACATATATATTTGTGATTTTCGTGTTTTTATGCAAAATAGGTTTTGGACTATATTTACATCATAAACAACTTTTATTATGTCCATATAAATATTCCATCAGTTTTCAAAACTTATTTTGAGTCAAAAATAAAAATCACATGTTTTTCATATATACGTATTTTAGTGCTTTTGCAGAATACAGTGTTTTTCACAAATTATAAATGCAAATTGAAAAATTCTTTTTCCAACATGTTTGTATGTATGATTATAAACTTTTCCCAAGATTTTACATTTTTTGGAAATTGTTTACTATTTTTAAAGAGCCTTCAAAAATCAGTTTTTGGACATGCACAGTGTCTGTGCATGTTCATAAGTCGACTTATCAGGTCTGATAAGTCGACTTATGAACTAGCTTGGAATATGCATTTATCCTCTGCTAAGTCGACTTGTTTTTAACAGTAAGTCGACTTGTACTAAGTCGACTATAAGTCGACTTATAAACTCTCTTTCTGCATCTGATTTTCCTTCTGTCAAGTCGACTTGTGTAACCTGATAAGTCGACTTATATATAGCCGTTGGCACAGTAACGGCTAGTTTCCAGCTTTGTTTATTTTAATGTTTTTAAGGATTTTGGTTGGATTTTTGGGCTGGTTTCTTCAAGCCTATAAATACCCATGTGCATAAACTATTTCCTATTAACTAAGAGGTTTTTAACAAGAGTTTTCAAGTGTTTAAAAGTTTGCTTATTCTCAAGTTTGGGTTTGGTGTTTGTTTACAAAGGAGGAAGCTTACGTTGCCAATTGAGGGATTCACCCTCAATCTTCTTCATCCTCTCTTTGTGTTCATAGAGAAGTTTTCCTAACTCTATTCTCTAGCAAATGTATTTTTGATTTTCATAATCATCATTTATTGCTAGTTTGTTAATTGAGTTAGAAATTGTTTATACTCATATTATCACACACACCCTATTTGAGCTTGTAGCAATTTCATACGTCATATATTGGGTTGTGGGGTGTGATTTAGTGAATGTGAGCTTCATTGTGTTCTCACTTGTTAATTGAGAACAAATCATTGTATTTAACTTTTATTTGTGAGAATCACTTATAATACACTTGTACACCGAGAGAAGTGTGAGGCGAGAGACGGGGTAAAATCCAATAGGAGTGGCGTCGGTTGACGAACCTAGGGAGAGGTTGTAATCGAGCACTTGAGGAGGAGGACACGGGCTAGGTTCCTACACTTAGTGTGTAAAGTGTGATTGCATAGTGTTTGTGTAGTGTGAAAGTTTTCGGTGATCTTGTAAACCGAGTGTGTAGAAGTTCCGGCTTCCAAACCGGATTGTGATAGTGGATATCTCCTCGAGGTGAGGAGCGGGGACGTAGGTCGTGGTGACCGAACCTCGTAAACATATCGTGTGTTTGTGTGCTGCTTAGCGTACATTCTATTCATCATTATTGTTCATATCCATATCATATTTCTTCTTGCAAGAACAAATTGATCAACATAATTTTAATTAGCTTTTAATTGGGATTAGATTAGCATAAGACCCTAATCACCCCCCACCTCTAGGGTCTAACAATTGGTATCAGAGCTTGGTGCTCTTTGATTTAAGGACTAACCGCCTTGAGTTAAAGATCCAAGTTATTGTATTTGTGCTAATCTAATTACATTGTGCCTCTTGCATTTTATCTTTATGGATATGTATGATTCATCTAGTTTAGGATATGCTATTAATATTACTCATTGTTTGGATATTTTTTTCTATGCTCAATGGCGTGTTAGATTCAAACTTTTCATTCAATCTAAACAATTCGATTTATGGGAAATTATTGAGGATGCCTATATTGTTCCCATTTTGGAAAAATCCAAATGGTGTGAAAATGATAAAAGATTGTTTAACATGAATAAGCTTTTCTTAGAATATTTGATTAACGCTTTTCACTCATCGTTTTCTAACAAATTTGCTAATTTTGATAGTGCTTACACCTTATGGAAATTTATTGAAGCACATCAAGGGGACTTGGAGGCAATCCGACAAGCTTTGGAGGATTCTTCTTCAAGTTCATGTGGAGCATCATGCACACGGCCACAAGAGGATAACTCTTGTGTAGTAAGCGATTCCGATTCCGATAATGACTTATCTATTGATGAACTCGCTTGTGCATATGATAGATTA
>NC_033801.1:52588006-52589570 GCF_001876935.1 Asparagus officinalis
TTGGGGTGTCTCGGCCCAAGCCGAGACACCCTAGGGTGTCTCGGCCATGGCCGAGACACCCCAAGGGTGTCTCGGCCTGGCCGAGACACCTAGGGGTGTCCTCACCCCCTACCTACCCCCCACACTCCTTTTGGCCTATAAATAGACCCCTTGGGTCCTCATTCAAAGGGCTGGAATTCTTTTGTCTTGGAGCAAGGCTAGAGAGAGAGGGGGAGGATTTTTGGAGAGCTTGGCGAAGCCCTGCTGCAGTGAAGAGTGCCCGTGTGCTTCAACAAGAGGAGGAGAGGTCTTGATCAGAGCCTTCATCACCCGTCCGAGCCTTAGTATTAGCCTTTAGCGTTAATACTAAGAAGAGCTAATACCTCGCTTTAGCCGAGGTATACGCTTATAGCTTCTAGATCTCACGCGGATCGACGAAGTTCTGCTTCTATATCCCTCCGCGGATAGACGAAGCTCTGCCCGATTTTCTCGGAACAGATCTGATTGCCCCGGTGGTCCACGGATATCAACGTCCCCGTCACAGGCCAAAGACCCACGCAAGCAAGAGATGACAAACAGCTCTTGCGTTTGTTTGAAAGGAGTTGCATTTATTTTGTTTTCATTGTGTACCGGTCTTATAAAAAGACTATCTTTTTATTTCATTGTAACGATCAAAGTTGTAATGAATGCAGCAATGAATACAGCGACTTTTTCCGTAAACACCGGATAGCCTGGAGAATTAAAGGAATCAAGAACGGAAGTCATTCCAAGGTCCCATTACACCGACTGAAGGTTGGGACAAGCATATCCAAAGTATTCCAGACTCTTCTATAAAAGAACGAGACTGAAATACTTTGGAGGGGGTATCTGTAGGCATATAAAATTGCTTATAGGTCCCTTAGCTCAGCTCGGCACAAACCGACAAACCAACGAGGCAACGAGATTGACTAATCGCACGCAAGCAACGGAATACGTCCATTCGCGTGCGGGATCAAGCCAAGTGTTCGAAGAGTCAACGAGTCATCCAACCAAGGGCATACTCGGACGAATCACGATCGAATCAAGATCGGTTTCGGACTCGAACTCAGAAGTGGAATTACTGCCTAATCGGGATCCGGATTTACTGCCAAATCAGATCAACGAATCAAGTCTGGATAAATCAACCGCAGAACTGAATCACAGATAGAACCAAGAGCGGAAAACGACAGAACAACACACCCGAAAAGAGGCTCGGAAACCAAGTCATCGAGGCGGCTCACCGAGCCACCAAGGTGGCTCGGTGGCTGAGCCACCAAGTGGTGGCTCGGCCGAGCCACCTAAGTGGCTCGGTGGCCGAGCCACCTTGGGGTGGCTCGGCCACCTCCGAGCCACCAAATGGTGGCTCGGAGGCCGAGCCACCTCCTTGGTGGCTCGGCGGCCACCAAGGTGGCTCGGCCACCACCGAGCCACCAGGTGGTGGCTCGGTGGCCGAGCCACCTATTGGTGGCTCGGTGGCCGCCGAGCCACCTAGGTGGCCGGCCACACTGTGCCCAAGGCACAGTGAGGGTAGCCTATAAATAGGCCACCCCCTTGTTCATTTGAGAGG
>NC_033801.1:52591585-52630582 GCF_001876935.1 Asparagus officinalis
CGAGAGCTCCATCGGTCGACCGCACCGGTCGACCGAAGATGTCAGCTTGTGGTTTCTCGTTTTCGACCTGGATAACGGTCGACCGAATTTTGGTCCGGTCGACCGAGAGCTCAAATCGGTCGACCGACAGAATTTCCGGTCGACCGACGATGGCTTTTACTGTTTCCAACGGCTAGTTTTTGTACCGTTGGCTGGGTCTTTTGGTCTTTTGTTTTGGGTGTTTTTGGCTGAGCTTTGAGTGGGTATATATACCCCATTGCTGATGTCTTTTCAAGTTAACTAAGAGAGTTTTTAATCAAGTTTAATAAAGTTTTTAACAAGGGTTTTAGTTTGGTTTAAGTGTGTTTAAAAAGCTTTTAAGCAAATTGAGAGTTTGTTTTTGTGATTCAATTCTACAAGAGCTTGAGGAGATCATCTATTGGTGTTTGGGCATTCAACTATTCTCCCTCCAACTCTTGATATATTGAGAAGTTTTCTAAACTCTATTTCTAGCTTTTTTATATATTTGATTATCATTGTTATTAAGCTAGAACTACATTGAGTTTAGTTTTGATTTATATCTCTTTGTTCACACACAACCTATTGAGCTTATTGTATTTACATTCATAGTATAATTTGGGGTTGTGGGTTTGTGACTAAGAGTTGTGCTTAATTGAGTTCTCACCTTGTTTTGAGAACAATCATTTGTCATATTTGTGCTTATTGTGAGAATCACTTTGTAATACACTTGTACACCGAGTGAGGAGTGTGTGGTGAGAGTCGGGGATCGTCCCAAGAGGAGTGGCGTCGGTTGACGTGCCTAGGGAGAGGTTGTAACCGAGCACTTGAGGGAGACACGGCTAGGTCCAACACTTAGTGGGTGTAGAGTGTGATTGCAAGAGTGTGAGTTGTAGAGTTTTCGGTTAGCTAGAAAACCGAGTGTGTAGAAGAAGTTCCGGCTTCCAAACCGGATTGTGTTAGTGGATTTCTCCCCGGGAGTGGGGAGCGGAGACGTAGGACGGAAGGTCCGAACTCCGTGATCATATTGCTTGTTTGAGTGTGCTTTGGCGTTCATTTATATTTATGTTCATATCTTATATCGCCATTGTCCATAGCTCATTATTTATATGATCCACTATCTTGTTTATGTTTATATCACCATTAGTTACATATCCTTGCATATATCATATTGTATATCTCTTTGGTAGGATATATCACATTGTGTTAGTTTTATATCCTTGCATATACATTGCCTATATCTCTTGTTAGGATATATCTTGTTGTTCACATTGCTTATCCTAGCTCACATATCTTGTTGTATTTCATATTGCTAGGATAACTTGTTAATTAATTTTAATTGGCATTTAATCGGATTAGATTAGCATAAGACCCTAATCACCCCCCCCTCTAGGGTCTAACAATCTTACCCGTCAGTTTGCTAAAGCTCTGAAGTAGGTAGATGGACTCTGCCATCAAGCGGACTTAGAATTTAGGAGATGCCAAATGACTAAGCCACCGTCACAGCAAGCAATGGGCTACTCAACCAACAAGTGGGTCCATTGCAAACGAGCCGTTTGACTCTCAAGGAGCGCATCTAGAAGCGTCACGCACTTCTCGCTCACGTATGGATTCTCGTGCAGAAGGCACAAGAGTTGTAGAAGAAGAGGCGGCCAAAGAATTGCCAAAATCTAAGTAAGTCTGGGTGCTGAAGGCCAAAATAGCACTGAAAATAGAACTGAAAATAGCCGAAACACCTCTACCTGGTGCAAAACACCAAGTGTGTTTCACACCTGATGCGAAACACTAATCTTGTACTTCCAGTGAAGCCTCATGGCAGTGTGGACCTGTCCAAATTCAAAATGAAGATGGCGGATCGCCTTGGTCTTTTGCATGAGGATCGGGTCAAAGCTCCAGTTAAAGAACGCTTAGGTCCGGTAAACAAATCCCAAGCGACCTTTTAGGTTTGGTGTCGTACGTGTCCTCCCAACAAGTTAAAGCCATCCCATATCAAAAAAACACTCGTAACCACCAGCTTGGGGTTACGTGTCCAGGTTTAGAAGCCTATTGAGATTCCACACTTGCAATGGGGTGGATCTAAGCGTGCAACTCAAAAGAACGCCAACAATGTGTTACATCCCCAAAATAAGATGTGTCCATTTCATGATAATGTCGAACATAGGGATTCAAACCAACCACCGATAGGTTGCTCAAGCCACAACGTCGATGAGTTATACTTTCGGGTTGTGGGTATGAAGAAATCTTGAAAGAGAAGTAACCTAGAATTAGACTCTCACTGTCCTTATGAGAGGTTAATCAGGATAGTATTATCAGAGTGTAGCTTTCCCAAGTCCACTCCACGGAGGGTCTCGGTATTCAAAAGAATCTCTACCGAAGTGTCCAAATCTAAATCAAAACGCTTCTACAAGAAGAAATCTGCCAGTCATGATGACGAGCTTCCAGAAGTTATCATCAATGTGGCCAATAAAAGAAAATTGATAAGGCGTTACAGCCCTGACTCTTTCTCAGAGGCATCTCAACGCATCGTTTGGTTACGGTCAGGAACTAAACGACCTATACCAAATAGAAGACACTCCTCGGAGGATGAAATGTTAGATACCAACTCCGGAATCACTTCTGACAATATGGTGTCCAGTACAGGATAATCTCGTGAGGCGTTCATGATTAATACTAAACAAATAGCCAAAATCCTCAAAGACGCTCTAGCCAAGCTGAATGAGAATTTCAAATTTGAAATGAAAATGACAGTGTGATGGATAAGGGAATTGCGTGATCAATAGATTCAAGCCTTATCAAATCATATTAGTGAATCTAGCCATCGTAACTCTACTAATCAAAGAGGTAGTGATTCAGACGTGGATGACAATCCCAACGCTGATACCCCTCCTATTGACCAAAATATTGTACGTGGTCCCATTGAGGGTAACAATGCTGGGGGTGATCTAGTTGTTTCTCCTCGAAATAGTCCAAAGAAAAATACAAGTAAGGATGAGAAAATGAAAGACCTAGAGAGCAAGATTAACGCATTGATGTCTGCTCAAGAGATAAAGAAGATCAGTATTCTATGTCCCTATCCAAGAGAGTGGGAGTTGATCCTATATTCGACGAAGTTTAATCTAATCAACTTCATGCCATTTGACGGGAGAGGTTCCCCTACTCAGCACTTAATCTACTTCAAGTCCTACCTAGGTGTGACCTCTGGTAATGAACCCTTGATGGTGCGATCATTCGTTGGCACCCTTCACGGAGCTGCATTCGATTGGTACCGTCGTCTCAAGTTAAAAGTATCAATAGTTGAGATGACATAGAGAGTATGTTTCTTACCAACTTCTTCGATGATGACACTAAGGTGTCAATCGATATATTGTTTGATGAGAAGCAAAAAGACGAAGAAACGGTCGACAACTTTGTTAAATGCTTTCGGAACAAGGTAATAAATTGCCAAAACCCGGTCACGAAGGAGTTCATCCTTCAAACTTGTCACAATAACCTCTCTTTGGATGTTCTAGAAGCCATGGGAATAGCGTCGTCCAAAACTTGGAAAGATCTAAAAGTACGCGGGAAGCATGCCGAACGCTTCCTCAAAAGGAAGAAGGTTGAGAGAGGCCAAACGGCAGTAAATCCCCCTAAGTAGAACTTCATCCCTCGTGGCAAAGGGAAGGCGCCAAAAAAGGTAGTGGACACGAATCAAACATTCCAACTATAGCCTCGACAACAAGCACAACTGCAAGTGCCAAAGCAGTCACCATCTCAGTGGCAACAGAGACCTCAAAGGCAACAGAAGATTGTGGAACCAAAGTTCCCAAAGGAGTATTCTTTTAAGGAAGACGAGGTCCTCGGTATATTCAAATACCTTCTGGAGAACAACAAGATCAAGTTGCCTCTAATCACTCACCAGGAGGGAGCTAAGAAGACTACAGATCAAAAATACTGTGTATTCCATAGGGCGGTTCATCATCCCACCAAGATGTGTTATGAGCTCAAAGACAAAATCCAGGCACTAATTAACGTCGGGATCATCACTGCGAAGCAACTCAAGGAAAAGAAGGTGGCTATGAACGTAGTTACGATCAGCTTCGGGTTTGTTCCCCTAACATGGTTTCAACCAAAACCCGTGATAAAGGTATAAATCAAGACCATCAACAACGATCCTCACGGACAGCGTTAGAAGGGGTTTTGCCACATATGGCCCCAAACGGCAAAATTCTTTGGGTTCATCCAGATTTGCTCAAAGACAAATAGTGAATGGGGTCCTCTTCTAAGAAGAAATCCAAATCCAAGGGAAAGACTTGTTGCTCCACCACAGTGATTCTGGAGGAAAACAACGATGGGATCCCTACCTCACCGCTTTCCAACGATGAGCATGAAGTTTTTGTGACCAGCAAAGAATCGACCTTTGTCACTAGAAGCGGGAACAAGTATCGATTCAATTATCCTAAGGTGGCCAATCAATTGGCTGAGCAGCGGATGGTCACAACCACGCCAAAGTCCTCTGAAGAACCTTAACAACCATCAACAAATAAACAGAGGGAGGCTGCGGCTAAACAAAAGGAACCCCAGCACCAACAGGTTCAAAACCCAAAGCAGTCTCATTTCAATCATCCGATTTAGGACAGATAAACTGAGAAGTTCGAATGCTTCGTACCGCTTCGATGTTATAGCCTAACTGGATAACATTCCAGCGTGAATAACTCTATACGAGTTACTAGTCTATCTAAAGACACACAGGAGGCTTTGTAAGAAGCTCTGGCTGATTCTGATGTGCTTCTCACTCAGATCAGGTCAGCCCCCAAAGATCCGGAGTCATCAGTCCAGCAATGCAATCTTGCGGCCAAACAGTTCTCATGCATAACCTTTTACCAAAGAGGACATACAAATGAGGAACTCAAAGCATGACAGGCCATTGTATTTTACCGGATACATCTATTCCAGCGTTGTCAATCAGATCCTAGTCGATCCGGGTTCCGCTGTCAGCATTATGCCACTCCGATTGATGTACAATCTTGGAATCCCGCTAGCAAGTTGGCATCTATAGGCAGTGTTATCTATGGATTTAACACCAGTAGGTCTAGGCTATTAGGTAAAATTCGGGTAAAGTGCTAACTCGGAGATTTAAATTCGGAGGTCATGTGCTATGTGATCGATACAAAGACCTCTTATACCATTTGCAAAGAGCTACAAATAAATTTTCCTTGTTTGTAAATGGTTCCCGTGCACTTCCACATGGTCATCATAAACAAATGCATCCTTTTCATTACACTTATTACAATCGGATGGGTCATTTGAGTGATTATTGCTATGACCATATTAGTGCACCATATGCGCCCAAATAGGTTCATAACCCAAGGGCTTTGAGCTTAAATGATAGGGGTCATGTCCCTAAACCTTTTGGTACCAAGAACACTTGGGTACCAAAACAAACTTGATTTTTTTAAACCAAGATTTTTAATGTTTTTATTTTTCTAGGTTTTGGAAAACTTTTGTTTTATGATTTAAATCTTGATTTATGATTTCATTTGAGTGATTTGTTTTCACTTAAAAACTTTTTTGCATGGTTCTCATGTTTTTCTTTCTTTTGATTTTATAAATTTTTTTATACACGACTTTTATATTTTTATTGTTTGTGTAATGAGACATTATTTCATAATGACATATCAATATGTGTTCTTATTGTCTTTTTGTATGTGAGTGATGTTTTCATCTATGTTTGCTCACATGTTTGCCTTAGTCTTCATTTCATATACTCCATATGGTATTTTGATAGGGGGAGCATTCCCTATTTTTATTATTGGTTTTATACTCACCTATGCTTATTTGTAGGGGGAACTTCCTCTCTCTCCATTCTTTTGTTTTTCCCTTTTTGATGTTGTCAAAGGTGGAGAAATATTGTGAGTATATTCTTTTTGTTTATATGCATGATAATTATAATTTGTATATTCATTTCCTTTCATGCATATATATCTTTTTATAAATTGTTTGTCATCATCAAAAAGGGGGAGATTATTGGGTCCTTTTGTTTTGATGATGATTTACAAACAATTTTTATCTAATGTTGTTTGTCTAGTGTTTGTGTTTTGTATCTATTCTAAGCAAACAATATGTTAGAGGATGGATGGAATTGAGCTTCAATGATCATATCCAATGGAGGTTGGCAGAATAGTGGAGTGAAGAAATGCAATTCAAGTTAAAGATCCAAGTTCAAGATTCATCCGTACAGTTTACCAAGTGGAGCTATATTGAAGACTGTCTATCTTGGGTACATTAGTTTAGGTTTATATTATGTGTGTTAGTACTTTAAGCTCATATTAATCATACACATGTATTTGTTGATTTTATCAAAATATAGGTGTTTTTGATAAAATATTATTTTATTAGTTTATAGACTTCAGTTGATTTTATCAAAATATAGGTGTTTTTGATAAAATATTATTTTATTAGTTTATAGACTTCAATATCAGTTTATACATATTTATTTTATTAGTTTATAGACTTCAATATCAGTTTATACATATTTTATTAAGTCTATAAAATCAGTTTATGAAGTTTCAAAGCATGGTGTAGTAAAAATGTCAAAACAAGTATGTTTACATTTTTATGTTTTGGACTATTTTGAAAAATGATGAGATTTTATTAAGTGTTTGTAACATGTGTATTATCATGTTTACAATCATTTCCTAAAGTTTTATATTTTTCTGATTTTATTTGTTATTTTTTAAAGAGGTTTAAAAATCAGATTTTCTATTTTAATCAGGCTGATACAGTATTATCAGTCGACTGATGAATGTGTTCAGTCAACTGAAGAAAGTGTCTAAAATAACAAAAAGTTTATGTTTTGTTTTGATCGACTGGCCAATCGACTAATGAGGTCATCAGTCGACTGATAAGGTCCATCAGTCGACTGATGAGCTAGAAAATACCTCTAACGGTTAGCTCATCAGTCAACTAATAAAAGCTATCAGTCGACTGATGTTGTAACGGCTAGTTTTTTTTAGCATTTTACATATTTAGGTTTTTGGTCTTTTTGCCTTGTTTTCTCTTGGCTTTGGGGTTCCTATAAATACCCCACACATCCTCAGTTTTATTTACTAATGAGAATATTTTAAAATAAGTTTAAGAGTGTTTTAACAAGGGTTTGAGTTTTGGTTTAAGTTTGTTTAAAAAGCTTTTAAACATTTGAGAGTTTGTTTTGTGAAGACAATTTTACAAGATCTTGAGGAATATCATCCATTGGTGTTTGAGTATTCAACTCTTCTCCCTCTCTCTCTTAATCTATAGAGAAGTTTTCCTTAAACTTAATTCTAGCAATTTTTATGTTTTGATCTTACTTTCCATAAGCTAGATTTCAATATTGAGTTTAATTATTTTTATTAAATCTCTTTGTTACACACACCCACTTGAGCTTATTGTATTTGCATTCATAGTATATTTAGGATTGTAAGAGATTATAATATTGAGTTATGCTTAATTGAGTTCTCATCTTGTTTATAGAACAAATCATTTGTTGTGAGCTTAATTGTGATGTCACTTTATATTACATTAGTACACCAAGAGGAGTGTGTGGTAAGAGATGAGGTTGTCCCAAGAGGAGTAGGGTAGGTGGTAATGTCTAGAGAGAGGTTGTAATTCCTACACTTGAGGGAGACACGGGCTAAAGATTAACAATTGAGGTGGTAGTTAGTGTGTTTACATTGTGAGTGATTGTAAAGTTTTTGGTGAGCTAAAAAACTAAGTGTGAGGTGTAAACGTTATTCGGGTGAGCGTAAAAAACCCGGTTGTGATAGTGGAGATCTCCTCGAGGTGAGGAGCGAAGACGTAGGTCATGGGGACCGAACTCCGTGATTATATTGTGTGTTTGCATTATTTATTTGCGCACTATCACTCTTGTTTGTTTATTGTTTATTTTATCCTTGTGTTAGTTTATATATCCTTGCTCACATCTTGTTGAATATCATTCTTACTAGGATATATTATAAATTAGTTTTAATTTGGTATAAATCGGATTAGATTAGCATAAACCCTATTCACCCCCTCTAGGGTTCCTTCCTAGTGGCATTAGGGTGCTTTCACCTCCCACTGTGGCTATTTAGTTATTTTCAAGATGATTAAAACCCTCTCACTATGACTTTCCGGGCATTCTTTCATTGAGATGATGTTTAATGACCTCATTCGGTCAATCTTCCCTCATGAAATTCCCACGATGTAACTATGGAGTGGTTGGTGACTCACGGTCCTCCACCACAAAGTCCCTCACTGATCAAATTAACTAACAGTGGGTCCACCAAAATTCTTTCGGTTTGGTCCATCCAAACTCCCACTGTGTTTGTGCACTTAATACTCCCAATGTAAAAGTCCTAACACGATACTTAAAAGTTCAAGCTGCTGTTTTATGGCAATTAGTAAACCCCTTTTATGTTAAGTCTCTGTCACTTGATGCTGAAAATCCCCACCAAGTGATTTGTACATGTCAACATTCCCACTGTTATTTGTACCCCACTCATACTACTCATTTGGTAAAATCTTCCTATAGTTAAGACCAAAGCCAAAATCTCCTATCGATTTCTTCCATGAACGAGAGGTCCCCTTTTAGAAAACGGACTTTCCTTTCGATAAACGAAAGGCCTCCACCCAGGTTGGACGATCAAACTTATAAAAGATAGTGTCGTCTCAATAACCGCCACCTGGTCAAACCATTAAACGGTTAGGACCAAAATCGGGACTCCTTATCGATAACGCAAAGGCTTCCACTCTTTCCCTTCTTGCCTTAACCTATAAAAGTTACGGGACAAAGTCTGGAGCTTCTCATCTTAATACTGATGATATATTTTATTTTTAGATCAAGCTAACCAATCATATGTTAAAAGTTAAGCGGTTATGATTGCGATCTGTTCCATTCTCAGAGTGGAGATTACACTTTACTGCTTGAAGTGCTGGCAGATGTGCGAGGCGAGGAGCGTGGAAGCGGTCTGTCGCGAGTCACAGCTCATGGCGGGAGGCTAAGTTGGAATTTTGTCGGCCTCTCGCGTTCACGAGCTCACCTTAGGCCTTCTTTTGGCTTCTTCTCCAATAACCTTGCTCTGCGGCAGCCACGTCATTCTCTCGCCTGCTTGGACCCTAACCTTCGTCGTCACTCTCTCATGCGCCGACTGCTCTTGCGGCCCTGTAGCCTTGCATGAAGGCAAAAGATGTTGTCGGCGCCCACTGTTGGAGATGGCGGGTGGGCGGAGGAGCTGCCGTACGAGAGCGCCGTGGCTTTGACGCGTGGCGTTAGGGTATGTGACCTTTTACCAACCGCCAGAGGAGGAGGAGGATGAGGAAGAGGAGGAGGCGGTGGGGACGTCGGGTGTGGGGTCCATTTTTATGGTTAGGGTGAGATTTTTAGATGGGAATTTGGGTGAGATTTGATGGGGTCAGATGCGACCGGCGATGGAGAGGAGGGAAGCTCAAGGTTTAGAAGAGGGGTATGAAGATTTTGAGGGAGTTTTTTTTTATATATTTGGAGCCGCGGGATTTCCAAATTTGAAGCTGTGAAAATAAAAATTAAGTTTTTAGAGCCGCGGAATTTCCAAATTTGAAACCACAAAAACGAAAATTAAGTTTTTTTTATTTTATCCGTTTAAAATTTCTGTCTAGGATAGCGAGGACCACAAATAATTAAAAAATAGTTAATAAAATCTATAAAGGATATTATCCTGGACAAAAATTCCATCTAGGATGTAACATTCTAGAGGGAATATCCTAGATAGAATTTTTTCGTCTAAGATGTTAACATCCTAGACGAAAAAAATTACGTCTAGGATGCACGGATTTCTACTATTGAGAACTAATTTAAAAAAACTTCAAACTTTTTTTCAGAAGGGTGGTGTTGAGAGGGGCTAATTTCAAAATATGAAGTTTGGGGGACAATTTCAAAATATGAAGATTTGGGGGAAACCCCTTATACTTAAGTATTTTTGAAAAGTTAAGTGTTTTTTTGCAAATTGTTAAGACAAGAGAAAAAAAAAGGAGGATTAACTTTGTTAATCCATAACGAGTGATTAAAATAATTTAATCTTGTTTGGAATACATAGTTAAAATAATGGGTTAAATTTTTTTGTAGTTAGTAATTAATGAATAATTAAATAGGTTAGTCTCCCTAATTTTTTTGCAATATCAATTTTATTCTTATCAAAAGTAGGAAATTTCACTAATTATTATAACATAAATATAACTTCAAGTTGAATTGGCATTCATAAAAATATTGTCATGTATGTACTATTTAACTAAATAAATATTGAAAAGGTTAATAATAATTAATTTATATAAAAAAAATTTACTTATGTGGTTGTATAGGAATGAAACTGTAATAGATCTTATTGTAGAAACTAAAATATTGTTTCGCATGGAGTAAGTTGTCAAAGAGAAATAATTTTGTAAAAAGGTTTTGATTAATCATCAATCCTAATATAAAATGTGGTATTCAAGAATAAACTAATTAGTAAACGCACAAGAACAACTGTTTACTTAATATCTGAACAATATATTTATGAGCGAGTATGGATATCACAAGTTAACTAAGTAAATCAAGTATATCGACTTGTATATCTAAATTTATATCAAGTATTACTAAATCAGTCCAAACATAATTAAAAAGGAAAGAAAAAATAAAATAAATAAAACTTACCTTCAAGAATAAAAATTTAACATACATTCATGATAAATTCTCTTTAACTATTTGTCAACAGGTGTGTACTTTTTGTTCAATTACCTATACTATATTATAAAACACCAAGTTGGATGATACTGTAAAATGTGTCCTTCATACTCTCCAACTCTCCCTCTCAATCTAGAGTTCTTTCATATTTATCCTTATCCTCCCAATTCCCTTCTCATCTTTTCCTTCTCTCAGATAAACTGACACATATGACCTAATGAATTTCAATAATGCAAACAAACTAGAAGAAGCATATTTAAACTATGTTTTATAGTGAAAATTATAAAAAAAACTTTTTAATAGAAAATATTTTAATTATTTATATATTAAAAGAAAATGATTATTACTATGATTTGTTTGTAAAATAAGATTTACACCATACACAATTGCATCCTGTTTATGAATATCGAATCAAAAACTTTCTTCAAACTTAAATCGAATTATTACGTCTGTAAATAATTAAAACTTCAAAATATATAACATTTTCACATGTAATTGTTAAAACCTAAAGGATACAACAAAGAGTTGGAGGAAAGTATATTCCCTCTTTCTCCGTGTATGCATTATAGAATAAATAATTTTCCTGTAGAGCCATTAAATTAAAATTTGCTGCACCAAAAATGTAATAAATTGAGAGTATTAGAATACTAGATAGCTTGAAAGTATTAATAATTTCTAAATATTAACTTCAGAAATGTATTGTCAAGAAAATTACAAGAAAAACTTGCTTTTTTTTTGTTTAAAATAAAAAGAGTATTGTTCTTTTTATCCCTTTACAAAAAAGAAACTACACAGTGATAAAATTTATTAGTTAGCTTCCAAAACAATACAAGGTAAAAAAAGAAAAAACTAAACATGCATATTCAATTGTTATACTTAAAATTTTTTACATAACAATGTACTTAAAAAATTGAATATGTGAAAGAATGCAAGCAAAATAAAATTATTTTGATTTTATCTAATACTTACTTCAAATAGTAAAAAATGTAATTAAATTTGTCTCCTCATAGATGAAGTCAGAACATCAAAAATAGAAGAGAAATACAAGATAAATAATAACTTTTAGCTTTCAAAACCTAGCTTAAATATATACGTGTTTACTCAATTTATTATAATATATTTCTTAAAAAGTTAATATGAATATCTTGCACGTGCATATTCATGTGCCAAGCTGCTAGTATAGGGTGTAAAATGTTTTTGGTAAGCTTCGTCAAATGGTAAAGTTCTGTCTACCAATAGAATGCATACACCTCATCCCCACAGGTGACCAAGGACTTATGTTGTTTTTTTTTTGTTTTTTTCTTTTTTTTCTCCACCTTTAAAATTACTGTATGTCCCTGTCTGAGGTGAGTTGGGAAACCTGCCTCCTCACACGGAATAGTTAACTGATCTAATGATAAATTAACTTAAAAGCTAATTTTACTTTTGTCTCTTCATGCAAAGTAGCTAACCCGTCTTTTGACGGATTAACTCAACAAAGTTAATCTTTCCTTTGGAGAGAAAACTGGGCAGCACTGAACAAGACATAGTTAAATGAAATGAAATACATTGTACCTATCCTGATGAAGAAGCAATTTCAATTAGATTCTATCCAGTTTGAGGGAAACTTGCTGCAAATTGATGTACTAAAAATATCATAATGTGAACTTGTTGGGATTCAGAGGGCTAACACAAACGCTGAGAGAGAAGGCCAAATACAGTCAAAATAACAGCATGAACACAAACAAACGAATTTTACGTGGTTCGGCAAGCTGCCTACGTCCACGGGGCAAGAAGAGGATGAGTTTTCACTAATAGTGCTAAGTTTGAGAATAGAGAAAGGAGAGAAATTCTCTTTTTTGTATTTCTGCGTATGCCTTGCGGCTGCTGCCAATATATATACAAAACTAGGATAATGCTAGCTAAGATTAGTTAGGAAAACTAATCTACAAAACCGGAAACTAAGATTAGTTAGGAAACTAATCTACAAAACTGGAAACTAAGATTAGTTAGGAAAACTAATCTACAAAACCGGAAACTTATACAGCTATATATTCCTAAATATATGCAACAAGATATTTATGAATAATATGCCTAATACTCCCCCTCAAGTTGGAGCATGAAGATCTCGAATGCCTAACTTGCGAAGAAGTACCAAAAACTGTGATTTTCCAAGGGCCTTTGTAAAGATATCCGCCAATTGATCACCCGTTCGTATGTATGACGTAGCAATATTACCCGCCTTAAGCTCATCTCGAACAAAATGACAATCCACCTCAATGTGCTTCGTACGTTCATGGAATACTGGATTTGCTGCAATATGTAAAGCCGCCTGACTATCACAATACAGGCGCATAGGTCGATCATGTCGTACACCAAGAAAAAATAAAATAGACTTCAACCATTTTAACTCGCAAGTAGTCGTAGCCATGGAACGATATTCTGCCTCAGCGGAAGAGTGTGAAACTATGGGTTGCTTCTTTGTCTTCCAAGATACCGGAGAAGACCCAAGAAGCACAAAATAACCGGTTAAAGATCGTCGTGTAATAGGACAACTTGCCCAATCACTATCACAAAAACCATATATCTGCAAGTTGCACTGACGATGTAGCAAAATTCCTTGGCCGGGGCATCCTTTAAGATATCGAAGAACGCGAAGAGCTGCCTCCCAATGGTCGATCATAGGAGAAGACATAAATTGAGCCAATACATGAACCGAATAGGATCATAGGAGAAGACATAAATTGAGCCAATACATGAACCGAATAGGAGAGCTCAGGTCGAGTAATCGTCAAATAGACAAACCGCCCTACAAGTCGCCTATACTTTTCAGGTTCTGAAAACAACTTCCCCTCAACACGAGCTAATTGATGATTTTGCTCCATTGGAGTAGAGATAGGCTTGGACCCTAATAAGCCGGCCTCACTTATGATATCCAAAACATACTTTCTTTGACTCAGAAACAAGCCATCGGGACCTCGAGCCACCTCAATTCCAAGAAAGTACTTAAGGACCCCAAGATCCTTCATATGAAAACAATCACGCAGATAGGCCTTAAATTTTAGCACCGCATCATGACTTGAACCTGCAATGAGCAGATTGTCTACATATACAAGAACATATAATGACACATCCCCCTTTGTATAGCAAAACAATGAGTAATCTGCAGTAGACTGTTTAAAACCAAACAACTTCAGAGCGGAAGATAATTTGGCAAACCATTGCCGAGGTGCTTGCCTAAGACCATACAAAGCTTTTCGAAGACGACAGACCTTACCCGCCGAACCCGATGGTGCATAGCCAGGGGGAAGCTTCATATAGACCTCTTCCTCCAAGTCTCCATGAAGAAATGCGTTGTGCACGTCCATTTGATGAAGTTCCCAATTTCGAGCAATAGCAACGGCTAAAAACATGCGGACAGTCACCATTTTTGCGACTGGTGCAAAGGTTTCATTAAAATCAATACCAGGCAATTGTCTATTGCCAAAGACAACAAGTCGCCCCTTCAGTCGTTCCAGAGACCCGTCCTGCTTAAGCTTAGCCTTGTACACCCACATACTACCAAGAGCGACCTTTCCCGGAGGTAAAGATTCCAATGTCCACGTGCCTTGTCATTCGAGAGCGTCAAGTTCGTCTTTCATGGCATTACGCCATCCTGGGTGCTTGACTGCTTCAGAGTAGGATTTTGGTTCAACCCAAGTTGTCACCGCTGCCAAAAATTTCCTATGTTTCACAAAAAATTTATCACAGTTAACAAAATAAGCTATTGGAAAAGGCGTACCTGAGGACCGCTTTGGAGGAGATGAACTAGTGACAGTGATGGGAGTAATGGTTTGGATTGTGTTGGTGATGTAGCCTTTTAAACGAGTTGACGGAGTCCGTATACGATGTCCTTTACCAAGGGGTTCTTCAAAAATAGGTTGTGAAGTGGTAAGTGACTGCGGCAACGGGACTGTGGTTGGTGCATCGAAGCCACACCCGTGTTGCGGAGCCTGCTGCTCTTGCGTGTGCTGCTGCTGGGCAGGCCACGGAGAGGGCGTGGGTAATGCATTCGTGCCACACCCAGGCTGTGGAGACCTCTGGTCAAGGGGAGCAGTAATATGGTCGTCCTCTCCAACCTCATGACCCTCATAACTCCCCCTAACTCCACTTTCTCCATCATTCTCATCAACAACAATTTGTGGTTGGCGATGAAATAACTCATTTATACCAACTCCATCAATTGTCACAGGTGCATCCATGTTGTTAAAAGGAAAATTATTTTCCACAAAAATAACATCACGAGAGACAAAATAGACCTTCCTCTCCAAGTCATAAAGCCGCCAACCCTTTTGCCCAAATGGATATCCGACAAATATACATTTCCGAGAGCGAGGACCAAACTTATCCTTCACTCTAGGACGATAATTAGCATAACACAAGCTACCAAAAATGCGTATAAGAGAGTAATTCGGAGATTTGCCAAACAAAACTTCGTACGAAGACTTGCCATTTAACACACGAGAAGGAGTTCTATTGATCACATAAGCAGCCGTCAAGACACATTCACCCCAAAAACTCAAAGGTAGGTTAGCTTGGAAACGTAAAGCCCGAGCCACATTAAGTAAATGTTGATGCTTACGTTCTACCCTACCATTTTGTTGAGGTGTATCAACACATGACGTTTGATGTAACATTCCATTTTCAGCATAAAAACGTCGTAAACAGGTAAATTCATGCCCATTGTCACTCCTTAAGATCTTAACCCGTTTATTGAATTGAGTTTGCACCATAGAACAAAAATCTTTGATAATCTGTCCAACCTCACTCTTAGCACTCATTAAATACACCCAAACGGCTCTCGAAAAATCATCCACAATTGTGAGAAAGTAATAGGCACCGCAACTAGAAGCAACTTTGTAATCGCCCCAAATATCACAATGAATCATCTCAAACAAATCAACTGTTTTACTTTCACTAATCGGAAAAACACTTCTAGTTTGATGAGCTATCAAACAAATACCACAAGGTTCCTTAGAATCACCAAAATCATTGTTCTCACTATGAGATTTATTGCAAGAAATAAAAGGCAAAAGAGACACCATTTTTCGGGAAGGATGACCAAGCCGACGATGCCACAATTCTTGCTGTCCAACCACAGTAGTTTGATTAGCTTGAATCCGCTTCGTAGGCTTAAACCAATATACTCCGTCACATTGTTCACCTGCTCCAATCAGGGTCCTCGAATTTATGAATAATATGCCTAATAAATAGAGAAGGAGAGTACAAATAGAGATTACAAATTCACTCAAAATCTCTCAAACAAACCTCTCAAAACTCTCAAACAAAACTCTAACCAAATTGCTCAGAAAACTCACTTTTCTGTGCACAAAACAAACCCATTTTCAACTCTTTTTTTTTTCTCTTTTCTAAACCATTCCATATATATATAGAAATCCTAAAACCAAAAACATACTAGGAATTCTAAAACCAAAAACAAAATAGATTAGGAATCCTAATAACCTGTTACCAAAATGGATTTGAAATCCTGTTACCAAAACAAATTAGAAAACATATTAGGAACTTGCTATCCAACAATTCTCCACATTGACGAAGTTTTTCCAAAACTGAGCCGACACCAATATCAACTAAACGTCCCACTTGTTTCGTCCAATACGAAGTAGAACAAATCCACGACAACGGACTCAACCCATAACAAGTCAAGAACCCAAACGAGAATGCGAACAAACTCCAAATGTCGATATCAACTCACCAAACTGGCTACATCAAAATGACTGCCTATGTATCCTCTTGCCCAAGGAATCAAGCCTCACATAGTTCATCCAAATGACCTCAAATGACCTCAATCAACTAGAAGAATTATTAATCCTTCACCAACCTTTTGATCATCAACACTAGCCAATTTGCAGCTGATCACGCCCTATTAGCCTCAAAGTGAAAAGACAAACTCTCTTCCAAACTTGCATCTCTCCCTCACCAACTCTGTCTTGGAGCTCACTCCTCAACCGTATATGTAGAAAAAACATAATTACCAAACACCTCCAACTAAGGTGAACCAATGACCATAGCCAAATCCGAACTGTGTCCACTAGCTGCACCCGAATAAATAAACTCATCATCTTCATCCAATCAACATGATCCTCAATCTGTGTCACCTCAGCCGGAATCCCAAATGATACAGAATAATCTGGAGAACGTGGAGTATCTCCACTCAACATGAAGTAGCATCACTCTCCACCCGCTATGATATCCTAATGATCTGTCCAACACTCTCCACCTGCTGAGAGTCAAATGTGACAGTGCTACTTAGAACAATATCAAAATCTTATAATTGGTAACCAAATATGCCTCTAAATCCCAAATGTGTACTCGGATCAAAATTTTACATCCTCGATGTGACAATATGTTGGGCATCCAAATATCCGAAGCAACACAAAATCTGAAGCAGCTCCACTAGATCCAAATAATCCAATCGTAGCAGAGCAGCTCCACTAGATCCAAATAATCCAATCGCAGCAGATGACAACTTGTAAATAAGATGGCTCCGATATGTCAAAGCCTTGGCTCCAATATGTCAAAGCCTCAGCACCAAAACTCCTCTGCAAACTACTGCTTTACATCAAACATCAATCCTTCTCCAGCAAGGAACAACCCATCAAATTTGTCATCTCATCGCATTGCCCTAATGTTTCCTTCCAATGAAGTGTCTCAAACTGCTTTGAGCTAGGCACAAATGTAGAAAAGGATCTCTCTTATACTTCCTATCAAAATCAGAACTAAGTAAATTTACCTTTCTGCCTATACACTTCTTCCACCTATTGTTGACTACTAGGACTTCGCTCAAATATGGCTTGGTTACAACCCACAAATGCCTAGAACAATCTTCAACATAGGAAACCAAATATCTATTACCTCCCAATGATGTCTCCTTGGAAGGCCCCTAAATATCTATATGAACATCATCTAGAAGGTCCTTCGCTTGGTGAATAAAGGTGTCAAACTTCACATTGGTCTTCTTTCTCACACCAACATGTTCACAGGTCTTCATTCTGTAGGTCAAAGTACCTCTCTCCAATTCATGCACAGAATCAACACTCGAATGTCCTAGCCTCCTTATATGTCATAGTCTAGCCGAATCAATAGAAGTTGTCAGCGCTCCACCTATCACCGTGCTCCTAATAAAATAGTATAAATTATTCTTTTTGATGTCCTTCATTACAATCATGGACCCCATTATGACCTTCAGAGATGCATCTTCTAAGATCACCCTATAGCCTGACGTCTTCAAAACTTCAAGTGAAATGATATTCTTCAACAACTACGTAATGAACCTCACTTCCTTCAACTCCCTAGTCACCCTGTCACATATTCTGATCCGAACTATTCCAATACCACTAATAGGGCATTCATAATCATTACTCATGAGCATGCCATCCCCTCTTTTCAACTCCTCAAAGATAGAGAACCAATCCCTCATAGGATAAATATGGTATAAAGCACCCGAATTTAACATCCACTTCGTAGAGTCAGCATCACAAACAGACGGTAGTGTAGGGCATGAATAGCCCGAAGAATCCGAATCTAAATTATCACCACTAGCCTTGGCAACATTCACCTCTGAATCTTGTATAGCTTTCCTCTTATTCTTCCCAGCTCGATCTTTTAACTTTGGGCATTCAGACTTTTAATGTCCATCTTCTTTGTAAAAAACACATTGATTCCTACCAACAAAAGGATGTGCTCCTCTAGACTGCGACCTCCTATTTAGGTTTGGACTTTTCCCTCTTATGGTTAATGCCTCCGCTACTTCATCATTAGAAAACTCCTTGCTTTCTTCCTAAGCTGATAGTTCACAAGTACAGTGGTGACCTCACTATACGAAAGAGATGTCTTTCCATTAATTAGGATAAGAACAAAGGTCTCATATTCCTCGTTCAGTAAGGAGCTCAACAACAATAACGCCTTGTCCTCATCATTGATCATAACATCCACATTCGCCAAATTCACAAGAAGCTTTATGTAGTTGTTCATGTGATTACTAATTGATATTTCCTTTTTCAACTGGAAACGATAAAGTCTCCTCTTCAAATGTAATCGGTTCTCAACACTCTTCGTCAAATATTTGCTCTCAATAATCTTCTAAATCTTCTTTACAGAAGTCTCATTGATCATAATATTTTAGATCCTACATTAAACAATACATAATCACACCACATGACGTCTGATTCATCTTCTTCTTCTAAATCTTTTCTTCAATGTCGTCCGGCTTGCTGTCCAACTCCAAAGTGTCTTTCAAATTTTGCACGTTCAGCGCATCCAAAATTTTACATCTCCATAAGCCAAAGTTATTCGTGTCATTAAGTTTCTCTACATCTATCTTCATAGAGTGGATATTCAAACTTTGAACGGTCTTCACGCCAGAAGTACCACCCTCAACATCTTCTTTTCCAGCCATCTTTCTCAAAACACCAACAGACTAATGTGGAACAAACTGAAAGAAAATAGATCTAAACTGCGAGAAAGGTAGATTTTTACCTGCAACTGAAATCCTAACAAGTGCCTCCGAAAGATCTCACCCCACCTGATAGAAGACAAGATCCACAATAGTAAAAATCCTACCTTTATCACCAACTGAAACCCTAGATAAGCTTCCAAAGTGATCTACTCCTCCACCTAATCCCAAGCATAGCCTTGCTCTGATACCACTTGTTGGGTTCCGTTGGCTAACACAAAGAGAGAAGGCCAAACACAATCAAAATAACGGCACGAACAAAAAAAAACGAATTTTACGTAGTTCGGTAAGTTGCCTATGTCCACGGGGCAAGAAGGGGATGGGTTTTCACTAATAGAGAAGGAGAGCATAAATAGAGATAATAAATTCACTCAAAATCTCTCAAACAAACCTCTCAAAACTCTCAAACAAAACTCTAACAAAATTGCTCAGAAAACTCTCTTTTCAGTGCACAAAACAAATCCCTTTTTAGCTCTTTGTTTTCTCTTTTCTAAACCGTTCCATATATATAGAAATACTAAAACCAAAAATATATTAGGAATTCTAAAATCAAAAACAAAACAGATCAGAAATCCTAATAACCTGTTACCAAAAAAGATTTAGAATATGTTACCAAAACAAATTTATGAAACATATTAGGAACCTGCTATCTAACAGAATTGACACCATGATGCGTAAGTAAACTATCATGCATTGTTATGGAGTTTTCGGAAAGCTATCATGGACTATGTTTATTTTGACTTTTGGACCCAATTATACTAATTCCTTTCAAGACAGGTGTTTTTGTTTCTACCTCATCACTAGCATTAGAGTTTGTGATGGATGACAATAAAAATTTACAATCTGAATTTTGCAGGCAAGAAAAGAAATCAAGATATTTTATTTTTTTGCAAAGTTTTGAGGATATTTTATTGTACGAACAACACAACATATTATGATCAGAAAACAAGTTATAATTATTAATAAAGTCTAATTTATTTTTTTCCTTATGAAAATCTTAACCACTAAATAGTAGTCTCCCCTTGAGCGAACTTGTCAAAAAAAGCCTTGAGGAAGTCATTCGCCTTCATCTTCCTATACAAACATGGCCTGATTTCACTCACCAATCCTTGTGCTGGTTCTAGCATTTTCTCGGGTTGGAGCGAAAAAAACATAGCAATTGATATCCTTTCCTTCGAACCCGTCACTACTCTGTGCACAGAACTCTTGAAAATTCCATTGCTCATTACCTGCATCAAAATTTTTTATTGCAGCAAGTTATGGGTGATTCTAATCATAATCCATGAATAGGATATACAATCCAATTAGAGTTTCTATTAACTATGCCTAGTGTTAATATAAGGACAAAAGAGCTTGTTAATTCTGTTGAGATTAAGATTCTTATATTGTAGAAATTGTAGCTGTTGGAAACGGGATGCAAGCCTTGAGGGGGGAGGGGGTGCGATTAGAATTGCTATAAAATTTTCAAAAAGACATAGAATATGTAGCGGAAAATATAAAATAAAAAACTAAGAGCAACCAACACAGGAACACATGACATTTTTATAGTGGTTAGGATCATAATTCTACGTCCACTCTTTTTTCTCGCGAAGGGACTTCTTCACTATGACCGGAGTTATATTAGTAGGCTTTACAAACATGACCTTGAAATCTACTCAAAACTAGTTTAGATATCCAACTTCTCACAATGACTAGAAGAAATCTAGTTCTAACTAGCCACTCTCAATTATCCTGACTTTAGCACGCTAACTCTCAATTACCTCGGCTTGAGTACACCGTCAAACTCAAGTTTGAAATACAAAACCAATCTAAAATAGTTAAAACACAATTAAAAAGATCTTACAACCCTTTTAAAACAAATCCTTCTTCAAATCAATGTTGATGATGATCCGAGAAGAAGTAATGTTGAGGTTAAACGCAAATGGCACTCCCCCTTACTGAAATGATCTCTCAATATTGAGCGCGACAAGAAGAAGTTGAACAAGGCTCAGGAAATAAAATTCTAACTTACAATCTCCCTCGAACTCTAGAATTTGCTCTCACAAAGTTGTGCAAATATCCTCTCTTTTTCTTGATGTTGATCTCTTCTCCAACTCCTCCATAAACAGACCTTGATTGCATTGGAAAGAAGCCTTCTAATTAATGTTGAAATAAGAGATCAAATCTGTGATCAAACTTCTACCAAAAAACGTCCAAACCATTGATGGTTAAAAGCGATCTTCGATGGTTAATGTTGATCATAGACGGTTCCCTGTATTCCATCGATAGTTCAAATTTTTATTTCTGAAATTCACAAATTGTTAAATGTAATCCATCAATAGTTGAATCGATCATCAATGGTTGACTGTTATCCATTGATGGTTTGATTTCTCATTGCTGAAAAACACATATTATTGACTATTTTGATGACCTATGGACCATCGATGGTTATCTTGTGACCATCAATGGTTAATTGCTAAAATCAATTGTTCTATTGATTTTTGCATCATTAATTTTGAGCTAAAGCTTTTCCGTACCTCTTTATTCCTGAAATCTCCAAACTCTAGCCTAATTCTCAAACCCTAATTCCCAATTCTCAAAACCTAACCTTGCCTTCCTTAAATCCTCCCTCCCTCCCACCCTCTAATCCAAAAAGCCCTCCCTCAGTCCTCCCCAAAACCCAAACCCATGAAACCTTAGCTAAGGAGCAAAACTTGATGATCTCAACCTTCCTATAACCCTCAATGGCAAGGATGATATCGATTTGGTACACTAATTTCAAATATGATAGATTTGGGGGGC
Source organism: Asparagus officinalis (assembly GCF_001876935.1). NCBI lineage: Eukaryota > Viridiplantae > Streptophyta > Magnoliopsida > Asparagales > Asparagaceae > Asparagus > Asparagus officinalis. The sequence continues at coordinate 52,613,545 of NC_033801.1, forward strand.
TACTATAAAAATATGAAAGATTTAGGGAACTAATATTGAGATAAAACCATTACTTTTTATAATTAATTAGGACACACATGCTTTGCATGTGTTGAATGAGGGTATTTTAGAAATTCTGCCTTTTTTTGAGCTGATAAGTCGACTAAGTGTGACATTGTAAATATGTATGTAAGTAAAGATAGTTTTAATTAAAAATAAAAAGGAAAGATGGTAAGTATCAAATTGAATAAAAATTAAGATGGTTCTCATGTAAAAATCATTCTTTTTATCGGGTCCAGATTATTTTAAGGAGGGACTAAGTAACCCAACAAGAAAGGGGCTATATAAACACATTTCCTCCCTATCTTTATAGTCCAAGTATTATAGTCCATCCCAAATTAAAATTTAATAAAACCTTTTTCTCCATTAAAATTTGATAAAACCTTTTTCTCCAGACTCTGTGAGCGATCTATTTTGTTTTTTAAATTTTTAACACACCATACTTCCCTCAACCGAACCTCGTTTTCCTTTCCAGGTACAGGAGAAGCCTCTTGCGGCGTTACTAGCTCTTTCTAACAATAGCTTTAAAGATTTTAGGCATCAAGACTATAATCATGCAATATATTAATCTACACAACTTTTTAGCGTACAAATATTTGATAATACTCCTTAAAACTTCGTAGAAATGTTAATGTACAAATATTTGGTACTTCTCCTTAAAACTTCATAGAAATTTGACCAATGCTTCGATACCAATGGGGACTTCTTTAAAACATAGTAGTTCTGACATAGACGTAGAAATGGGAAGGCCGATCAGTATCGTTCCGATACCAACAAGCCCTGACAATAGCAGGTATTTCACAAGCATGAATCCACAAGCTCTAACTTTCTCAAGTTTTGAGAACAAAAACAAGGAGAAAATTCTATTAATTGAATAATTGAAACGTTAATTCTAGATTTACAAAATGAACTAATATTTATAGCCAACTAACTCTATCATAACCCTAATAAAAAAACTCTAATCCTAAAAGGAAATAACTAAAACAAACTACTTTCCTATTATGTTTGCCGAGTCGACATGAGGCATGCCGAGTAGTACCGCCTTTCGTGTCTCGACTAGACATGAGTCGACTAAGTATGTCGAGTAGTACTACCATTCGTGTCGACTGGTATGTGTCGACTAACACCGTCCTTCATGTCGACTGGGGTGTGTCGTTTCGTCTTGTCGACTGGGGTCTCGGCTGGGGTCTCATCCTGTTGATTGGGGTATCGGTTGTGTTGCTTCGACTCAAGTCACCATCCCAACTCGTTGCCTTGAGTCGTCATCTCGACTCATCGCCTCGAGTTGTCTGTTCGTCTAGGCTAGTTTGAGTCGAGTCTCGTCTCGCCAATCTGTTTAGTCATCTCGACTATCAACTCAACTCGAGTTAAGATGTCAAGTTGTCGTCCCCTGATATCATCTTGGTCATGTAGATCTTCTGTATTAGTCCCTCCTTCTTCAAAAGAACTCATCTCTGAGTTCACATCACTTGAATACAACTTGATTGAAGGATGATAGTCAGAAATATCCACCATGGTTAATGTCTTAGACATAGCCATTCCTTCTGGAAGATCTACAAGATATGCATTATCATTGATCTTTTTGAAAATCTTGAATGGTCTATATCTTTTCGGTTTAAGCTTGCTATATGTTCCAGCCAGTATTCGTTATTTCCGTAAGTAAACCATCACTATGTCTTCTTCATTGAACACCTTGAGTTGCCTCTTCTTATCTGCTCGTGCCTTGAACTCTGCATTAGCCTTCTCAAGCTTTATACGCACTTCCTTTTGAACGTTGAAAGTTTTCTTGGCCATTGAACGTGCTGCCTCGCTGAACTTGCTACTTGTCAGCAACTTTAGCAAATCTTGGAGATGTCGAGGGGTCTTCCTATAAATAATAAAAAAAAGGAGACATACATGTAGAACTATGAACAGTCAAGTTGTAGGTGAATTCAGCTTGAGGTATAGCTTGATCCCACATCTTTGGCTTCTCTCCACATATGCATCGAATCAAGTTCCTCAAAGTCCGATTTACCACTTCCGTTTGTCCATCCGTTTGAGAGTGGGTTGTACTAGAATACTTCAATGAAGTATCAGATCATCACCATAAAGTAGTCCAAAAAGTCACCAAGAACTTAGGATCTCTATCTGAAACAATCGAACTAGGAACACCATGTAACGAACCACTTCTTGAAAGAATAGCCGTGCAACATGTGGTGCATCAGAAGTCTTGCGACACGGGATGAATTGAGCCATCTTAAAAAATCGATCCACTACCACAAAGACTGAATCCATGCCTCTTTGTGTTCGGGGAAGTCCCAACACAAAGTCCATACTCAAACTTTCTTATATATCCTTGGGCACAGGTAGAGGAGTATACAAACTAGTATTCTACACTTGCCCCTTTGCAACTTGGCACACTTGACAATTCCTCACAAGTGTCACCACATCCTTCCTCAAACTCATCTAATAATATCTCTCCTCAAAACTCAAAACAGTCTTGTCTCACCCAAAGTGTCCACCAAGCCCGCCATCATGTAAGTCTCGAACTATCTTTTCCCTCAATGACGTCCTGGGAATACAAAGCCGACTTCCTTTAAACAGAAAGTCATCCATGATAACAAAGTCTCATGTGGGTTGTTTTGTCAAACACTTTGCCCAAATCTCTTGAAAGTCTTCACCATCAACATAAAGCTCCTTTAAACAGTCGAAAGCAATAACTTCACTTCACAAAATGCTCAACAAGGATACCCGTCAACTCAAAGCATCGGGTACCTTATTGCCGAATCCTGATTTATGTCGCAAAGTAAAATTAATCTGCTCAAAATACAAAGCCCAACGTCCATGCATTTTGTTGATGTGCTTTTGATTCTTGAAGTGTTGACAAGACTGATGATCAAAGTAAATCACGAAGTCGTTAACAATGAGGTAACTTTCCCAAATCTTCAAAGAACGATAAACAACATACAATTCTTGCTCATAAGTACTCCACTTCTGTCGAGCTTCATTCAACTCCTCGCTCAAGAAAGCAATGGGGCGCTTCTCTTAAGAGAGGACTGCTCCAATACCTACACCATACGCATTGCATTCAAGCTCAAAGAGCTTGTAAAAATCTAGAAATACTAATATAGGTGCAGTAGTAATCTTCTCCTTGATAAGGGTAAAAGTTGCATTTACTTCATCGGTCCACTCAAAACACCCTTCTTCTTTAAGCAATTCGTCATGGGAGCAACTATAGAACTAAAATTGTGAATGAAACACTGATAAAAAGATGCTAACTCATGAAAGCTTCTTACTTTAGTAGCATTTTTTAGAGTCAGCCAATCCTTGATTGCCTTGAATTTATCATCTTCAACCTGGATCCCCTACGAGCTTACCACAAATCCTAAGAACATAACTTGAGTCATCAAGAACATGCATTTCTTAAGGTTGATGTAAAGTTCTTTCTCTTATAGCGCTTGGAAGACCTCTCGGAGATGCAACATATGCTCCTGTTCATCTCTGCTATAGATAAGAATGTCATCAAAGTTGACGACTACAAATCTTCCTAAGAAAGGCTTCAGAATTTGGTTCATCAAACGCATAAAGGTCCTTTGAGCGTTCGACAACCCAAAAGGCATCACTAACCATTCATAGAGGCCTTACTACTTTTTGAATGCAGTCTTCCACTCATCGCCAGGTCGGATTTGGATCTGATGATACCTACTCCTCAAGTCAACCTTCAAAAAGACGCTTGCACCTTCCAACTGATCCAACATGTCGTCAAGCCACGGGATTGGGAGCCTGTAGCAGATTGTAATCTTGTTAATGGCTCTACTATCAACACACATCCGCCAACTCCCATCCTTCTTTGGTGTCAATAGGGCTGGAACTACGCATGGACTCATACTCTCTCGGATGTGGCTTTTCTTAATAAGGTCCTCAACGGTGTCCTGTAATATCTTCTTCTCTTGCGGGTTCATGTGATAATAAGGGAAATTAGGAAGCACTCAATTCGGAATAAAAGCAATATGGTACTGAATATCCCTCATGGGAGGAAGACCCGCTAGCAGCTCTTCAGGAATCAACACTTCGAACTCCTTAAGCAGCAATTTCATCTTCTCTGGGACCTCAATGGGTGTCTTTACTTCTTCCTTCACAACTAAAGCAAACATCTGCTTCAACTCTTTTGACTCGGCCAAAAATTCTCCCTTGTTACAAAGAGATATACATTTGGATTTTTGATCTTTGGGGTACTTTGGAGAAGGTGGAATAGGTGGTAGGATGATCTTCTTATTCATCCACACAAAAGAGTACTTGTTTTTCTTGCCGCCATGCTTAGCGTCAACAACATACTGCCACAGCCGTCCCAACAATACATGGCATGCGTCCATATCCATAATATCACAAGCAACAGAATTGTTATAAGTCTTGCGTAGTGATAGTGGCACGCGACATACTTCGGTCACCTTCACAGAGGGACCCTTCTTGATCCATCCGATGGTATAAGGCACATGCTTGGTCTCGATCGACAATTTCAAGTGATCTACCAAGGCCTTTGATGCTATATTCTCACAGCTTCCATTGTCAATGATGAGGGTGCACACCTTATTGTTGACTAGACACATAGAAAAGAAGATTTGATGTCGTTGTGATGAATCTAGAGTCTATTAGGTGCACAGGAGTTGTTGAACAACACACGGCATATTATCGCCCTCAATCTTGGCAAACTCTTTCTCATACTCTTCGTCAGATGCTGTGTATCCGTCTTCTGCCTCTTCATAATCCGCTAGATTGACCTTCCGCCACTACAGGCACTCGTTGAACTTATGCCCTGGTTGGAGACATCGGAAACACTTCCCTATAGTCGGCTTGGCATACTGATTTGATTAAGTCGTCTGGGGAGTGTTCGCGGGGAAAGTTGGTGTTTTCTTCATTATCGATTCCATTGCACTCAGTTAACAACTTTATGCGTTACAAAGAGATCCGGTCTTTTTATAAGATCCGGCTTACAATGAAAATCAAAATAAAACAAAGAAATCAAAATTACAACTTCTCTCTTTTATGTCGAACAAATCACAAGATCCTGTTTTGCGGTCTCTTGCTTCTGTGGGTTGTTTGCCTGCGCCGGGGTTGCTTACCGTGGACCACCGCGTGATCTGGATCCAAGCAGATCTACGACGTATTACGGGTATTATCCCACCAAGGAGATAATAGCCGGGAGGGATCGTTTCACCAAGGAAACGACCGCTCGAATCTCGGGATCTAAGAGCCAAGCTTAGATCCGGAGTGTAACGACGTAGATCTGAGGATTAAACTCTCTCGAACTCCTGCCTTTTTCGGTGCTGGTGCTCGCTAAGAATCAAATCCGGGTCTCCAAGTCTTCAAGCCTTCAGATCTCCGAGTTGAGGTGACAATCCGGCAGAGTTTCGGCTCTCTCCAAAGTTTCAGAAGAAGTCCTCCAAATGAACGAGTACCAGGCCTATTTATAGGCTCTCAGAACTGTGCGTTTGCACAGTTCTGAGCCTAGCCACCCCTAGGTGGCTCGGCCATAGCCGAGCCACCCAGGGGTGGCTCGGCCTTGGCCGAGCCACCTCAGGGTGGCTCGGCCTTGGCCGAGCCACCCTGGGGTGGCTCGGCCACCGAGCCACCCTAGGGTGGCTCGGCTTGGGCCGAGCCACCTTAGGGTGGTTCGGTTCGGGCCGAGTTCCCCCAGGTGCGCTGGTTTTGTCGTTTTCCGTTGTTTCCGGTTGTTTTGTCCGTTGTTCGGTTGTTTTGTTGATTTGTTGACTTGATTCCGGATTTGGCAGTAAACTCAGTCGGTGTTTGAGTTCAAATCCATTTTGTTGGAAGACCCGTCGACTCCCCGAACCACTAACGTTGTTCACATGCAGTTCGTTAGCTTTGTAGCCTCTTTAGTTCGTTTCGTTGCTTGAACGTTCGTCGATTTGTCGAATCATCGCGCCGAGCTGTGTCAAGGGACCTATAAGCAGTTTTATACGCCTACAGGGAGGTGATTGATTTGTCGACCGCTCGGCTGATTGTGAAGGATTAGACTAATCAATTGTCCTTATCCATACAGAATCACCTCTTGCCTTCTCGACAAAACTTCTCTGATTGGTTCGCCTAAAAGGTGATGTCTTGGAGGCTAATCTTTCCACCTTGAGAGCAATGTTATAGGTTTTGTCCACAGAGTACACATTGTGGATGGCCACCTTCTCTTGAATTGAATACTTCAAACCTCCGATACACTTTTTTGTGAGTTGCTCCTCGCTCATAGACAAATCACAACGAGAAGTAAGATAGAAGAACTCTTTGGTATAGGCACTTATTGATCTAAGTCCTTGACGACATTGCTCGAACTGGTTATAGAAAATTTGTTAGTAGTCGGGTAGTAGGAACCTAGTTTGTAGTAAATGCTTCATACGTCACCAAACCTAAACTAGTTACTTGCCTTGTCGTCGCCTTGTATTTTGAGTCTGATCCCACTAGGCCGCAGCTCCTCCTTTGAGATGATATGCCACAAACTTCACCTGATTTGCTTCGAGAATATTAGCCATCTCAAAAAATTTCTACACTTCGTAGAGCCAATCCAGGAAAGCCTCTATGTCCATATTTCCTCCAAAGAAAGGGACCTCTACCTCCATCTGGTACTCTTGGTTGTAGTGATGTCCACCTTGTCGGTGATAGTTGCGATAAGGGTTGAAGCCTCTACCCCGACCTCTGCTATAAGGTCGCCTACCTTCTTCTTCGCTCAAGACGTTGTCGTACCATGATCCCTCAAATTAGGCACCATAGTCCTCTCCTTCGTCACTGGATTCATAATGGGAGGGGGTTGGTTAGGAGTTTGTTAATGATGTGGAGGGGGTTGATATGGAGGGGTTGGTTTGAACGTGGTTGATATGGAGGGGGATGAATTGGAGGGGGTTAGGATTTTATGGGGTTGGATGTCATGGCTGCCTAACTCTGGGTCCGCTTAGATGAAGACTATCGGCGAAGTTGTTCCCATTGTTGAGGTGAATGATAAGTCCTTTAATGGTTTGTTGAAGGTTCTAGAGAGACGCCTCCAACATGTTAAATATTCCATCCATAGAATCCATCCTCGTGGAAAGATCTTGTAGAGAAAACTCCTTCTTGCTGTCACCTGCTATTGTCGAGGATGTTGAAGCCGAAGCTCTGATACCATTTGACGCAGACGTAGAAACGGGGAGGTTAATCAGATATCATTCCAATCCCTATGAGCCCTAACAATAGCACATATTTCACGAGCTTGAATCCACAAGCTCTATGTTTCTCATGTTTTGAGAACAAAAACAAGGAGAAAATTTCCCTTAATTGAATAATTGAAAACTTATGATACGGGTGTATTTTCTCTTCGGAACATAGCGATCCTCATGGGAGCTTGAGGATAGATGATTCTTATAATAACTTGAGAATAGAGGGGTAAAACAACACAGTGGAATGTAGGTTGAAGCATAGAACGAGACGGTGAATTGAAGAATCGAAGCATCTAGTTTTCAGCCCGTGAGTCGACTCATACATGTACATGAGTCGACTCATCAGGTCGAAGCATCTAGTTTTCAGCCCGTGAGTCGACTCATACATGTACATGAGTCGACTCATCAGGTTGAGTCGACTCATACCTGTCATGAGTCGCATACATGTACATGAGTCGACTCATCAGGTTGAGTCGACTCATACCTGTCATGAGTCGACTCACGAAACCTAGCTGTTTTGTCAAAATTTTCTGACGAGTAGACTCACCTTATCATGAGTCGACTCACTTGGCATGAGTCGAGTCATGCATGTTTATGAGTCAACTTATCGACGGTTTCCTGGTTCATTTGGGTTGTTGTTTGCATGAATTCTTATGGGGTTTGGGATTGGTTATTTACTACTTTATCATCCACGTTGTTACATCTATATAAGGGATTGTTTTAGGGTTTTAAAAAAAGAGGATAAAGCAATCAAGAGAGATTAGATTGTATTTGAGAATTGAGAGAGGTTATTCTTCAATTCTAGTAAGATTGTGAGAGATTATAAACTATTTTATTCTCATAATCTAGAGAAGGTATTTTCCTTTGCCACCACTAAATTGTCATTGTGTTCTTGTTATTTACTTCTCAACACATATTTGATAATTCTACGATCAAAGGTGCTCGTACGGCAACTCGTATCAAGTTGATATCAGAGCGATCAAAGTGGCATCCTGTGTATGGTCCTGACTCGATCATAATACAAGAAGCTAGGCGAGATTCTTATTTTATTGGAAGGAGTCCAGAAATTAAGGAAGAAGAAGATGACTAAAGAAGATAGTTCAGCGAGGCTAGATGCATTAGAGAAACAGATGGAGATAATAAGTTCGACTCTCACACAGCTAGTCAATATCTTCTAAGAAAAGGATAAAAAGGAGAAATCTTCTTCAAAAGGAAAGAAGAAACTTATGGAGTCCGATGGAGAAGGCGATGAATCTGATTCTGATAAGGAGGTTAAGATTGTCAAAATTGTTCTGTATCAAGGGGGTAAGGGTTCTTACCATAATTTGAAGATAGACTTCAAGGTAGAGATTCTTGTTTATGATGGGAGTGTCAACATCGAGAGGCTTGATGATTGGATCGAGCAGATAGAGATGTATTTTACCCTCTACAAATATTCATCCAAGGAGAAGCTTGTGTTCGTGACTTTGAAGCTTTTGGGGCATGCATTGACATGGTGGAAATTCTATTGCATGTAGGAACGAAAGGCGGTGTCGTGGAACAAATTCAAGGAGCTACTGAAGAATCAATTCAACCCAGTAGGGTTCCTTGAGGAGCGTTGGTATAAGTGGTACGGATTGCACCAAAGGTTCAACCAGACCGTTTAAGAATATACAACGGAGTTTTAGCAGTAGGCGATGGTTCTCAACATCACGACGGAGGAATAATCCATCTTTATGAAGTATATGGCGGGTCTGAATGAATATATCCGAAAGGAGATGAAGTTGTTCACAATCGAGTCCATGCAAGAAGCGAGTGTGAAGGCCATTGCCATGGAGGGCAGGCAAAAGAAGAGCAACAAAATGAAGGGAGACTCCAAACAGACAGGAGGCAAGTCTAGTGGCTCTCAGCCTAAGGAAGAGAAGAAGAAGGGTGATTCGGGGAAGGCAGGATTAACATGCAATTACTGCAAACAGACAAGGCACGTAGTTGATCGTTGCTGGGAGAAGTATCCTCATCTGAAGCTAAAAGGATTGAAGAAAAAGGAGGAGAAGAAGACATATGTAGTAGCTCAGGGTTCGAAGGAAGTTCCCGGGATGACAGAACCCAATAGCAGTCTCAACCTTATAGTGGGGAAGCAGATTACGACTAAGGACGAAGACCCGAGGGAGCAGCTCTTTGTTTTGAAATTGCAGATCAAGACCAGCTTGGCTGATGCCATTGTGGATCCAGGGAGCCAGAAGAATTTGATATCTGAAGCTTTAGTTCAGAAGCTGGGATTGAAGACGGTTAAACATCCAAAACCCTATCATTTAGGATAGATTCAGAAGGACGCGGGATTGAGTGTGGTCAACCAATGTACTTTCAGATTTGCACTCCACGAGTCGTATATTGACGAGATCATAAACAACGTCGTTCCGTTGGATGTTTACCAAGTAATATTAGGCAATCCTTATTTATGGGATAGGTTTGCGATCTACGATAGGTGAGCCCAGAAGAATTCATTCACCAAAGATGGCGAACAATTCATCTTTCGTTCGGCATCTCTTCCATAAGAGATGAGTTTGGTGACAGTGACTCAGGCAAAGAGGCTAGTGAATGCGAGCAAGAGGTTTGTATTATTAGTAATTAGGCCTTATGAGGAGCAGTTGAGTAGCGTGTGCTTGACTACCTTGAGCAAGTTAGAGAGAGATCTTGACAGGTTGAAGGCCAAGTACATAGACTTGTTTTCGGAGATCACGGGACTACCACTACGATGGGGTGTGGAGTATGAGATTATGTTAACCAGCAAGGGTTCTTTGCCGAATATAGGTCTATACCACACATTTATAGAGGAGTCTGAGGAGATCAAGAGGCAGGTTCAGGGGCTTTTGGAGACAGGAGTGATTGTGCTGAGTTGTTCCCCTTGCGGGTCACCAGTGTTGTTAGTACCCAAAAAGGATGGAGGCTGGCACATGTGCATAGATTACCGGGTGCTTAACAAGATAACCATCAATAATCGATACCCATTACCTTGATTGATGATCTTATGGACCAGTTGGAAGGAGTGAAGTTTTTCACGAAGTTGGATTTGCAGTTTGGTTACCATCAGGTGAGGATTCGGGAGGATAACACTTGGAAGATTGCGTTCAAGACTAAGAAGGACCTGTTCGAGTGGTTGGTGATGTCGTTTGGATTGTACAACGCTCCGGCTACCTTTATGAGACTTATGAATGATTTGTTGCGACCCTTTATAGAGGATTTTGTGATAGTTTACCTCAATGATATCTTGGTGTACAGCAGTAGGGGTGTGCAACGGTCGGTTTGGTTCGGTTTTTACTAAAATTTGAACAACCAAACCAAACCGCCTATAATTCAAAACCGAACCGAACTGTTTCAAGTCGGTTCGGTGTGGTTCGGTTTGGTTTATTCGGTTCTAACTTCATCAAACTTCTTATCAAACAACAAACTGTGTTAAAGAAAAAAATATCAACAAAGTAGGAGATTATGAAGCATTAAACACTGATATAATAATATTATTTTCAACCCATAATGATCCAGAAAATGAGTTTAGAGTTTGAGTCTTTGACTCTTTGGGGATGGGTCGGGTAGTGTTTGAGATCAGAATGAGTAGTATTGCAATATATTCGGTCGGTTCGGATCGGTTCGGGTTGAAAAGTTTTCAAACCGACCCGAACCCCCCTACTCATAAAACTAATTTTTTCGGATCGGTTCGGTCGGTTTTTTCGATTAGGACCGAACCATGCTCAGCCTTATACAGCAGAACCTGGGAGGAGCATCTTGTTCATGTCGAAAAGGTGTTTGAAGTACTGTAGAACGGACAACTGAAGCTTAACGGGAAGAAGTGCGAACTCGGGAAGGATGAGTTGGTATATCTCAGGTTCATCGTGGGGAAAGACCAGCGGAGGATAGATCTAGGTGAGGTGGTGGTGATCACAAAGTGGCCGATACCTAGGATAGTGACGGAGGTGAGAAGCTTCATGGAGGCTTGCCAGTATTTGCGCAAGTTCATTCGATATTTCTCGACTTATGCGGCACCTTTGCATAGCCTTACGAAGGCAAAGGTTCAGTTTGAGTGGGGGAAGATGCATGAGGAAACTTTTTAGTTATTAAAGAGGAAGATCTCGGAGTTACCACTATTGGCATTGCCGAATTTACAGAAGACCTTCAAGGTAGAGACCGACGCTTCTAGTTATGCTATGGGCACTATGTTAATTCAAGATGGGAAGCTGGTGGAGTACCATTCAGAAATGTTTATGGGTGCTATTCAGAATTTTCTCATCTACGACAATGAGTTTTATGCACTTTATCAAGCAATCAAGCATTAGCGGGTGTATTTGTTGGGAAAGGAGATGGTTGTGCACTCAGATCACAAACCATTAAAATTTTTACATGCCCAGATGAAGCTACAGTAGGCACGGCACATGAAGTGGGTGTCCTATTTGATGGCGTTCAATATCATCATTAGGTACAAGAAGGGAACGACGAACAAGTTAGCCAATATGTTATCTCGCCCATCTATGAGAGCTCTCTTGGTGGCGACACACATTAAGCCCTTGGTTCCTTTGGAGTATGTACAGATGTACACATCCAGCCAAGATTTCAACAGTGTGTTCAAGCAGGCGAAGGCTGGTCGAAAAGGGGAGTATGAGATTGGTGCAGATGGTTTGTTGTATCGAGAGACGTCGCTATGCATTCTGGAGGATGGCGACCGATTGCAATGGATTCGAGAAGCCCATACATCACGTGTGAAAAGTCATTTTGGGATTCAGAAGATGCTTCTCAATCTACGGTGCCATGTCTTTTGGCAGAAGATGTTAGAGGATGTTACTAAGTATGTTGGAGGGTGTAAGCTATGCTGCATATCGAAGCCTTCTAATAGAAAAAGGGGATTGTATCTACCATTGTCGGTACCGTCGAGACCGTGGGAGAGTATTTCTATGGATTTCATAGGAGGATTGCCGATGACTAAGTGCGAGAATGATTATTTGTTCGTTGTGGTGGACCGGTTCAACAAGATAGTCATCTTGATTCCTTGTAAGAAGACCGTGATGGGAGCGGGTGTGGCGTAATTATTCTTTGAACATGTGTGGAAGCACTTTGGGTTGCCGAATTCGATTATTTTAGATCGAGATAGCCGGTTTCTCGAACACTTTTGGGATTCTTTGTAGAGCTTGATGGACACTAGGTTGCAGAAGAGCACAGCCTTTCATCCACAAACCGACGGACAAATAGAGGTAGTTAATCGGACTATGGTACATATGTTGAGAGGATACAATCCCAAGCATCCCAAGACTTGGGATGAGAGCTTACCATATCTTCAGTTTGTATTTAATCGGGCTATTCATGGATCTTTGGGAAAGTCACCGTTTGAGACTTGTTATGAGTTTTTACCTCCGAGTCCGTTTGATCTCGTATTTTACAGTGAAGCTACGGCCGACGGCAAGGAAGGGAGTGAGAGACAACGTGCTCAGTGATTTCTAGAGAAGATTGCACATATTCATGCCACAATTGAAGCTCAATTGAAGAAATCACAAGCCAAGTACAAGATGAAGCATGATTAGCATCGGGTTCCTTGTAACTTTGGTATAGGCAACATGGTATGGCTGAAATTAAGTAAGGATAGGCTAAAGGGAGAAGGGAAGAAGTTGAAACATATATGTTATGGTCCGTTTCGGATTCTTGATCAGATTGATGACAACGCCTTCAGGCTGGATTTGCCACCTTACTTAGGTATGTATTCGGTGAGCAATACCGAGTATTTAAAGTAGTTCTAGCCTCCATTGCTGGATGATGAAGGTGACGACAAGGTGATCTTGCCGCATGTTGAAGACTTGTGGTTTGATATAGAGGAGCCGCTGAAGGAAGATTGTATTTTGGAGCGGAAGATGACCATGACGAGGCGGGGGACGAAGGAGTCATTTCTCATTGGACATCAATGTTAGGTTCCTAGCAAGGCTAAGTGGTTCAATAGGGAAGGAGGACCTCGCGAGTTTCCTCAGCTGAAGTTCTAACTTGAATAGGACTTTAAGTTCCTAAAGGGGGGGAGCCATGATATCGGTGTATCTTCTCTTTGAAACATAGCGATCCTCATGGGAGCTTGAGGATAGATGATTCTCATAGTAACTTGAGAATAGAGGGGTAAAATAACACAGTGGAATGTAGGTTGAAGCATGGAATGAGACGGCGAATTGAAGAATCGAAGCATCCAGTTTTTAGCCCGTGAGTCGACTCATACATGTACATGAGTCGACTCATCAGGTTGAGTCGACTCATGCCTGTCATGAGTCGACTAACAAGACCTAGCCGTTTTGTTAAAATTTTCTGACGAGTAGACTCACCTTATAATGAGTCGACTCACTTGGCATGAGTCGAGTCATGCATGTTTATGAGTCAACTCATCGATGGTTTCCTGGTTCATTTGGGTTGTTGTTTGCATGAATTCTTGTGGGGTTTGGGCTTGGTTATTTACCACTTTGTCATCCACGTTGTTACACCTATATAAGGGATTGTTTTAGGGTTTTAAAAAAAAGAGGAGAAAGCAATCAAGAGAGATTAGATTGTATTTGAGAATTGAGAGAGATTATTCTTCAATTCTAGTGAGATTGCGAGAGATTGTAAACTACTTTATTCTCATAATCTAGAGAAGGTTTTTCCTTCACCATCAGTAGATTGTTCATGTATTCTTGTTATTTTCTTCTCAACCCACCTTTGATAATTCCACGATCAAAGGTGCTCGCACGGCGACTCGTATCAAGTTAATTCTAGATTTACAAAAGGAGCTTATATTTATGTCCAACTAACCATATCCTAACCCTAATAAAAAAGAAACTCTAATCCTAAAAGGAAATAACCAAAATAAACTCCTTTCCTATTCTATTTGTCGAGTCGGCATGAGGCGTGCCGAGTAGTATTGTATTTCGTGTCGACTGGACATGAGTCGACTAAGTATGTCGAGTAGTACTGCCCTTCATATCGACTGGCATGTGTTGACTAACACCGCCCTTCGTGTCAACTGGGGTGTGTCATTCCATTCTGTCGACTAGGGTCTCGACTGGGGTCTCGACTAGGGTCTCGGCTAGGGTCTCGTCCTGTCGACTGGGGTCTCGACTAGGTGTCTTCGACTTGAGTCGTCATCTCGACTCGTCGTTTCGAGTCGTTTGTTTGTCTAGGCTAGTTTGAGTCTCATCTTGTCTATCGTTTAGTTGTCTCGACTGTCGACTCGACTCGAGTTAAGATGTCGAGTCGTCGTCCTCTGATGTCATCTCGGTCGTGTAGATCTCTTGTATCAAGTTCATTTATGGAAATGACTAGGCACTGATCATGACTGTTTGATAGTTGGATACTAGATGCATGGATGCTATATACCTTGGTAGTATTAATTTTTATCATTTACTTGCAAGATAATATTTTTTAATCTTTAAGTACTATTTAAAATTTTGTTGGGATGATCTCATGTTTAATGTAAGACTAGTATAATGCATGTGCTTTGCACGCACATGAACGTACATGTTTTCGAGTTTTGCTTTTTTATTGAATAGTAAAACTATGTGTTAATAAATAAAATTGTATAATAAGATTTCTCCCTTTGTGAAAAATGTGAAAATTACAACAGCAAATAAAATAGCAGAAAAAACACTTAATTAATACATGTAAAAACAAAAATTGTGATGACACGCGAGAAAGTCACGTAATTAAAATATTTTATAATAGTATAGTGCACGTGCTTTGCATGAGAGCATACTTATTTTGTTTTATGTTTTTTATTTTTTTGTTGGTTGCAAAATAATAAAATGACTTGCATAGTAATATAAATTATGAACAATTATAATCTTGTTTAAGTGAATAAATTGTACGATAAAAGTATGTATAAAAAACTATATGATTAATTATTATAGTTTGGATAATTATTATAATTTATTCATAGTTTATTAAAATAATTATCATTATTAAATTATTTTTTCTCTTTTAAATATAATAATATTAGACATAGCATACTTATAATACTATTAGTAACTACATTTTAATTTAATAATTAGTTTATTATACTATTAGTAAATAATTTACTAAGTTGTTTAATTATTAAATTATAGTATAATTTATTAATTTAAAAACATTGTTAAGGTAATTATACTATTAATACTATTACAATTACAATAAATACAAATTATTTTTTATACGATTATCATACTTTTAAAATGTTAGTAAGATGAAAGGTAACAGGTAGTCCTTCATAATAGGTAAAATCCTAAGGCACAAAGCATAAGCCTAATGAACTTTTCTTATTTTTAATTTTTCTAGAATTTTAAATATTATGTGAAGATAAATTTGGGATAAATTTCAAATTTTCTATAAAATAACATACTTAAATAATAAATTAATAGTGTGAGCAAAGGTTTTAAAAAATTGAGAAAATGTATATAATAAATAAGAGGTGATATATAATTAGTGAATGATTAATTACAACTAATGGCAAATATGAGAATTATCAAATCTAAAAGGGTAAAATGGAAATTAAAAGTTTTGACAAGGCAATCCTCTTTTATATATAGTATAGATATAGATTATAATTTTTTATAATTGTGTTTTGTTAAATTAATATAGTTGGTTTAATGTTAACACAAGAATTTTAATTTTATTGCCAAACAAATACATTGATACAATATTAATTGACCAAAGACCAAAAAGTTCAATTATTATGATATTATTTTGAATAATTATAGTCCTACTAAAAGCAAATAGTGGTATGGATTATTTTAAGTTAGTCAGAATGTTAGTCCGAACAAAAACAAACATTAAACTGAACTAAAGTAGTCCTAGGATAATACAATTCCTAGACTATCGTCCACCCCTAGTCCCATAATAAAAAAAAATGTGGCCTAAGTATATTCTTCACAATGGAAACAAGAGAAATAGTTTAAAGTATAATAAAGTATCAAGAACCCTAAACCCCCACCCTAAAACACCCAAACCCCCCCCCCCACCCAAATACACACAAAAAATAAATAAATAAATAAAATTTTTACATTTATTAGATAACTTTTCATAAATTTTAGAATAGCAGAAAAACCCCTATTAACTTTAGGGGTTATCAGAAAATTAGTTTTAGCTTTAACATTTCATCAAAAAAAACCCCAAGCGTGAATCAAAATTTTCAATGGAGAAAATTTTCCCCGTGTGTAATTTTTAGGGGAGCATGTTGTTCGAACACGACTCTGATATGATATTTACCATATCTATTTTTGCTTACCGACCACGGATATAGATATAGATATGCCTCATTAAGGAAAATTTATATTATCCATATCCTCTAAAGCAGATATGGATACCGCTATACATGTAGATAAGAAATAGATATGATAAAATTAGATAATATTAAAAAAATATAGTTCATATTATACAAGAGAGTTATTAATATGCTCGTTATATCTAAAAAAGCTAATATTAGATCTCTTGATCATCAATATTAACCTCAAATCTATTAATCTGCGGACTAAAACTGTTACAACTTACAATTATATGACCAACATATATTTGGATATTTTAAATATGGATCTGGATATTTCACTACAAATCTGTATCCATGACCATATCCTATTGGATATAAACTTTAGTAACCGTATTTGCATCTTAACAGATGCAAATATTTTTGTGGACCCATAGTAATTTTACACAACCATGTGGAAAATTGCAAATAATGTCATTAGGGGCGGGGGTTATGATAAAATCTTAAAGTTAAATGAGGTTTTATGTTAACCCCTAAACTCGAAAGGGGTTTTTTGGTAATTTGAAAGTTATGGAGGTTAAGTGATAAATGTCCACAGTTTTTTTTTTGTGGTGGTGAT
>NC_033801.1:52630603-52652555 GCF_001876935.1 Asparagus officinalis
TTATATTTGGCCTTAAAGTACCTGATGATTTGAGGGACTAAGTTTCAATTATGAACTGAGGGACCAATATGTGAAACCTTTCTTTTAAGTTTAAGGACCAAAATCATTATTAACTAATACAGGTTAGTGTCATATGTATCAGCTAGCTCAATATCAATATAAGATTATTACCTCCATTTGATTTCCCATATTGATGACCAAAGCATCGCGGATAATAGGGATTTTCACCCAATCTGCATCTTGGAGCACTTGAAGCCCCTCCACCTCTTTATCAGGCAACAAAATGGTTATCACTGAACCATCAGAATGAGGCTTGACTCCATGAACAAGCTCAGGCCTCAAGCAACTTGGGTAATAGTTAAATCTTGCAAACACTTCAGCTCTATCATCCACTTGGTCCTTGAAGCAGTTTTCGTCCAATTTCAGTATCTTTGCCAATGCGATAAGAACTATCTCGGTTATCTTCCTTGTTTTCATGGCATATTCATGCAACATTTCCCTATAACAAGCAAACATCAAACAATATTCGTCCATATAATGCCCATGACTTGAATTCTACAGATACAGACCGAATTATACCTAAAAGAGCTTGGATTCTCAGGCCAGTAGTCTAATTTCCTCTTGTCTTCAGGTTGTACTAAGAGATAGAGACGGTCATTCCAATCCAAGATTTGATCTTCAGAGGCAACAAGGTCGTTTCCATAACCTTCAAAATCAAACTCGCCGCTCTTTAAGTTGCTGTGCTTTTGTTTCTCTTCGACTGGAAGTTTAAAGAACGTCCTGGTTACATCCTGCAACTCATCGACAAAAGAGCGTGACAGCTCATGGCCAATGACCTGCAGATGTAGGAATAAATAGACATCACATAAATAATTTGCTCTCATCGATCAGTGAAAGATTGAGCTACGTGAATTAAAAATAATATGAGAAAGGAATTATTGATAGAAAGAACTATTCAAGGGTACGTATTCTGTGATGATAAAATACATGACAAGCACATCTTGAATACAACAAGTCTTGCATGCTAGTTCTTTGAAATGATTGATTTTTCTGCAAATTATCGATCAAATTTGAAGTACATCCCAAATTTCTTCTTCTTGTTTTTCTGAAATTGCATTCAGAGCGTCCTAATCACATTTTAAAGTTTGCCTGAACTTCTCTCAATTAGAAGTGTTATGGGAAAACAGCTCAATCAAAGGCGGACTATAATAATTTCGGTTATACTTCGTGGATCACTTCCATACTTAGGGAATGATTGAATAAGAGTAAAAACAAATTTTTGAAATTTTGAAAAAGTTGGGTATCTTACCTGAAAAATACCCCAAGATTGAACAGCATATCTGAGCTTCTCAGACTCATCGTCACACTGAAGCAGTCGACGAAGATCGATCATGGGGATGTCAGATGCCATTGGAGGAGTGCAGTCTGGCCGGTCATCCTCCAGAAGAACGTAGCGCCCTTGAGGTGCCCGGCCGGTCTCTGCCAGTTCTTGAACCAGCTTTAGTTCAAGTCCCTTCTCACTCATCTTCTTTCTTTGATTCCTGTTCAAAATGTTAGAAGTCAAGCAACTAACTTAATAGCCAAGAACATCCTCGTCCGGCTGCCGCTTATCTATAATTGTCATTTACAGAGGACAGAGCACTTGTATTATTGGAGGTGACGCCTTGCGTATGTAATTTGCCTTGAATATGACCAGGCAAAATTAAAAATTAAGTTCCAACAACCAATTCGGGAAATATTCCATTAACCAAATTAGCCGGATTTATTATAAGATAGTGTTAGTATGACGATGAAGAGTACGCATTAGGTGAGTAAGTTAGAAGATGACAGTTCTTGAGCTCCTCATCACTTGACTATTTGTAGGCGGTTTGAGTGAGGAACTTGGCTGTGGTGGGCTTGAGTGAGATTAGATGGTGATCACCTTTTTCGCGATACCCTGTTTTGGTTAGAGGATTTTCCTTCCTATACCCGCGTGTGGGTATAGGTAAAAATATTGAATCTCTCTATGTACCGACCGCTACATTCAGTTTTATTATTTCTCTTCTTTTGTGTAAACATCCTTTCTGTTGAGTTATTTATAGTACAACAGGAGTAATCTGTATCGATATGATGAATAACATAAGTTTGAGGCGCTTCACAGGATACACATGCGATTTTGCATATCGCGGTGAGATACACACGCGATTTTGCATATCGCGGTGAGAAATCAAAATTTGAACCCCAGATTTCCTAATACTTGTAAAAAGAAGAGCACACCACGTTAATATAACAAAGTAAATGCGTACACCTTATTGGCAAAGAAGTTCAAAAATGACTTTCTACTTTTTAAATTGAGATTGAATTTATCCAAATGGTTAACCTGTTAGGTATTAGTTCAAAAATGACTTTCTACTTTTTAAATTGAGATTGAATTTATCCAAATGGTTAACCTGTTAGGTATTAAACAACTTTCTATTTAAAAAGGGAAAAATGTGTCAAGGCCCCCAAGTGTTGGCGGAGCTCGAAGGCCTTTGACCTCAGACTCTATCACTAGTAGCTTTGATAATGGTGAATGCGATTCTGAGGTTTTGAGAATGCATATGGAGAGAATAGCAGATTCTCAGAACCTATCCAGTGTGACTATGGATTGTGCTAATTTGTTGAATAATGAGTTAGATGTGTATTTGAAAAGACTGATTTAAGTCATGTGTTGAATTAGTCGAAGCAAGATCATTAGCATGTTCAAATGAATACGCAAGTCTATAAGCATGTTCAAATGAATTTAGTTGTTTCTCCTTGATTGCTTGCTTATTTCCTTGCATCTTTTCTTTTCTGATGCTCTTCACAGAGCTTGTAGGTTCTTCCTTTTGTTAGAAACATTACGAGGAGTTACAAGGAGTTGTGTGCGAGCATTAATATTCATATGAATGCAATGCAAAATTTCAAGATCAAATATTTGTTTGGGTTAGGGGGTTGAGGAGGTTGGGGGACGAGGAGAGGGCCAAGATCGTCGAGAGGGATTATGAGGAGTGGGATGTTCATGGGAAGCGGGGGGAGGTTGAGGAGGGGGGGAGGAGATGGGGATTATATGTGTTTGATGAAATGCCCAAGTAACTCAGTTTTTTCATTTGTTTTTTTTTTTTCATGAGTTGAACACAATATTACATTCTACGTCGCCACTAGAACAAAAGTATCAGCTGCGAAGATGAAGCTCAGCTTCTTTCTAAAGAATGCATGTATACTAAATTGCGTAGATTTGCATGGAGATTGGAGTGGTTTTTGTAAGATTTTTGTATAAGAAAACATGACTGAACTTGTGAGAACTTATGTTATGTTAGCTATTTTATGTGGTTGTACTCGAAACTTAGTAGGAGAATGACTTATAATTGTGAGCTTGAACGATTTACATATGTTTAACTTTCATCATAATATGTTAACTTTCTTCGTAGCATGTTAACTTTCACCATAATATGTTAACTTTCTTCATAACATGCTAACTTTTAACTGAACATGTTAACTTTCATCATAATATGTTAACCTTCACTATTACATGTTAACTTTCTGCTATATATGTTAACTTTTATTCTAACATGTTGACTTTAATATGAACATGTGAACTTTCATTTAAAAACGATAACTCTCAGCTGAACATGTTAACTTTCAGATGTAAGAAAATGATAATACGCTGCTACAAAAATGATAATATGCTACTACGAATATGCTATTTTGTACTCAAGCAATATCAGTTGTAAGAATGTAAAAGGTTTTGTGTATCGTAACATGTTTAGCTAGGGTATATTGTTTGTATTTCCTATAAAATGTTCTGGTGCTATAACTACTTTCAGTTGGATAACTTTCAACTAAACATGTTAATTTTCATTTGAGTACGTTAACTTTGAGATGAATATGTTTTATTTCAACTGTACATGTTAACTCTTATCTGTATGTGTTAACTCTCAGCTGAATATATTAAATTTAAGCTAAAAATATTTACTTTAACCTGAACCTGTTAACTCTCAGCTTAACATGTTAACTCTCATCTGTATGTGTTAACTTTCAAGTGTATATGTTAACTTTCTTATGAACATGTTATATTTCAGCTCTCCACTCTAACTATCAGCTGAATATATTAACTTCCATCATAATATGATGAACGTTAATATGTTCAGTTAAAAGTTAACATGTTTTGAAGAAAGTTAACATATTATGGTAAAGTTAACATGTAATAGTAAAGGTTAACATATTATGATAAAAGTTAACATGTTCAGCTGACAGTTAACATGTTATAAAAAAAGTAACATATTATTATGAAAGTTAACATGTAACAATAAAAGTTAACATATTATGATAAACGTTAACATGTTCAGCTGGAAAGTTAAAATATTATGAGGAGAGTTAACATGTTATGAGATTTAATAGTGTATCATAACTTGAAGATTATGTACATAATATGTATATATTATGTACACAATAACCTCAAGATTATGTACATATTATGTACCATAATATTCATATTTTGATACACATAATTTATATACAATCTTAACATATTCAGTTTATTATGCACATCAAGTTCTATTTGAATTTTGATACACATAATTTATATACAATCTTAACATATTCAGTTTATTATGCACATCAAGTTCTATTTGAATGAACTTGTACATATTCACATGACAGTCTTAACATATTCAGTTTATTATGCACATCAAGTTCTATTTGAATGAACTTGTACATATTCACATGACAGCTAAAATACATTTCACATACAATCGCGATAACCAAAATTGGTCACTAAATAGACGAAATACATTTCATTAATTTTTTATCTAAGTACAACCAAACCACAAGAACACATTGTATAATCAACTGAACAATAAAACGTAACATGTTACAAGCAATTCTAGAGAAACTACACAAGTATAAAGAGTACACATAGTATAACCAACTGAACAATAAAACATGACATGTTACAAGCAATTCTGGAGAAACTACACAAGAATAAAGAGTACAAACAGACACATTATAAAATTTAACATCTTCTTCATCTTTTCTTCTGCATGCTCACCCATCAAATTCCTTTATTCTCCTCATTTTCATAACCTCATCCAAGCAATAATAAGCTTCATGTTCTTGTTTATTCAAACTTAAACTCTTGTTTGACTTTGGAAATTACTTCATGACTTCTCAGTCTCATAATACTTTTCAATCAATTTATCCTTCAAATTCAAGCTCTCAAATCAATGAGTTCTTCTCTCCTAAGTGAAAATAATTGAGTTCCCACACTATACACAGAGTTGTCAAACCACTCCCGAAACCTACAACCATCATTCTGATATTATGCACAAAAACAAAATCAAAATCAAGTTAAATCATGAATTATAAATCACAACCACTTGAACAAAAAATAATAATAAATTCAAGATTACTTACATGAGGATTTTCATTAGTCATAAAAGTGTAATACTCACAAAAAATAATAATAAATTCAAGATTACTTACATGAGGATTTTCATTAGTCATAAAAGTGTAATACTCACACTCTAAACCTCATGAACAAAACTCTACTTACATGAGGATTTTCATTAGTCATAAAAGTGTAATACTCACACTCTAAACCTCATGAACAAAACTCAACTACAATCCTGTCACGCTCTGCTTCCCAAAATACCGGGGAATCGGAATATGAATAAGCCCGCGACGTATTAGATTAAGGAGAATAAATTAAAATGAACATTTCTCCTCAACCTAATACGTTAAGCATTAAGAAATAAATACAATACAAAGTCACAGGTCCCTAATCATAGTTAGCAAGAATATAATAGACAAACTCAGAATAAAATAATTCATATAACAAATGAATATCATCCAAGACATAAAAATACGGGTCAACATGCCCTTATATATATCTGAACAAATGAATACTGAAGAAATATAAAATATATCGATCAGCTACAAAAGTAAACTAGAACCATCAACTAATAAATGAAAAGAAAAGGCTTTGACTCCTTCTTCTGCTCCGTCTATAAGGCACCCGTGCTGAGAATCCTCTAGCTCCTGTTGAACTTGTTCTTCCTCTAAGTCTGACATACACCAGAGAAAACATATGTACGTCAGCATGCATGACACACGGTAAGACCCCACAAAACAAATAGAAGAACAAAAACCAAAGCGGAAAACGATATGATAACAAAATTAACAAAAGAACGTATGTAAGGACCATGAATTTTTGATACTAGTTAAAATAATTTTTAGGTAATTTTATATTTTTAATTATTATTTTTAAGAGAGTATTTGTATTTTTTTTATTTTCTACAATTTTCTATGATTTAAAAACCAAGTTTTATATTTATTTAAATGATTTTGATAATTATAAATTTATTTAGTGTAATAAAAAAATTTATAAAATTTATCTGTTGTGTTATCGGTACTATTACGTATTATTTTGGATAATATGTTGTATTAATATTATTATTACATATTATTTTGTATAATACGTTATATTATTATTATATATTATTCTGTATAATTTGTTGTATTATTTCTACTGTTGCATATTACCTGTCGTATTAGTATAACTAGGACGTTTTACTGTAGGGATAATTATGCCATAATTTTTTGATTTTAAATATAAGAAATTATATTTTTATTTAATTATTCTTGTTTAATTATACAATTTCTTATATTATTTTTACTGTTGCGAATTATTAGTTGTAATATTACAACTGATATATTTTAATGTGTAGATAATTATCGAATAATTATTTATTTTATTTTGTAATTATTATTTTTAAATAATTTTCTAAACCCTAATTTCCTTTTTCTGTCTCCTATATATATACATATTGTTGGCCTACTTGTTTTGATGATGATTTACAAACAATTTACATCTAATGTTGTTTATCTAGTATTTGTATTTTTTATTTATTCTAGGCAAACAACAAGTTGGAGGATGAATGGAATAGCGCTTCAACGACGATATCAAATGGAGATTGGCGGAATTGTGGAGTGAAGCTTATGCAATTCAAGTTTAAGATCCAAGTTCAGCTTTATCCGCATAGTGTACCAAGTCAAGCTTATTGAAGATCAAGATCGGCTTGGGTAATCGAGTTTAGGTTTTATATTATGTGTGTTAGATACTCTAAGCTCAATATCATATACACACACATTTTATTGGTTTCCTTGTATATATATGTAGTCATATATATATACAACACAAGTTTTGGTTTTTATATTTTTAAATATGAAATTACATATTTCATATTTATTTTTTGATTTGGTTTAACTACTTAGATATGAAACAAATATATTTTCATATACATACTCATATGTTTTATTTTCTACTGTATTTGTAAAAATTTTGTATTCTTAGTTTCTGAACTTAACAATAATCATATACATCTTTTATTAAGCCTACAAAATCATTTTGTAATATTTCAAAACATGGTTAAGCTAAAATATCAAAACTCATGTGTTCACACTTTCATGTTTTTGACTATTTTACAAAATAATGATATTTCTCATTTGGGAAGTCCTTTTAGAAAATCAGTTTTTGTAGCATGTATATTATCATGTCTACAATCATTTTCTAAAGTTTCATCATTTTTGGAATTTATTTGATATTTTTAAACAGTGTTTTAAAATCAGCAAACTGCTTTCAAACCTAAATTTTTCATATTTTATATATCAGTTTGTGGTCGACCGCCACGGTCGACCGCGCCTGTGTCTTTTGCTGAGTGGGCCGCAGAAACTTTCGCGGTCGACCACCACGGTCGACCGTCAGCTTGAATTTTCCCACGGTCGACCGCCAAAGTATCTGAAAGTTTTCTAAGTTTCAAAGCTGGCTCGCGGTCGACCGCGAGTTTTCCACAGTCGACCGCCATTCACTCCAACGGCTATTTTGTACAGAATCTGATTTTCGATTCTGTTGGCTTTTTGGTCTTTTTCTTTGGGATTTTTGCTGTTGTTTTTCTCTTCCTATATAAACCCCCAAACCCCTTCTATCTCAATAACCCAATGGATAGTTTTAAAGAAGTTTAAAAGAGTTTTGAAAAGGGTTTTAGTTGAGTTCAAAGTCTGTTTGGTTTGTGAAGATTGTTTTACAAGTGGAGAAGATCATTTACAGTGTTTGAACTTCATTTTAATCCTCCTTTCCAACTTGACTTTTAGAGAAGAATTCCTAAACTCTATTTCTAGCTATTTATTGTTTTGTTCATAATTTCTATATGCAAGATTTTAATTGAGTTTATTTGTTTAGATTTTCTCATTTCTTACATACACAATCTTTGAGCTCATTGTATTTACATTCATAGTATAATTTGGGTTGTGGGGACTTGTAACAATTGAGTGTGAGCTTTCATTGTGTTCTCATCTATTGTAGAGAACAAATTTATTATTTGTTACAATTGTGAGATTGTAAAGTTTTTGGTTAGCTAGAAAACCGAGTGTGAGGAGTGGACGTTGATCGGTGAACGTTGAAAACCAACATTGTGAGTGTGAGTGTATACGTTGTTCGGTGAGCGTTGAAAACCGACACTGTGAGTGATTGTGAACGTTGATCAGTGAACGTTGAAAACCGACATAGTATGGTTGTAAACGTTATTTAGGTGAGCGTAGAAAACCCGTTCATGATAGTGGATTTCTCCCCGGGAGTGGGGAGCGGAGACGTAGGACGGAAGGTCCGAACTCCGTAATCATTTGATTGTGTTTGTGTGTGCCTTGGCATTTATTCTTATTTGTGCTCATTGCCCATTTCGCCATTGCCTCTCTATTTAGTTTGTCCACTATCTAGTTTAGATTATTTACCCTTGTGTTGTTTATATATCCTTGCACATACATTGCCTATATCTCTTTGTTAGGATATATCTTGTTGTTCATATTGCTTATCCTAGCTCATATATATTGTTGTATTTTATACTTGCTAGGATAACTTGTTAATAAGTTTTAATTGGTATAAAATCGGATTATATTAGCATAAGACCCTAATCACTCCCCCTCTAAGGTCTAACAATTGGTATCAGAGCTTGATGCTCTTTGATTTAAGGTCTAATCGTCTTGAGTTAAAGATCCAAGTTATCTTTTTGTGCTAATCTTGTTTTTATTGCATTTGTATCTTGCTTGTATATTTTTACAAATTATGGATATGAATGATGCATCTTGTTTAGGCTATGATTCTAATATTGCACCTAAATTCAATGTTTTCCCTTATGCTCAATGGTGTTTTAGATTCAAAATATTTGTTCAATCTAAAAATATCAATTTATGGAAACTCATTGATTGTACTTATATTGTGCTCACATTGGAGAAATCCAAGTGGAATAAAAATGATAAAAGATTATTTATTATGAACAAGCTCTTGTTGAAATTCTTACATAATACATTTTATTCATCTTTGTCTATTAAGTTTGTTCATTTTGATAGTGGTTACACCTTATGGAAATTTATTGAAGCACATCAAGGGGACTTGGAGGCGATCCAACAAGCTTTGGAGGATCCGGCTTCAAGCTCATATGGAGCATCATGCACACGGCCACTAGGCGATAGCCCTAGTGAGGTTTGCAAGTTCAAAACCACTAATGATTTATCTAGTGATGAACTTGCTTGTGCTAGTGAAAAATTATTACATGCCTATAACAAATTGCATAAAGATTTTATTGATTTACAAAGTAAACATGAAGATTTGAAATCCGATCATGAGTTGTTAGCATCTAAGTTTGAAACTATTTCTAATGAAAATATGATCCTTAAAGAAAACAATAAAAAATTAAAATTTGATCATGTTTCTTTAACTTCAAATGTTGCTAGTTTAACTCATGAAAAAGATAATGCCATGTTAGAAGTAGAGAACATAAAAAATAATACTGCTTCTTTTATAAATAATTATTTATGTTCTACTTCTAAAGTTAATGCTAATATGCCTAATGATGAGTTGAACAATGTTAAAAACCGTATTTCTTCTTTAGATTCAACTCTTAATACATGCATTAACAACCATAAGAAGCTTGTGAATATGTGTGTCAAGTCTAAGTCAAAATCATCCACTCATCATGCACACATATATAGCAAAGTCTACAAATGCACAATTTACGGTCGTAAAGACCATCTTGCTAGATTTTGCTATGATGCACACAAATATAACAATGCTAATGCTCATTGTGCATCTCATGTAGCTTCTTCATCACATACACATGCATATGATTGTGCATCTCATGTAGCTTCTTCATCACATACACATGCATATGCTTATCATGCACATCATAAACATGTTAATGTGTTCAAATGTGATCTTTGTGGCACATACACATGCATATGCTTATCATGCACATCATAAACATGTTAATGTGTTCAAATGTGATCTTTGTGGTCGTTTTGGTTATTTGGCCAAGTATTGTTTTGATTTGAAAAGAAAATCATGTTTACCAAATATTTCTAGTAGACCACATGTTTTTAAATATGATGTTTGTGGTAGATATGATCACTTAGGAAAGTTTTGTTTTGATAATGTGTCACATTTGCAAAGGGTTTCAAATAATTTATCTTTGTTTGCAAATGGTTCCCGTGCACGAGCTAATGGTCCACAAAAACAAATGGATCTCTTTCATTGCACAAATTATAATCGGAAGGGTCATTTGTAAGATTATTATTTTGACCGTGCTAGTGCACCATATGCGCCCAAGAGGGTTCATAACCCTAGGGCTTTGAGCATAAAAGATAGGGGTCATGTCCCTAAATCTCTTAGTACCAAGAATTTTTGGGTACCAAAACAAATTTGATTTTTAAAACCAAGTACTTTAGTGATTTTTATTTTTCTTTGTCTTGGTTTTGAAAATTATGCTTTGAAATCTTTGAATATGAAAACAATTTTTCTTTGATTAATTATTTTTTTTTCATGACTATTAGTTTCGATTTTAAAGAAGAGGTTTGTAATTATATAACCCTCCGGGTTTCTTGGGTTTTTTATTTCCAAATCATGTTTACCGGATGCTAGAATGATTATATGGGTTGGAACAAGCTTAAGAGCTTGATATATTGTTGCCTCTCTTGAAATTGTTTTATCTAAGATTTTGTTTTGAATTATTGCTTTGAATTCATTATATTTCACTTATATGATAATATTTATGTGTTTGTGCTTATGGATCATCTATTCATGCCTTATAATGTATTCCATATGTGATTTGATCAAATCACACAAAGAAAATTCTCTTAATTGATCAAACATTGTTTTTGGATTTAAACTTTGATTTATGATTTCTTTTGGTTGATTTGTTTTCATTTGAAAACTTTTTGCATGATTCTCATGTTCCTCTTCTTTTGTTTTCATAAATCTATTCTTTTATATTGTTTTTATATTTTTTGTGTTAAAGAGACACTATTTTCATATTGACATATTTATATGTGTTCTCATTGTCTTTTTGTATGTGAGTCGTATTTAGCATATTTTTCCATCTATGCTTGCTCACATGTTTTTGCCTTAGCTTTCATTTCATATATTCTATATGGCTTTTTGATAGGGGGGCAATCCCTATACTTGTTTTATACTCACCTATGCTTATTGGTAGGGGGAGCGTTCGCTCTCTCCATTCATTTGTTTTCCCCTTTTTGATGTTGTCAAAGGGGGAGAAATATTGTGAGTGAGTATACATTTCCTTGTTCATATGCACATGAATTATATTTTATATATTCATCTTTATTCATGCATATATCTTTTTTTGTAAATTGTTTGTCATCATCAAAAAGGGAGAGATTGTTGGCCTTCTTGTTTTCATGATGATTTACAAACAATTTACATCTAATGTTATTTATCTAGCATTTGTATTTTTTATTTATTCTAGGCAAACAACAAGTTGGAGGATGGATGGAAGAGCGCTTCAACGACGATATCAAATGGAGGTTTGCGGAATTGTGGAGTGAAGCTTATGCAATTCAAGTTCGAGATCCAAGTTCAGCTTCATCCGCATAGTGTACCAAGTCAAGCTTATTGAAGATCAAGATCGGCTTGGGTAATCTAGTTTAGGTTTTATATTATGTGTGTTAGATACTCTAAGCTCAATATCATATACACACACATTTTATTGATTTCCTTGTATATATATGTAGTCATATATATATACAACACAAGTTTTGGTTTTTATGTTTATAAATATAAAATTACATATTTCATATTTATTTTTTTGATTTGGTTTAACTACTTAGATATGAAACAAATATATTTTCATATACATAAGCATATGTTTTATTTTCTATTGTATTTGTAAAAATATTGTATTCTTAGTTTCTGGACTAAACAATAATCATATACATCTTTTATTAAGTCTACAAAATCATTTTGTAATATTTCAAAACATGGTTAAGCTAAAATATCAAAACTCATGTGTTCACACTTTCATGTTTTGGACTATTTTACAAAATGATGATATTTCTCATTTGGGAAGAAAACTCATGTGTTCACACTTTCATGTTTTGGACTATTTTACAAAATGATGATATTTCTCATTTGGGAAGTCCTTTTTGTAGCATGTGTATTATCATGTGTACAATTATTTCCCAAAGTTTCATAATTTTTGGAATTTATTTGATATTTTTAAACAGTGTTTTAAAATTAGCAAACTGCTTTCAAACCGAAATTTTTCATATGTCAGTTCGCGGTCGACCGCCACGGTCGACCACGCCTATGTCTTTTCCTAAGTGGGCAGCAGAAACTTTCGCGGTTGTCCGTCCGCTCGAATTTTCCCATGGTCGACCGCCAAAGTATCTAGAAGTTTTCTGAGTTTCAAAGCTGGCTCGCGGTCGACCGCGAGTTTTCCACAGTCGACCGCCATTCACTCCAACGGCTATTTTGTACAGAATCTGATTTTCGATTCTGTTGGCTTTTTGGTCTTTCTCTTTGGGGTTTTTGCTGTTGTTTTTCTCTTTCTATATAAACCCCCAAACTCCTTCTATCTCAGTAACCCAATGGATAGTTTTAAAGAAGTTTAAAAGAGTTTTGAAAAGGGTTTTAGTTGGGTTCAAAGTCTGTTTGGTTTGTGAAGATTGTTTTACAAGTGGAGAAGATTATCTACAGTGTTTGAACTTCATTTTAATCCTCCTCTCCAACTTGATTTTCAGAGAAGAATTCGTAAACTCTATTTCTAGCTATTTATTGTTTTGTTCATAATTTTTATATGTTAGATTTTAATTGAGTTTAGTTGTTTTGATTTTCTCATTGCTTACATACACAATCTTTGAGCTTATTGTATTTACATTCATAGTATAATTTGGGTTGTGGGGAGTTGTAATAATTGAGTGTGAGCTTTCATTGTGTTCTCATCTATTGTAGAGAACAAATTTATTATTTGTTACAATTGTGAGATTATAAAGTTTTCGGTTAGCTAGAAAATCGAGTGTGAGGAGTGGACGTTGATCGGTGAACGTTGAAAATCGATATTGTGAGTGTGAGTGTATACGTTGTTCAGTGAGCGTTGAAAATCGACACTGTGAGTGATTGTGAACGTTGATCGGTGAACTTTGAAAACCGACATAGTGTGGTTGTAAACGTTATTCGGGTGAGCGTAGAAAACCCGGTCATGATAGTGGATTTCTCCCCGGGAGTGGGGAGCGGAGACGTAGGACGGAAGGTCCGAACTCCGTGATCATTTGATTGTGTTTGTATGTGCCTTGGCGTTTATTCTTATTTGTGCTCATTGCCCATTTCGCCATTGCCTCTCTATTTAGTTTGTCCACTATCTAGTTTAGATTATTTACCCTTGTGTTGTTTATATATCCTTGCACATACATTGCCTATATCTCTTTGTTAGGATATATCTTGTTGTTCATATTACTTATCCTAGCTCATATATATTGTTGTATTTCATACGTGTTAGGATAACTTGTTAATAAGTTTTAATTGGTATAAAATCAGATTAGATTAGCATAAGACCCTAATCACCCCCCTCTAGGGTCTAACACATATATCTCTCTCAGTCTCTCTCTTCTTTATCTCTCTCTTGTGATTTAATTTCAGCCGCCGCCCCCATCTACCCATCTCCCCTGTTCTCTCTCCCCGACCCGGAAGCCACCGCTCACGGCACAGCACCGACCGCCCCCAGCGACCACCTTCCTTTGGTCGTTCCGCATCGCCTCCTTCACCCGCGTCGATCACCCCACGCTCTCCATGCGTCTCCCTCACGAGCGTCACCCGTGCTCCTCTCTTCCCCCTTCCATGCTCTTGTCGACTGGCCAGCTCCAGCTCAGGCGCCACGACCGGCCCTCGTGCTCGTCAACCTCACTCCTCATGCGCGTCCTCCTTATCTCCTCCGACCAGCAACAACCCCGTCGCCCCCCCTCTTTCGTCGACGCTCCCCGCCGCCTCCACGTCGCACGACTCCGCCTCCCTCACCCTGCTTGTCCTCTCGATCACCTGCAGCCACATCCCCTCTTGCTCCTCCTCGGCCTGGCTCAACCTCACCAACCCTCAGCACCTCATTGTTTAAGCCCCTCAGCCGCCTCTAGCTTTTCCTTCCCTGAAGCTCTCCTTCGCTCCGCACGATCGACGACACCCTTGTCTCGCAAGCTCAGCCGATGTCGCAGCCCTGCAGCGACCGTACGTCCTCGCCTGCTAGATCTCCACCACCCGCTGACCAGCGACGCTGACCCGAGTTCGCCATCGCATTCCACTCGTGCTCAGATCAGATCCGCATTGTCGACGTCGAATCGTTCGACGTAGCCAAGACAAGATCCCGAATCTTGATTATTTTCATTTTAATTCTTAGTTTCATCGTAAATTATTATGTAACTCGTCATTCAATTTTCTAGATCCGTTATGAGTTAATTAATTAGATTAGTCTGTGATATATTATTACCCACGTGGGATTGCTTAACATGAATAGCTGTGTGTAAGCTTGTTGTGTTATCACTTAGTTGTTATCCAATAAGAGAGATTGTACATGAAGATGACTTCTGTTAAAAGTATGATTTATAAGCATGCTTCAAAGCATGGCTATACTCTCTCGGCATCGATATCCTAATGTGAGGAGTCCCGAGTTCCCTCGATATCGATATCCCGGTATGAGGTTTCCTTGATTATTACTATTATAGCATTGACTAGACGATGCACCCTTGATCGGCAGTGTGGTGGGTCACGGTTATTTTCATAGTTTTACAGAATTTGTTCTACGGTAACTCCGTGGCTAGTGCACAATATTTCATGTACAGTTGCGTAATTAATATGATAAACATAGGGTTATAAAGGGGAATTGGACGAAGAATATAGCATGTATATAAACGGGCACAGCGCTTTCCTGTTATCGTGATATCGTGAGTGTTATATATATGGGCCAGAGGGCTAATACTTGACTTAAAGGCAGCCCCCGAACAGGTTTATGGGGACCTGATTATATACATCAAAATATTCTTCCCCAATTCAAATAACATGTAAAACAAGAATAACATGATTGCGTACTTTATGGTGGACTTTGTTAGTTTTGTTGAGATGTAGACCAGTGTTGTTCTTTTCATACATAGATCGGGATTAATATTTAATTATTTATAATTCGAGACATATAGTATATATATGAGGGTTTCCTTGTTTGGATTATTTTGCTCGACGTACTACGTCTCGAGTTGTAGATTTTTAAGTATTAATTCCATCTAGTTGTATGACCTTGTGACTTGTATGATTATTTCGCTAGCTACCACTCATTACTTGTTCGATTTTTGGATTCTTCTGATTATCATGTTTTAGTAGTGTTATCGCATGTTGGTTTTGTTGGATTTCTAGTTGTTCGTCTCTTTGTCATTTTCTATTTTTCGTATCGTTTTCCGCTTTGGTTTTCGTTCGTTCTATTCGTTTTGTGGGATCTTGCCGTGTGCCATACACGCTGACGTACACCTGTTTTCTCTGGTGTACGTCAGACTTAGAGGAAGAATATGTTCAGTAGAAGCCAGAGGATTCTCAGCAGGAGTGCCTTGTAGACGGAGTAGAAGAAGGAGTCGAAGCCTATTCTTTTCATTTATTAGTTGATGGTCCCAGTTACTTTTGTAGTTCTTTCCATTCCTACTTGAATGATGTATTTTGTATCTCTTCAATATTCATTTGTTCATTTTGTATAAGGGTATGTTGGACCCATATTTTCATGTCTGGGATGATTTACTATTGATGATATGTCTATTTCTTATTCTGGGTTGTCCTTATATTCTTGCTATTGTGATTGGGGACCTGTGCCTTTGCATTGTATTTATTTTCAGACGCTTAGTGTATTGGATTGAGAAGAAAAGAAAAAAGAAAAAAAATAATATTGTATATTTCTTCTCAATCTAATACGTCACGAGCTTGTTCACGTTCCGATTCCCGGGCATTTTGGGAAGCGGGGCGTGACAACGTGCATCTGGAAATCCGACAAAATCAACATGCAAATTCACTACTAAAACATGATAATCATAAGAATCCATAAATCAATCGGGTAATGAAATCATGTAGCTAGCGATCAGAATAATCATCCAAGTGACAGAGTCATACAATTAGATGGAATTAATACTTAAAAATCTACAACAAGAGACGTAGTACATCGAGCGAAATAATCCGTGAAGTTGTAGGTTATACAAAACATGCACAGCCAGCTGTGCATGTTTTGTATACGTACCTATTAACTCATATATATACCAATTTTGTTGCATGCGGCATTTCCCAGAGACCGCTTTCTGGGAAATACGGCCTGTAACTCCACGGGAATTGAACTCCCGTAGAGTTTCATATGTTCGTAAATCTTCACGAGAGTTGAACTCCCGTGAAGATTTATAAAGAAATTAAACTTCACGGGAGTTCAACTCCCGTGAAGTTTAAAAATACAATAAACTTCATGGGAGTTGAACTCCCGTGAAGTTTTGAAAAACTTTTAACAAAAACCGACATGTTTTCAACGTTGGGCTGAAAACAGGTCGGTTGTTGTAAATATTTTCAAAAGAGGTCGGTTTTTGCAAATAAAAACTCAAAATGGTCTATTTTGAAAATTTATCCTTAATTAAAGATCAATTCTTTTTTCTTTCTTTTCTTTTTTCTTTCCCTTCCCCTTCCTGATCATTGATCTTTTTGTTGTTTTACTCAGCTTTGATTTCGTTGATGGGGTTTAGAGATCCGACGGCGATGAAGCACTACGATCTGGAGACTGATATTGAGGTGCTTGATTTGCTCGATACTGTCTCAAGACAGAAGCAGGTGAGATTGAATTAGGCAATTAACTTAGAACAAATTTTCGATTTAAACCCATTTAAAATTTTTATTAAAAAAATCGACCCATTTGACTTTTTATTATCAAAACCGACCCATTTCGTGCCACGTCAGCAGCGTGGCCACGAAATGGGTCGGTTTTTTTTTAAATGACGCCGCTAAATAGTCGGGGTTGCCAACCGCGACTATTTAGTTATGTCGGGGTTGGCAACCTAACAATCCAATGTTCGAGAGAGACCACAGTGGTGCCTCCGCCTCTTACATAGCTCGGTTGATTATGCCAAGATTAAAGAAGAAGCTTGAACTAAGGCCCGATGACATAATTGAGAGAGTGTCACATGATAAGTGGATTGAAATATCGTATATCAAAGCGTGGAATGCAAGGAGAATTGCGATGACAAAAATATTTGGTGATTGGGAAAGGTCTTACGCGACTCTGCCTCAATATCTTGATGCGATCAAAAGAAGCAATCCTGGATCTGAATACAAACTCATAACCAAAGAGGTCAATCCGGGAGTTCATAAATTCACCTCTGTATTTTGGGTATTTGGTCCTTCGATCGAGGGATTTAAATTTTGTCGGCCGATCCTTAGCATTGATGGGACACACTTATACGGTAAATATAAGGGTGTATTGCTTGTCGCTACAGGAGTAGATGCAGATGGGGGCTTATTTCCTTTGGCCTTCGCAGTTGTAGAGGTCGAGAATAGTGAAAATTGGGAGTGGTTTTTTTCTTGCATCCAATTATATATTTTTAATGTGTTGCCTCCTAGAAAAATTACTTTTATATCCGATAGGATGAAAGGTATTCCAAGAGCATTGTACAGGAGATTTGGCTCTGATCACAATCACCGCTATTGCTTACGACACATTAGAGCTAATTTTAAAAAGAGCTTTGGTCAAGTACATCTACAAAACCTTCTTTGGCAAGCGGGTGTTACACCCGAAACATGTGTGTATGATCGGATACGGGATCAAATCAAGGCAACATCTCCAGCTGCACATGATTGGATTGAGAGTAGTTTGGGAAGCGATTACGTCGACCGGTGGGCTCTAAGTAAAGATGGAGGGAATCGCTATTGCATGATGACAACTAATTGTTCTGAAAGCTTCAATGGTGTACTTAAGGGGGCTCGAGCAATGCCCATACAAGCGTTGGTTGCGAGGATATTTTATAGACTAAATAAGTATTTTGTCAAGCGGCGAGAGGATGGAGCAAAGTGGGGGACGTTGTTGACCCCAAAAAATGAAGAGATTATAGGAGCTCGTGTCAAGTAGGCCAGATTGACTAAGATTGTGAGATTTGCTATAGATGAATGGGAGGTTACAGACAATCACGGTCATAATTACACCGTCAATCTACGAGGAACACAATGCGCATGCACCTGTAACATTCCAGAATTGCAAAAATTGCCATGTGCACATGTTATAGCGGTTACGACCAAGCAATTTGGGGGTGCAAATACATCGTATTACACATACGCTTCTGAGTGGTACCAATCAAGCCACTATAGAGATTCATACAGTCAGTTTTTTCATCCCATTGTAGATAGTCGTTACTGGCCACCCTATAACGGGCCGCATGTGTTACCTCCTGAATTTAAGCGGCAAGCCGGACGCCCGAGATCAACACGCATAAAGTCTACGATGGATGGAGGTCGGGAAGGAGTTCCAAAAACAAATAGATGTGGATATTGTAGACAACCGGGCCACAGGAGATCTCACTGTCCCACCAATCCAAATAAATAGCAATTAATGGGTATAATTATTCTATTCTTTGTTAATTATTCAACTTCGTTTATACTTCATTATATTCTACTCCATTATATCATCATATGTGTTTCATTTATATGTGTTTCATTTATATGTGCAGCTATGGAGGTGGGGCCATTGACGTATGAGGTCCTTTATGACCAACCTCGACATCGATCCGCGAAGATTGACACTGGGGAGAAAATTAGATTGGTAGTTATAAATTACATTTTCATTCAAGGATTATTCTAAGTTATTGGCTGTTACTGAACATTTACACTGTTTATTATATGCAGGCCCCGAGCATTACTATCGTTGATCACACTCGTGCACACTCGAGCTGGGAGTTGACCGATCCACATGTCCAATATTATGTTCGTCAAGCATGCTTCTGATGCGACCGAGGAGATCGTCAAGATGTATGCCCGTGCATACATACTTCACATGATCGGTACTATTCTATTCCCGGATTCCACGAAGGATTCGGTGCACGTGAGGTGGTTGCCACTCCTGGAGGATCTTGTGGATTGTGGGGGATTGTCATGGGGGAGTGCCGTGTTAGCGTATCTGTATAGGGAGATGACCAAAGTGGCTCTTGTTCAAAACAAAGAATTCAAGGGTTGTCTCACTCTGCTACAGATATGGTCTTGGGAGAGATTGCATTTGGGTTGCCCAGATTTGAGAGAGGCACGTGCTCTCGATGGCAATATTCTGTTAGGCTGCAGGTATTACTAAGTTATTTTAAAAAATATATGATTACATGTAATTTTATACATTTGTTTTAATTTATACTAACTCATTGTATATAAATTAGATGGAATGTATCTAGATCATGGCATACCTCACCAAAGGGCCATGAAAACTTCTATAGGAACGAGCTCGATCAAATGGAGGACGAACAGGTATTAAATCATAATATCTAAAAATTTTCAATCATTACATCATTTATTACTGAAATCTGCTTTACTTTATCTTTTTATAGGTCAAGTGGATGCCATATGAACAAGTTTTAGAGTCACTACCAGATATATGCACAGAAGAGCCGGATGTGTGGCGTGCTCGCGTCCCGATCATATGTTTTGAGATTGTCGAGATGCACGTGCCCGGCCGTGTGCTACAACAATTTAGGCTACGACAACATATCCCGGTCCCTGTGGAGGTAATAGAGAGAAATCCCAGAAAAGGTGCACATCGTCAAGATTGGGAACATATTCACAGTGCTTACATCGGGAGGTGGGATAACAGGGAAGAACATTTAGTGATGGAGAGGGTTGACGCACCTGACCTAGGTGTGTATTTGCGGTGGTATTGGGGGATTACTCGCCGGTGGATATTTCAGGAGAACAAAGCTCCTAAGGAATACATACCAAGAGGCCCAGTTGAGAGAGAGTTGGTAAGTGTATAAGCAAAATATACAGTTACCTTGTGAGTTTTATTTTATTATCATCCAAATCATAATAGCTTTCTTGGGGTTTTTATCGTATAGGTACAAGAGCTCGAAGAACTTTCTACTATGGCGCATGATGCAATCCGAACAACTACCGAGTCAGGGCCGAGGAACACGTTCCTTCGCATGATCAAAAAGATTCGGTCCACTCTTCAAAGGACGCGTAATGCAAGACGAGATGGACGTGAGGAGCGACCAATTGAGTACGGTCGTCGCCGGTTCCGAGGACACACAGGGGCAGGCTCAAGCAGTGCACATGATGAAGCTAGCGGCTCACAGAGGCCCAAGCCCGGATGTTCACAGTCGGTTCGAGTCGATGAGGATGTCATGCACTCCCAACTTCACACACAACCGGACGAGGAACTGATCCGAGCTCACGTCGAAGGTGAACGTGTCAGGGGGAGAGGGAGGGGGAGGGGGAGAGGGAGAGGAAAGGGAGTTGTATCCGATTGAAACTGAATATTATGTATCTGATTGAGTATTGATAGGATGTTTGTGTTTGAAACTAAATATTATGTATTAGATTGAGTATTGATTATTAGTATGTGAATTGCATGGTATGTATCCGATTGATTATGGTTTTTTATTTGAGATTATTGATTGGTATGTGTGTTATTGTGATTGTGATTGAATTGTGGATTGATATGTAACAGCAGGAGTTTGAATTTCCAGCGGAGTTCATATTTCCAGCTATTTTTAGCTGGAAGAGTCTGCCAAATGGTCGGGGTTAGGAACCCCGACCATTTTGTGCACGAACACAAAACAGTCGGAGTTCCCAAACCCGACCGTTTTGTCGTAGCGAATGAACCTCTCTGCCAAATGGTCGGGGTTGGGAACCCCGACCATTTTGTCGTAGCGAATGAACCTCTCTGCCAAATGGTCGGGGTTGCCAACCCCGACCAATTAGGCAGGGGCCTAAATTAGTCGGGGTTGGGAACCCCGACTATTTTAGCGTGCCCTTAGCTAAGTAGTCGGGGTTGCCAACCCCGACATAACTAAATAGTCGGGGTTGGCAACCCCGACTATTTAGCGGCGTCATTTAAAAAAAACCCGACCCATTTCGTGGCCACGCTGCTGACGTGGCACGAAATGGGTCGGTTTTGATAATAAAAAGTCAAATGGGTCGATTTTTTTAATAAAAAATTTAAATGGGTTTAAATCGAAAATTTGTTCTTTTGCTTGCACGCTACATCTTGGTGGCGTTTGCTTATAGTTATGGAATATATCTTGACATTTGGACTTGGGAGGTATATTTTTAGTCAGAGTGAGTTGAGAGAGACTCTTAGCCTCTTAGGTTTACTAATTTGGAATTTTAATCAAAAAAAAAAAAAAACACTAGGAAGACGATAAATATATATGACAGTAAAAGATAGCGACATCACTATGTCTTTATTTGCAAGGAAACTTTACGTTGAGTAGTTAGACAAATAATACAGGCATACCAGGTCTTGGTACATAACTCTTTCATCATAAACACATAATTAAGTTTGGATTATGCCACGATGACCTACTTACTATATTTGTACATGAGAATAATTTATTATTTAGTAGAAAAGATTCCAAAATCAAAACC
>NC_033801.1:52653555-52658208 GCF_001876935.1 Asparagus officinalis
CCCAGCTGCTAAATGCATATTTTTTTAACCACATTCTAAGAATGGTTTTCTTACACTGGCTGTTCAATTAACACAATTGTCTTTTTAGCAATGACTTCCTCCACTACTAAAAGATATTTAATATTCTTTCGAACTAAATGATATCAGCAATCAGAAACATCTTTACTTAGTGTTAAGGTTTTCCTTTTACATAGGGTTTTCATTATTAGCTCTAGCATCTTCCCACCCCTTCCTCCAGGGGGTTAACAGGACAGGTGCTTTGAATGAATATAATCAAGATAACTGCAATCCATGAAATTCAATAATATGTTGTATGCATTTTCAATAATATGCTGTATGTATGTTCTTTTCCTTTTATCTGGTATTATTGCATGGACCCTTACTGACTCTTCTTCTGATAATTTTCATATGTTCCATTTTGTATTGTCATTGATCATACGTTGGGCTGTAAATGGTATCCAGAACTTATAGACCCGATCCATTTTTTCAGACATAATATTGAATTCGAATTTGAAATTCTTTGACATGAATCAGATATAATCACGTCTAGCATCGGGTTAATATATTGGCAGATCAAAATCAGAAGATCCACAAACACGACCTTGTATCATATATAGTTAAATAATGTAGGTTTTAGCGCACCTTCCCTTAAATAAGTGAACATGTCAAATTATTGCTCACAAAACAAATAGTTAATGAAAATGGCCTAAACAAGTGGCCAAATCCAAACTCAACTCGGATTTTTAATTTTCTAATTATTATTATTTTATTAAGTTTAAATGCGCTCAATTCTGATTACAACATCTTGTGGGTTTTAGATGTTGACAACATATTTTCTTATTCTATTCAAACTAGTGTGCACCACGTGCAAAGCACGGTTCCCTCATTTTTTAAGCACCGCATTTTGAATTTTCCTTCCTTTTTTTAACACATTTGATTTAATTATTGTATGCTTAAAATTAAAAATCATATCTACTCCTATATACTTAAAAAATGATCTAAGCTTTAATACATTTGATTTAGAATTTATATCAACTCCTCTATACTTGAAGGAGAATCCACATTTTAATACATTTAATTTGCTTTACTGTTTATAATACAGTAAATTACTGTTGAATAAATAGTAGCTTCTAGTATAGAGGCTCACACTTGATTTACCGTTTATGCTACAGTAAATTCATTGTTGTGTGAATAGTATTTTCGAATGTGGACAACTAGATCTGGTTTAGTAATTCACTGTAATATTTACTGTTGCGTAAACAATGATTATTTGGATCCTCATATAAATATAGAAGAGTAGATTCTAATATTACATAAATCCAAATCGAATTCGAGCACTTACAGTTACATTAAACGTTGGACGCTTCTAGGCGTCAGACTTGGCGCCTAGCGCTTAGTCGTCTAGACGGACGCCTAAACGGTTTCTGAGCGTTTTTAGGACGATTTTTTTATTTAATTGTGATACTTGAAGATAAATATATATATACTCAATCAAAGATGCATAAATACTAAAATACCAACACTATTAACTAAATTACTTGGTTTACTAATTACAATAGCTCTTTGTATGTTTATACTTCTCAACTCAAATTATAAGTTCATCTCAACAGTGAAAAACTCATTCTCAACTCAAATTATTGTTAACTTATAAGTTAATGTTAAGTTTAAGTTTACAATAAATTTAAACTTAAGTTTACTGTTAACTTAAGTTTACTGTTTACTTAAACTTAAGTTTATCATCAACAAAAAACTTAATATTAACTTAAACTTAAGTTTACTGTTAGCTTGAACTTAAGTTTAACTTAAACTTAAACTTAAACTTAAACTTAAACTTAAGTTTACTGTTAACTTACACTTTTTAAATTTAAGTTACTGTTGTTATCTAACTTAAATAGATATTTAAGAAGTATTCTTTATCTTGTTAGTAGTTACAGAGATCGGGGGAGTTCGGTAATGTTACAGAAGGTGCTAGACAGACTAGGCGTTTGAGCGAGCACCTAGCGCCTAGACCTCTAGGCGTACGCCTAGTCAGCGCCTAGGTGTTTGACTATTTTTAAATTATTTAATTATAATAATTGATAAAAATATATATTAAATTCATATAAATTTTTAAAAAAAGATAGCAATGTTAGTTCCACAATAAATCATGCATACTTAGATACTAAATAGCCAAAATAATAATTAACAAGGCTAGAGCTCATGCATACTTAGATACTAAATAGCCAAAATAATAATTAACAAGGCTAGAGCCTAAGATGTTTTCTTTTTTTATTTTTAGCTAGAGCCTAAGATGTTTTCTTTTTTTATTTTTAATTACAATAATTGATAGTGAATGTCAATGTTATAGAAAGCTTAGATACCTGATTGGTGTCCAGGTGGATTTCTTTATTTATTTAAGTGGTGGTCGATGAGGTTTTGCTGAAGGTCGGAGGAGGTAGTGGAGGTGTTTATATTTGGAGGTTAATGGAGTTTGGAGGACGTGTAGGTTACAACAATAAAATTACTGTTGGACCCTAGAGGGGGGGTGATTAGGATCTTATGCTAATCTAATCCGATTTCATGCCAATTAAAACTAATTAATAAATTATTCTTGTTAGATAGATATACAATATGTTACAAGCAAGAATAAGCAATATGAACAAAGAACAATATCCTAGCAATGAGATATATAGTAAAATATATGCGAGGATATATAAATTAACACAAGGGTGAAACAATATAGAGGACAATATAAATAAGCAAAAGAACAATGGCGATATAAGATATGAACACAAGAATTAAGTACGCCAAAGACAATGCAAACACAAGCAAATGATCACGAAGTTCGGACCTTCCGTCCTACGTCTCCGCTCCCCACTCCCGGGGAGAAATCCACTATCACAATCGAGTTTTCTACGCTCACCCGAATAACGTTTACACCTCATAATTTCATTCACGGAGTTCGGTCCCCACGACCTACGTCTCCGCTCCTCACCTCGAGGATATTTCCACTTCACACTCGGTTTTTTAGCTAATCGAAAACTTTACAATCTCATAATATAACAAATGATTTGTTCTCTACAATAGATGAGAACTCAATGTAAGCTCACTCTCTAGATTACACAATCCCACAACCCAATTATACTATGAATGTAAATACAATAAGCTCAATGGTTGTGTGTGTGTAAGCAAAGAGAAATAAATCAAAACTAAACTCAATATAATTCTACCTTAATAACAATGATAATCAAATATATATAAAAGAGCTAGAAATAGAGTTTAGAAAACTTCTCAATAGATCAAGAGATTGAGGGAGGATGGTTGGATGCTCAAACACCAATAGATAATCTCCTCATGCTCTTGTGAAATTAATTTTTCAAAATCAAACTCTCAAATGCTTAAAAGCTTTTTAAACACACTTAAACAAAAACTTAAACCTTTGATGAAACTCTTTTAAACTTGGTTTAAAACCCTCTCTTAGTTGTAGAAAATAGTTATGACAAAGGGGTATATATAGGCTTGAAGAAAACAACTCAAAAAACCCATAAAAAACAGAAAAAAAGATGTTATCGTTCCTGTGCAACGGTCGACTGCTACAGTAACAGCGGTCGACCGTGTTACAGTGCGGTCGACCGCACTGTTCACAGACAGTTTCTGTTTTCGACAGATTCTGGAATTTTGCGTATCTGACTTTGTAAAATCAATTAAAAATAGTAAATCAGCTCCAAAAATCATGAAATTTTGAGGAAAGATTCTAGACATGTAGATAAACATGTTAGAAAGAATTTCTGAAATATCTCTTTCCAGTTGAGAGAAATAAATGTTTGAACATAGATATACAGTTTCTGAAAAAACTGCAGAAAATACGGTTTTGTAAATTCAATTGAAAATAACAAAACAACTCCAAAAATAGTAAAACTTGGGGAAATGTTTGTATATATGATGATAAACATGTAAACAAAGAAATTTTTCAAATCACATTTCCCAATTGTGAAAACGCATCAGTTTTGCAAAAACATGCACGAACATGTGCACGAACATGAGCTAATTAAAAACTTGATTTTGTAAATTCAAATAAACATAACAAATTAATTCCAAAATTGATAAAACTTTGAAAAACATTTATAAACATGAAATTGAACATGTTAGAAAAAGAATTTCTCAAATTAAATTTCTTATTTGTGAAAACTCATGTATTTTGCAAGATCAGTTTTGCAAAAACATGCACGAACATGTGCACGAACATGAGCTAATTAAAAACTTGATTTTGTAAATTCAAATAAACATAACAAATTAATTCCAAAATTGATAAAACTTTGAGAAACATTTATAAACATGAAATTGAACATGTTAGAAAAAGAATTTCTCAAATTGAGTTTCCCATTTGTGAAAACTCATGTATTTTGCAAGTGTGTCCAAAACATGAAAATGTGATATACATGAAATTTGATGTTTTGACATAAACAATGTTTTGAAACCCTATGAAATAATTTTATAGACTTAATGAAATATATATACAATGATTGTTAAGTCCATAAACCAAAACTTGTGTATATATATAACTATATATATAAAAACCAAATATGTGTGTATATATGATTGAGCTTAAAGTACTAACACACATAATATAAAATCTAAACTAAATATACCCAAGCTTGATTGATCTTCGATGTA
>NC_033801.1:52659289-52668701 GCF_001876935.1 Asparagus officinalis
AAGTTGAAGTGCAACCAATGCAATAAGTTAATGTGGCATTTTCTAATGCAAAGATGATCTTTGTGCCACTCAGTAAGATTTGTTGTCCAGATGGTGATGTCAATAAGCATGAACATTATGATTGTAATTATCTTTGTTCTAGGACGATAACAAAGTTGAAGTGCAACCAATGCAATAAGTTAATGTGGCATTTTCTAATGCAAAGATGATCTTTGTGCCACTCAGTAAGATTTGTTGTCCAGATGGTGATGTCAATAAGCATGAACATTATGATTGTAATTATCTTTGTTCTAGGACGATAACAAATTTTCTATGAAGAAGTTTTTTAATTTTATTTTTAAGTTTTAATCTTCTACTAGTTAACTTATATATGGTTCTTTCTGCATGAACTGGTTAAGTAACAACACGTTGGTAACCAGTCAGTGCATATAGGCTGGTTTGGATTTAACAAATTGATTGCTACTTTTATATGATAGTCTCTTTATTTTTTTTCTCCCTCTCTTTTGGTGACTGGGCAGCCTAAGGGAATTCAGGGTGATCAGCATTCCTTTACTACCGCCTTATTTTCTCATTTGGTCTTGACTGGGAAGCATGCCTGAGGTGGCATTTTGGCCTCCTGTAACTTCATCCTGAAAATTAACTGTGTATAGCATACAAATAAGATGTCTCTTATATATTTTAAGTTTCAGTTGTGATTGATGCTTTCAAGAATTCTAGATTGTCCCTTATAGTCATTGTCTCCATGATAGGAATAAGTTGGCTGGAGGCAAGTCTCCAAACTGTGACAAGCCCCTTTTTAAAAAGCAATCGTGTTTCTGCTCTCTTCCAAGTACGACAAAGAGACTTCAATTATGAAGTCTTATAGCCTTGTTAGACACATATCAAACGTGTCAATCTTGCTAGTGTTTATTGTTTTGTAGTTTCTCAGAATTTTTACAATCTAGCCCATGCCATACTTCTTGATAGAGTATAAGTTACAACCTTCGATCCTCACAATAACTTAAGAGTTT
Organism: Asparagus officinalis; assembly: GCF_001876935.1. Classification (NCBI taxonomy): domain Eukaryota; kingdom Viridiplantae; phylum Streptophyta; class Magnoliopsida; order Asparagales; family Asparagaceae; genus Asparagus; species Asparagus officinalis. The sequence goes on from NC_033801.1 coordinate 52,660,300, forward strand.
TAATGTGGAGGTAGGGAGTTTAAGACTTTTGAGTTGTGCTTTTTAACTCCTGGATCATAGATTCTATTTTCATATTTTAAAAACATGCATGCATATCGTCAGATCTCTGTTTGCAATCCCCTTTGGTTTGTTATGAATATAGTGGTAAAATGTATGCAATTGAAAACAGAGGTGTTGTTTATACAGCTTCTGTTTGAATTTCTTTCCCTTCTTTGCAAAATATTGTTTTCGGAAAAAGTTGCCTTCATCATTGATTTCATTAAAACTTTAAACGTTACAAATGAAATTCAAATAACGAAAAATAAAAAATTACAACTTTTCGAAAATAAACACAAGAGCCGTTCGTCGTCTCTTGCTTGCGTGGGTCTTTGGCCTGTGACGGGGACGTCGATATCCGTGGACTACCTGACAATCAGATCTGATCCAGAAAATCGGACAGAGCTTCGTCGATCCGTGAGAGATCTAGAAACTTTGAAGCGCCTATCTCGGATAAAGCGAGATATTTGCTCTTCTTAGGATTACCGGCGAAGGGTAATGCTAAGGAACGGATACGGGTGATGAAGAATTCCCTTGGCGCGCTCGATCACTCTTCACTGTAGCAGGGCTTCGCCAACTTCTCTCCAAAATCCAGATCCCTCAAAAATGAGGCCTAAGGTTGCTATTTATAGGCAATGGGGGCACCTAGGGTGCCTAGACACCCCTGGGGTGTCTAGGAAAAGTCTAGACACCCCTGGGGTGTCTCAGAAAATCCGAGACACCCCTGGGGTGTCTCAGAAAATCCGAGACACCCCTAGGGTGTCTCGGAATTTCCGAGACACCCTGGGGTGTCTCGAAAATTTCCGAGACACCCTGGGGTGTCTCGGAATTTCTGAAATTCCGAGACACCCTTGGGGTGTCTCGGAATTTCCGAGACACCCCTGGGGGTGTTTTGGAATTCCTGAGACGTCCGTTGAGGTGCATTCGATTGTTTTCGCCGTAAATTCTTCGTCTGAACTCGGATTTGAGTGATTCCAAGTGCCTGGTGGTTGGATTATCTGTAGAGTGAACGAGACTCGAAGGGTGTTGTCCTTTTTGTGAACATCGCCGGGTTCCCGATTGGCCCGGGTCTTCGTTGTTCCGAAATCCTATCAGCTTACGTAGTTCGTCGATTCACTTCAATCGTTCATCGACGTCAATCGAACTCCTGTGGATCGGATAGTGGCGTTCATCATCGCTCTTTAACACCGAACTGTTCGTGGAGACCTATAGGCAATTTTCGATGCCTACAGATACCCCCTCCAAAGCGTTCCGGACTCGTTTCTTTTATAGAAGAGGCTGGGATACTTTGGATGTGATTGGTCTAGCCTTCAGTCGGCGTAAGGACCTGCAGTTAGCTTCAACTCTTGGCTCCTTCGCTTTTCGGTCTATTCGATGCTTTGACGAATAGCCGAAGTTCTTCCGGCGCTGCGTTTATCGCTTGTCCGTCGTCTGAGTCTCGAGTCTGCAGCTGATGAATTGAGTTTGGCTCGTGTCATTGAGTTGACTTTGAACTACCTCCGTCACATTGTGTTGACTTAGGGTTTCGGATCACAGTATGTTGACTCTGGTTGCAACGCGTTGACTGGCGTTGACCTAGGGTTACGCGTTGATCGGCGTTGACCCTAGGGTTTTGGATCGTCAAACGTTGACTTTGGTCGCAACGCGTTGACTGGCGTTGACCTAGGGTTACGCGTTGACCGGCGTTGACCCTAGGGTTTCGAATCGTCAAACGTTGACTCTGGTTGCAACACGTTGTCACACGTCGACTTGTGTGGATTTCGAATCCTTGAACGTTGACTTTTGTTGCAACGCGTTGACTGGTGTTGACCTAGGGTTATGCGTTGACCGGCGTTGACCCTAGGGTTTCAAATCGTCAAACGTTGACTCTGGTCGCAATGCGTTGACTGGCGTTGACCTAGGGTTACGCGTTGACAGGCGTTGACCCTAGGGTTTCGAATCGTCAAACGTTGACTCTGGTCGCAACGCGTTGACTGGCGTTGACCTAGGGTTACGCGTTGACCGGCGTTGACCTCAGGGTTTCGAATCGTCAAACGTTGACTCTGGTCGCAACGCATTGACAGGCGTTGACCTGGGGTTACGCGTTGACCGACGTTGACCTCAGGGTTTCGAATCGTCAAACGTTGACTCTGGTCGCAACACGTTGATAGGCGTTGACCTGGGGTTACGCGTTGACCGGCGTTGACCCTAGGGTTTTGGATCGTCAAACGTTGACTTTGGTCGCAACGCGTTGACTGGCGTTGACCTAGGGTTACGCGTTGACCGGCGTTGACCTAGGGTTTAGGATCGCCATTAACCCAGTTTATACTCGTACGTTGCTGGAGTATTACACAGTTTAAGCTCTTAAGGTATCGGAGCATAGCGGTCTCGAATGTCGGGGCTGCAGGACCAACTGTTAAAGCTGATTCATCTGCATTTGTGGATCTTATTTAAATGTTGTTGGATAATCGAGTCACGAGACCAACTAACAGAGCTGATGCATCGATGACTCGTACTTATAGAATTTTTGGCAAATTCTCAGCCATCAATGGGTTTGATGAGCCTTTATCGAATACCGTTTGAGTCGGGCTAGCATGCAGATCGTTTAGATCCGTTCTGCACATAACATTGTGCTAAGAGAGTGAATTCTCCGAGACTTTGTGCTATGATGTCGAATACATAGGCTCCACCGTTTCTTATAGGGAAACGGTACCCCGCGTCGCGTATTAGGCGATGCTTATCCCTTCTTAGGCTTCGGGATAAAATTCCCCAGGTTTAGACCCTGGTGTCTTTTTCAATCGGTGAAAGACTAAACCGGCAACGCGTGTTAGGCGTTGACTTATCCCTACTTAGGATTCGGGATAAAATTCCCCAGGCTTAGACCCTGGTGTCTTTTTCAATCGGTGAAAGACTAAACCGGCAACGCGTGTTAGGCGTAGACTTTGGGATTTTTGGCAAACCCCCAGCCATAAACGGATTTGATGTGCCTTTACCGACTATCGTTTGAGTCGGGCTAGCAAGCGGATTATTTAAATCCGTTCCGCATGTGACGTTGTGCTAAAGGAATGAACTCCCTTAGACTTGATGCTACGACTTTGAATACGTAGACTCGGTCGTTTTTACGGGAACGAACCACCCAGCAACGCGGGTTAAGCGCTGACTTATCCCTACTTAGGCTTCGGGATAAAATACCCCAGACTGGATTTGACCTATCCCTACTTAGGCTTCGGGATAAAATACCTCAGACTGGATTCTGGTGTCTTTTTCAATTGGTGAAAGACTAAACCGGCAACGCGTGTTAGGCGTTGACTTATCCCTACTTAGGATTCGGGATAAAATTCCCCGTGCGTGTGAGGCACGGATTATGGTGTTATTAATAACAACCTGCCACATTTAATATGTGGTCTTTTGCCTTTTACGTCAAAGACTAAACCGTCAACAGCTATTAGACCTGACAACTCATACCCTCCTACGCTTCGGAATGAAAATTCCCAACTGGAAATTCTGGTTCTTTATTCAATCGTGAATAAATAAACCCAACGTTAGGTGTTTGACCTTATCCACTTTAGGATTGGGCAATAAAATCCCCGTGCGTAGTGAGGCACTATTAATAGGTTAATTAAAACAAATCCTGCCACAGATGTAATAATGTGGTCTTTGCATTTTACGGCAATAGACTAACTCGTCAACAATGCTATTAGGTCCGCTGACTCATCCCTCTTAGCATCGGAGAAATTCCCAACTGCTGAATTTCCTGGTTCTTCTCAATCGTGAAAGACTAAACCTGCAACGCTGTTACGTTGACTAACCCACTTAGGATTCGGGATAAAATTCCCCAACTTGAAACTCGGTGTCTTTCTACAGAAAAAACTAAACCCGACAGCCGTGTTTAGCGCAGACTTATCCCTCTTAGATCGGGAAAACCTTCACTTATATAATCCTAAAATCTTGGGTGGGAAAGAAAACTTATAATCTATCTCCCACAGCGAAGAAGAATTTATATCTACCTTCAGCTGGAAAGGAGACTCGAGGTGGGATCTCCACCCCCAGAATCCGGAAAGGTGAAACTGAGAGTGGGATCTCCACTCCGAGAATCGAAAAGATTCGGATAACCCTAACTGTCGGAAGGTTTGATTACCGAACTAACGATGAATTTCTCGTTTATCGAGAGTGAATCATGGTTTTGACCCTAACTGTAGGAAGGTTTGGCCAAATGGGAGTTTGAGGTGACCCTAACTGTAGGAAGGTTTGATCACTCGATTTGAAAGTGGCCCTCTCGTTCATTGGAGGAATCGAGAGGGGATTTTGACTGTGGTCCTAACTGTAGGAAGGTTTGACCAATTGGAAGGTTTGAGACGATCCTAACTGTAGGAAGGTTTGATCGCTCGATTTGTGGACCTCTCGTTCATTGGAGGAATCGAGAGGGGGATTTTGGTTGTGGTGACCGGATTATCCCTAAGAATACACTATATGTATTTCTTTTGGGAATCTCCCGTTACATGAATCATCCACCCCCAGCTTCCTATGCGGAACTGGTTCGGACATTATTCTCAGTTACCTGACTGGGTTATCCTTAAGAATACTAGCGTAATATCCTCCAGGAACTTCCTGTCAAAAGTGGGAAACAGTTTAGACTCATATACCTATTGGAGTATCAGGGAACAGTTTAACCTCTTGTACCGGTCGGAGGATTGAGAAACAGTTTATACTCGGACTTAATTGAGCGATATAACGCCGGCTTCAACCAAGGTCTGAATGCTATTCTTGAGTGCAAAGCAATCCTTGGTGGGATGAACGACCCTCCTGTGGTATAGCGTTCGATTCTCCGTATTATAGTAGAATCTTGGTGCTCTTCGTCTGATTGACTCTCTTTCCTTCACATCTTCTGGCAAGATTCCGTGCAAGACGTAGTCAATGATGGGGAAACGCCAATCTCGTGGTTCGAACTCGACTTGAGTAGCGTGCACCTCTTGAACCTCTTCTTCCTTGGCATCTTCATTGTAAAGCGGCACTAGGAGTTGGTGAGTTCTTACTGTAACAAACTGCTCTGTTCCGGGAGGCTGTGCCAGAGATACAGCTAAAGCTGCTAATGCATCTGCGTAGGTGTTCTGTAACCGCGGAACATGCTCGATGAAGAATCCTTCAAATGATTCCGCTATTTCCACTGCCATTTTATGATATGGTAGTAAATCCTGACTTCGGACTTCATATTCTCCTTGGACTTGCTTGACTATTAGTTGAGAATCACCGAAAGCTTCGAGATACTCAACCCCCAGTTCCTTAGCGAAATTGAGTCCTATAATCAGTGCGTTATACTCTGCTACATTATTCGAGCATGGCTCGGTTAACGAGTAGGCTCGAGGCATCACATGTTTTCCTGGGGAAACTAAAACTACTCCAACTCCGGAGGAGATCTTAGAACTTCCAGGAGCACTTGCTATATTAGTTGCTCGCGAAGCGCCATCGAAGTACAAACGCCATACTTGTTGGTGCGAAGTTGCGTTGACTTCGTGGGTTTCATCGGGTAGGTCGTCATATATCTCGGCGGTGTCCGTAGTTGGATTAGCTGCCAGGAGATCACAGATGGCCTGCCCTTTTACTGACTTCTGTTGTTTAAAATGCAAGTCGTATTGGGACAAGAGTAAGGCCTATTTTGCTAATCGCTAGCTCATGGAAGCTGGTTGAGTCATGAATACTCGAACCGGATTAACTCTAGAGATGACATAAATGGTCTGTCCAACCAGGTAATGCCGCATCTTCTGAATAGCAAACACCAAGACGAGACATTCTCTTTCAATCATAGGATATCGAGATTCGGCGCCTACCATGGTTCGGCTTAAATAATAAACAGCCTGCTCATGACCGTTATCGTCATCTTGTGCAAGTAATGCACTTAATGAGTGGCTCGTCGCCTTGACATAAATCAAGAACGGTTTGCCCGATTTCGGTGCGACGAGTACAGGAGGTTTCGAGAGATATTCTTTAATACTCTCGAATGCCTTTTGACAAGCGTCATCCCATACAAAAGATACGCCCTTCTTTGTGAGCTTGGAGAATGGTTGGCATTTTCCTGAGAGGTTCAAGATGAACCGACGAATATAAGCTAATCGCCCTTGCAATCCTCTGAGCTCCTTGAGGTTTCCAGGAGGCTGCAGTTCATTAATCGCTTTTACCTTATCAGGATCGATGTGAATACCTTTGGTGGTGACGACGAATCCCAGAAATTTACCACTAGACATTCCGAGGAAAGACTTGGTAGGATTCATCTTCAATTGATGGGCTCGCATTAAGTCGAACATGGTCTTCAAGTCCTTAATGTGATCCTTTTTATCGCGACTTTTCACGACCAAATCATCCACGTAGCATTCGACAGTCTTTCGGAGATGCTCTTGAAAGATCTTTGACATGGCTCGCTGATATGTAGCACCTGCATTCTTTAAGCCGAAGGGCATAACTGTGTAGCAGAAGACGCCGAGAGGCGTTCTAAATGCGGTATGCTTTTCATCGTCTGGATGCATCTTTATTTGGTTATAACTAGAGAAACCATCCATGAAAGACATCCTCTCGAACCCGCATGTATTGTCGATAATGACATCCGTGATGGGAAGGGGAAAATCATCTTTTGGGCAAGCAGCGTTGAGGTCTCTAAAGTCAATACAAACCCTGATCTTCCCGTTCTTCTTAAGGACCGGGACGACATTGGCAAGCCATTCCGGATGCTGCTCTTCCCTAATGAAGCCCGAGTCGATAAGCTTTTTAACTTCAGCTTCGATCGCCTTCATCATTTGCGGACGAAACCGTCTTTGTTGTTGTTTGACAGGTTTGACATCCGACTTAATATTGAGACGATGCACTGCTACGTTTGGATCAAGCCCTGTCATGTCTTCATAATTCCAGGCGAACACATCGATGTACTCCCTGATAAGAGAGATTAACTCTTCTTTCTCCTCGGGTAGGAGACTGTCGCTAATGAATATCGGCTTCGGATTTTCCTCACTTCCCATATTCACTTGGACTACTTGATCTTCGGTAGGAGGTTCTCTTTGCTCAAACCTATCACTGTACTGCATGCTTAAGTGATGAACCCAAGGATCTTCCCAAGTCGGCATCTGATCATCTTCTTCCATTGTCGCTGGATCAACCGTAACCATGTTCGACATTAGTTTTTTAAACATTTCACCAAGACTAGCGTCGGAATCCCAAGCTGAAGAGTCAGAAGAGTATCATTTTCTAGTCTTGTTAGCAATTTGATCGATGACTTGCCAGCAACACTCGTCGTCAGATGAGGAGACATAGCCTAAGCCTCTTTTGTGGCGATAATAATCGTCGGGTTTTCCTTTTGGTACGTAGGCCATTCGAGGCGGAGCTCGCGGACCTCGACCAAAGCAAAGACCCTCTCCTAGCGTGAAATCATATCCATACATTTCCATCATATTGCGCGCTTTCGCATCATATCTGAACAAATGAGGGGCAGGTTTATCATCGTCGTTTTCCTCTTCCAAGAAGTGGTCGGGTATCGGAGATTTTCTTCCTTTGCCGTAGACGACCTCCTTTCCACCCCCTGTCCCTGCGGGGATGACAAGCGTCGTTCCGCATGGATCTTGTACCTGCTTTTTCGTCATGCAAAACGATTGAAGAGGCATATATAAATCAGGGTCATCATAAAGCTTTTTGGTGACCTCATTGATAGTTCTTCGGCAAGTTGCCAGTTACAACTATTCTCCGATGATTTATCATCGTCGAGATTGATTACAATGGGTACAATATCATTAAGTACAAAACCACCATCATAATCAAACCCAGCTTCGGTATCAGCTTCATCCCCGCTGTCCCGTTCCTTGGGCCGATGGTTCAGTATCGGATTCGGCGCCGTATAAAAGGGAATCGGTAAAATAATTCTCCAATCCCTTAAACGGTTGCTTATCCGCGATCACCGTCTTGACTTCATCATTTGAGTCCACGTACTTGAGGCATTGATGCAGAGTTGACGGGACTATAAGGTTACCGTGGATCCAAGGTCGACCCAATAGTAAGTTATAGGACGTTTCTGCGTCAATCACATAGCAGATAACTTCTGATTTTAAATCCCCGATCTGGCATTTGATTCGAATCTTCCCCAAGGGTCTGGACCCGCTGGTGTTGAATCCGTAAATCGTAGTGCCGGTGGAGGCTACTTTGCTAGTCGGGATTCCAAGATGATGCATCAGTCGGAATGGCATGATGCTAACAGCAGAACCCGGATCAACTTGGATCCGGTCGGGATATTGGCCAACTGCGCCATGATGTCAAAATGGGGCGGAGAGCTTGCATTTCCCGGTTTGTCTCTCCCGATCGGATGATTGAATCGAGACTGCCTCGAGTTTTGGGCTTCTTGGTGTAGAGGCTCT
>NC_033801.1:52668824-52672197 GCF_001876935.1 Asparagus officinalis
TCCTTAGCTACAGGTGTTGGGGGAATCGCTGCAATTCCCAGTTCTGTCAATGTTTTGAAAGGAGCGGTTTTGGTGCCCAATTGCTCGGAAGCATCCGGGTACTTGTAGTGATACTCGTTCCCACTTCGGGTTGGAAAGGCCTCCTGTTCATCTTCAGAAAGCGGGAAGGCGGGAATTTCTTCGTCATCTTCTCCCGGAATAGCCGAAGCTCCATAACAAGACTTACCTTTTCCTTTTGACTTTTTCTTGGAAGAGGTTCCAGTCCATTGTTCATCTCCAACCAAATCTGGATGAACCCAAAGAATCTCACCATCTTCTCCCGGAATAGCCGAAGCTCCATAACAAGACTTACCTTTTCCTTTTGACTTTTTCTTGAAAGAGGCTCCAGTCCATTGTTCATCTTCAATCAAGTCTGGATGAACCCAAAGAATCTCACCATTCGGGGTTGAATGTGGCACAAGTCCTTTCTGGCGCTGTTTGTGCAGATCATCATTCCAGTTCAAAGGAACAGAGCCGAAGCTAATCGACACTGCATTCGCACCCACTTTCTTCTCCTTAGGTTGCTTCATAGTGATGACCCCGACATCGATCAGAGCTTGAATCTTATCTTTAAGGGCGTAGCATGCCTTGGTAGGATGATGCACCGCTCTGTGAAATGCGCAGTACTTTGGATCATTAATTCTTTTAGCGTCTTCTTGATCCTGGAATTGCTTTGTTTCGGAATCTCTTCACAAAATTTTCGACCGTCTCACCGTTCTTCTGCTTCTCATCGAATAGTGTACCGATTGAGATTTCGGTGTCGTCATCGAAGAAGTTTGTCAGAAACATATCTTCCATGTCGTCCCAACTGCTGATACTCCCGGGCTTGAGACGGCGATACCAGTCGAAGGCTGCTCCGCGAAGAGTGCCGACGAATGACCGCACCATAAGAGGTTCATTCCCAGAAATGATTCCTAAATGAGACTTAAAATATATTAAGTGTTGGGTAGGGGAACCCTTTCCATCAAACGGCGTAAAGTTGATTAAATTAAACTTTGCCGGATACGGAATTGATTCCCACTCCCTTGGGTATGGACATGGTATGCCGGACCTCTTCACTTCTTGAGCATTCATCAACGCGTTGATTTTGCTCTCCAAGTCCTTCATCTTCTTGTCTTCACTCGTACCTGTCTTCGAGTGGCTTCGGGGAGAGGTAACGTGGTCCTCTTTTGCATCATCATCCACGGGACCGCTTCCGTTATTGTTGTTGACGGGAGGGATGTTCATGTTGGCATTATCCTCTTCCCGTTCATTCTCCTCTTGATTCGGATTATTACGACGACTGGGTTCTCCTTGATGAGTTGTCAGTGCCGCGATTTGCTGGTCATGTATCTCTCTCATCCGCTGCATGGCCATCTCCATCTCGAACTTGAAACTTTCCTTCTACTTAGTCAGGGCATCTTCAAGCATCTTGGTTACTTGCTCGGCGCTGATCATGAATGACTCGTAGGGTTGTCCCACACTAGAAGCCGTGTCATCGGACGCTATAGCCGAGCAAGAATCTGAACCAGCATCTGACACCTCCTCTTCCAAAGGAAGTCCCTTTTGCATCCTTTGGTAATTCTTTCGCGTATTGATCCCTGATTGCGATCGAGTCACACGCTGTGATACTCCGGCAAACCGATCTGGGCCAAATTGTCGTGTCGATTTCCCTCTGCCGGTCATATTAGCAGACACTTCTAGGAGCTTGTCCTCTTGGCGGACAGGCTTCTTCCTACGGAAACGCCTTGGCACTCCGGCAAACCGATCTGGACCAAATTGTCGTGTCGATTTCCCTCTGCCGGTCATATTAGCAGACACTTCTAGGTATTCGTCCTCTTGTCGAACGAACTTCTTCCCACGAAAACGCCTTGGCTTGGAAATTCTCTCGAACACCGAGACTCTCTTTGGGGTTTTAGAACAGCAGCATTCTGACAACACCGCCTTGATGATGTTAGCACACGGACAGTGAGACTCCGTGTCTTGAGCGCATCTCTTTCGAGACTTATCCATACCCCCAGCTCTATAGTACAACTCGTCAGTTTGATAACTGGAGCAACCCATAGAGTGTTGGCATGACTTTCCAGGTATAACACCATCATCATCAGACGAATGTGCTTCCTTCTGGGGACGCGACGCTTTATTAGCGTTTTCAAAAGTCGCGCGTTCAAGTTTACGCTTCTGCGAGCGTGAAAACTTGACGGGCTCTTGCACTTCGACCCGCAATCCAATGCGGTCGGTAACAGGGGCTTTCCCTCTATTATCTTTCTTGGGGGGATTGATACGACCCCCAGTCTGATTTGTCATTTGGGGACCTTTCAATGGTCCTAATCGCTCCTTGACAGGTGCTTTACCTCGGTTCTCCGGTAAAGGACCGAGGCGACCTTTCAGAGGAACCCTGGATCTTGAAGGACCCACGTTCTTGCCTGGCTCCGTTGGAGGCGCAGGAACAGGAGAAACGAGATCTGGATTTGAAGAAGTTTGGGTGATAACTCCACCCACTTTTGTCTTAGGTGCCGGTTTTGACTTTGGTACCCAAACCCATTTATGTGTAGACGGTTTCTTGACCGCCTCTTCTTTCTGCATCTCTTTCGCTTTCTGTAGAAGGATTCGGGCATGCGCTAGCAATGCGCGGCGTTTCTTGATTCGCTCTTCGAGAGTGGAGCGAGTCTTCTTAACGTGGACCCATTCATTCGTCTCCGCCTTAGAGGAGAGGCTGGCGGTTCGCCGTTGCTATTCTTGGCGCTGCCTTGATTTTAGATCCTCATTATAGCGGATCCCGTCCATCGACTCCGAAGCTTTGGCTAATTGTCGTGCAAGGCGTTGATGCTGTCTTTGGTGCGCCCTCTTCGACAAAGTCGGAGAGGCTTCAGCAGTTATCTTCACGGCGGAGGAGGAGTCTGGATCTATAGCTTCGACCTTTTTGGATGCCGTACGACTGTTCGATCAAAACAACAGAAGTTTTGAGGAGTACCTCTCTTCTCCTCCTCCAAATTCCGCCTTCCAAACAATGGCGTTAGGCAAGGCTCAGCTTCAAAGACGTTCGCAGACCTTCGGCTCTAAGATCCAAGATCCCGTCGCCATTGCCCTGCACCCGCACACCGCCGTTCCCCGCGGCATCGCTCCAACGTGGTCGAAGACTGCATGGATCAGATCTCCCTCTCGCCCACAAGGCGATTGTGAAGTGCTCCGGTTCCGTTCGAAGAGAGCACGCCAAAGACAGGCGACAACGCCTTGCACGACAACTGGGCCAAAGCCGCAGAATCGTATGGAACGGAATCGCTACAAGTTAAGATCTAAAGTCCAGACACGCCAAGAGCAACACCGGCCACATAACTAAACTCCTCTTCCAGCC
>NC_033801.1:52673063-52692946 GCF_001876935.1 Asparagus officinalis
TTCGATCTCTTCGTTCACCCTGATCTTGTATGCCGGTTGCGTCACGACGGCCTCGGCAGCGAGGCCGTTGGCTCCCACTGTGGTCGCCAGCTTGTTTTCGGAAAAAGTTGCCTTCATCATTGATTTCATTAAAACTTTAAACGTTACAAATGAAATTCAAATAACGAAAAATAAAAAATTACAACTTTTTGAAAATAAACACAAGAGCCGTTCGTCGTCTCTTGCTTGCGTGGGTCTTTGGCCTGTGACGGGGACGTCGATATCCGTGGACTACCTGGCAATCAGATCTGATCCAGAAAATCGGACAGAGCTTCGTCGATCCGCGAGAGATCTAGAAACTTTGAAGCGCCTATCTCGGATAAAGCGAGATATTTGCTCTTCTTAGGATTACCGGCGAAGGGTAATGCTAAGGAACGGATACGGGTGATGAAGAATTCCCTTGGCGCGCTCGATCACTCTTCACTGCAGCAGGGCGACAGAGCTTCGTCGATCCGCGAGAGATCTAGAAACTTTGAAGCGCCTATCTCGGATAAAGCGAGATATTTGCTCTTCTTAGGATTACCGGCGAAGGGTAATGCTAAGGAACGGATACGGGTGATGAAGAATTCCCTTGGCGCGCTCGATCACTCTTCACTGCAGCAGGGCTTCGCCAACTTCTCTCCAAAATCCAGATCCCTAAAAAATGAGGCCTAAGGTTGCTATTTATAGGCAATAGGGGCACCTAGGGTGCCTAGACACCCCTGGGGTGTCTAGGAAAAGCCTAGACACTCCTGGGGTGTCTCAGAAAATCCGAGACACCCCTAGGGTGTCTCGGAATTTCCGAGACACCCCTGGGGTGTCTCGGAATTTCTGAGACACCCCTGGGGGTGTTTTGGAATTCCTGAGACGTCCGTTGAGGTGCATTCGATTGTTTTCGCCGTAAATTCTTCGTCTGAACTCGGATTTGAGTGATTCCAAGTGCGTTGGAAGCTTGACGAAGAGTTCTACCTGCTCCAATGGTTGGATTATCTGTAGAATGAACGAGACTCGAAGGGCGTTGTCCTTTTTGTGAACATCGCCGGGTTCCCGATTGGCCCGGGTCTTCGTTGTTCCGAAATCCTATCAGCTTACGTAGTTCGTCGATTCACTTCAATCGTTCATCGACGTCAATCGAACTCCTGTGGATCGGATAGTGACGTTCATCGTCGCTCTTTAACACCGAACTGTTCGTGGAGACCTATAGGCAATTTTCGATGCCTACAAATATATGTAGATGTGATGTTGTAAATTGATTTTCAGGTTCTGAAGAAATTCATACAAGTGAAAGTAGAGTCCTCTTCTTTTCTATGATCATGGCTGTATATATAAACTTGCATAATGCATTACTTGAATCATCGTATCTCTGATGCTTTCTCCCTGTTCATTGCGTTCATCATCAGCTTCAATGATCTTGTTTTCTGCTTCTTCCTCTGGAGCAGGCTCTCTCAAAGTTAGTAGGTGACAATGGAAACTTCATTCGATTGGTAAAGAGCAGTTACTATCAGTTTATTGTCATTAATATCTTGTTAGTTTGCTCGAGTCATCATGAGGTGTTTTGGGTGAGAAAACATGAGTTGAGAAGCAGTCAGAGCTGTTGTTATTGTATGGGCCCCGTTATTCTTCTGTTGTCAGATTTGTTGACAGAGTCTCTCCTGAAATTACTAGCAAACTGTTAGAAGGCGCCAAATCTTAATGTCCCGATGACTCTAATGCTGTTAGTAACTTGAGGAAGAATGTGGAAATCTAATTAACATGAGAATGAAATTAGACTTGGTTTTCTACCACTCTTTCCTCTGCTTATAATGACTCGGAGGTAGATCAGGGAGAGAGGAAAGTTCTTCTGGCACTGAATTGTCCATGTGTCCCTCTGGTACTGACTGAGGTAGTTATGATGGCAGAAGAGAGCATGGAGAGAATAATCTTGATGATTGTATTTGTGCCCTCATGTGAGTTAGTTAGGATTTGCTAGTTCACGTGAAAAGAGATATGGTCTTATCCTAATGCCGAGGATGAGGTGCCGGGCAGGACTGTGGCGTGTGGTGTTCGGCGAGGTTTTGGATGAGTTGGTGGCAACCGTCCTGGAACAAGGGATGAACTGCCATGCTGCTCGAGGTGGGGCCTGGTCTGGTTTATTGCTCATCTTCTGGCTAGACAAATAACGTCCTTTGATTTGCTGATTCTAGAACTCGTTTTTATGGCATAGCACCAGATTACATCAGTTGAATAGTTGTATAATTGAATAATTCTAATGGTTTGATATATTAGGAGATGAAATATGGTCACGCTTGGATTTGGCACCAGATTATACACAATACCCCATTCATGATATTCATTCTGGAACAATAGTGAATTTCAGGGCTGTTGTATTAACTGATTGTAGCTATTTTATTGCAAGCTATTGTTTCAATTCAGAGTAATTTTCATCTCCAAATTTTTAGTGACTCTCATTTATGAGGATCCTCTCCGACATTTTCTTGAGAAAGCGCCGTAAGGTAGTTTGTGAGCTATTATTTTACTGTTTTGTAGCTCCTCAGAACGTGCAGTGTGCAGATGTTCTGTGCTTCTTTGGAATAGTATTTTACTACGACTGATCGTAGTTTGATGTTAATCCAGCTTTCTTTTCTTTCCTTTTTCTTTTCTTTTTTTCTTCTTTTTTTGGACTACTTTCCAAAATAGTGGAAGGTGTCACAGTTTCTTTGATAGGCTATTATTGGTTGATATAGATATGGCTGCATACAAGAAGAATAGAACTTAGGCGTTCCTTTTCATTAGTAATCATCATCAGGTCCACAAACAAATTGTTGGCATTTGGTAACCTTAGCTTTGCGGTTTGTGGCTCATCCACAAATTAAACGCTTAAGCGCAGCACACGCCCCTTCGAGGAGAATGCATGGCAACACAATTCCCCTCCCTCTCCAAAACAAGTTGCAAACACCATATACACATGATAGATGAGGATATGTGGATAGAAGTTTCCAAAAAGTGTTTTTTGTTCTAGAAACTACCTTAAAAATATGATGTTGTACAATAACTATTTTTCAATTTAACGTAAATCATCTTTAAAGTGAATTTTTGTTAAAAGCAACCACCTCCCAATCAACAATTTTTAAAGAAAAAACCAAAAATTATCCTTTAGAAACTGACATTGAAGGGGGTCCAACTATTCACACTCCCAAACAGTAACTTTGGGGGTGTGTGAGGACTAAATTGCCCTTCTCCCAAAGTCCAAAAGGCCAAGTCCAAAAGGGCATTTTCGGCAATCCAACTCCCAAAGTTACTGTTTGGGAGTGGATATAGCAGTCCAAAAGGGCATTTTCGGCAATCCAACTCCCAAAGTTACTGTTTGGGAGTGGATATAGCAAACATGCATTGAAGGCAGAAGACCTGTTTCTTCAAGGGGGTTGGGGTTGGGGTTGGGGTTGGGGTTGGGAGTGAGAATGATTATTGGTTGGTGTAATTTTGGGTAAATGAGATAATTTTTTTTAGGACTTTACTTTATGGTGTTATTCATTGAGACAATGAGATTGAGATTATATTTTAAGGTGTTATTCATTGGGACAATGAGATTGAGATTTTATTTTAAGACGTTATTCATCGGGACAATGAGATTGGGACAATTAACCTTACTTTTCCCAAAATTATCCCACTTCTATACAAACTTTTTGCCCCGACCTCCAAAAATTAACTCATTCTTAATTTTAGGGCAATCATGGGGAAAGTGAGATAGTTTTGACGCATTAATTTATTAAATATCTAATATATGTTAATTGTATTATAATATATAATATATCTTAATTATATTATATCATAAAAATTTTCTCTAACGTAAAATAATAAAATAATATATAATATTATCTAATATAACATTATTATATATATCCTTATTACATATTAGTTCATAATATTTCATATATTATAATATTACTATTATATTACTATAATATTACTTTATATTAGTTACTATATATTTTATTAGTTAGTATTATGGTGTTCCCACTCTCCGAAATACTATTTATTGACAAGTGATGGATAGATGTATTTCCGCAATCAATGCCCTAATCAACTTGGTGGCCTAAGTCCAGCAGAATCCGACTTAGTCGACTGGTCGAGTTGATATTCCTTCGTGTCGACATGAAAAGGGGTACTAATCGACCCGCTTGTCGAAGACGACTCACCAGGAGTCCACTCGACCATGTGACTAACGCCTCACAAAGACGACTCGAAAGGCGTTACTCCTTGGCGAAGCTAGAGGATAACTTCTGCTTTGAGCTTATCCTCGCTGACAACATGTTCATGTCGCATTTAATGCTTAATAGACATCATCATGCCTCTATCCCCAACAGTCTTTATGACTCATCGGAGCACATGGGTCACCGCCATACTTCCTCTCACTTCTCATTTAATATGAAAGTATCCTTTCTCCCAGTCGCTAGCCGACACACTGTAAAGTTAAGACTGGCTCAGTGGCCAGCACCGCCCTTCTGTGCTCGGCTGAAGTGACTAATCTACCCCTTATGCACTGAGTATAAAATACATGTATTATTCTAACATTAAGGGGTTCGGTTCACAAATCTGATCCTCTAACACATACACTGCACAATTACAAGAACACACAGTCCTTCTCTTACCCCACTCAAGTCATCAGCTAACTTGATCGTCGAAGGTACAACGGGGGACCAATCCCCGCCCTCTCATGAATTTTTGTATGTGCAGATTGTTCAGCAACCCCATTCAAGAACCAGACATAAAGTCAGTAAAGAAAGTGACCCCTCTTCAATACTGAACAAACCGATCCTATCCTGAATCCAATTTACTGTGTGATCATATAAGCCATCAACAGTTAGAATAAAAAGATTATTGTAGTATTTTTATAATATAAAATAGTGTATTGTAATTTAGTGTTAATATATTTAATATAATAATATATTAATTATATTATAATAGAATTTAATATGATAATGTATTCTCTTATATATAATTTTTTTAATATATATAATAATTTACTATTTTCTATTACACGTTATTATATTAATTATAATAGTCTTAAATATTTTATCGATATTGTGGTTGTTATAATATTAAATAATATTATATTTTAATAAAAATATAATATTTTAAATAACATTACATTGTATAAAAAATATTATAATGTTCATATTTATATTAAATTAAATATTAAAATATTATATTAAATATAATATATTAATTAATAACATTCAACATAGTTTTAATTAATTAGTAATTATAATATAATATATTATATTTTAGCATAAAGTAAAATAATATATTATATTATAGTAGCATATTAAATAATATACTAAACTAATTGGATAAATTAATTTAGACTTAATTGATAAATATGTTGGCCTTCTTGTTTTGATGATGTTTAACAAACAATTTACTTCTAATGTTGTTTGTCTAGTGTTTGTGTTTTCGCATTTATTCTAGGCAAACAACGTAGTTGGAGGTTGGATGGATTGAGCCTACACGCCAATTTAAGCTTCATCCGCAACGTGTACCAAGTTGAGCTCAATGAAGATCAAGATCAAGCTTGGGTAATTTAGTTTAGGATTTATATTATGTGTGTTAAGTACCTTAAGCTCAATATCTATACACACACATTTATTGGTTTCTTCGTATATATATAGTCATATATATATACATAAGTTTTGGTTTCTATGCATATATATAGTTATATATATACATACATAATTTTGAGTTTTCATGTTTATATGCCCATATATGATTTCACCTTTAACAAGCTTATATTTAATGAAATCATACTTAGTGTTTTTGTATATATTGCATAGAATATGCAATCTTATGAAAATATTGTATTTCTAGGTTATAGACTTTATAACAACATGTTATATCTTTTATCAAGTCTATACAATCATTTCATAAGGTTTCAAAATGTTGTTTGAGTCAAAATATCAAAATATCAATTTCCAGGTTTTCATGTTTTTGAACATATTTGCAAAATGATGATATTTTTCATTTGGGAAGTCCTTTTTCGAAACCAGTCGTTGTAGCATGTTTATTATCATGTCTACAATCATTCCCCAAAGTTTTACATTTTTTGGAATTTATTTGATATTTTTAAACAACATTTTAAAATCAGCAAAACAGTTTTCATATCAGTTTTCGGTCGACCGCACCGGTCGACCGAACCTGAGGTCAAAAGTTCACTGGGCGACAGAAAGCCTGTCGGTCGACCGGTCCGGTCGACCGATGAAAATTTTCGGTCGACCGACGAATTTTCCGGTCGACCGACGAGTATTCTCTCAGCTTCCAACGGCTAGTTTTTTGACCGTTGCCTTGGGGCTGTTTTGTCTTTTGCTCTGGTTTGTTGGCTGAGTTGTGAGAGGGTATAAATACCCCATTGTCTTCAACTCTCAATTATCTAAGTAATTGAAAAGTGAGTTTTAAAAACAAGTTTAAAGAGTTTTGTTTAAGGGTTTAGTGTTTGTTTAAAAAGCTTTTAAGCATTTACAAAAGTTTGATTTGTGGAGCAAATTTCACAAGAGCAAGTGGAGATCATCTTTGGTGTTTGGGCATTCAACTCATCTCTCTCTCACTCTTGATCTATAGAGAAGTTTTCCTTAAACTCAATTCTAGCTATTTATTGTTTTGATCTTAATTTCCATAAGCTAGATTTCTATATTGAGTTTATATTGTTTTATCTCTTTGATCACACACAACCTATTGAGCTTATTGTATTTACATTCATAGTATAATTTTGGGTTGTGAGATTAGTGACTTAGAGTTGTGCTTAATTGAGTTCTCACCTTGTTTAGAGAACAAATCATTTGATTTATATTGTGCTTATTGTGAGGATTCACTTGTAATACACTTGTACACCGAGAGAAGTGTGTGGTGAGAGACGGGGTCGAATCCAAGAGGAGTGGCGTCGGTTGACGTGCCTAGGGAGAGGTTGTAACCGAGCACTTGAGGAGGAGGACACGGGCTAGGACCAACACTTAGTGTGTGAGGTGTGATTACATAGTGATTGTATTGTGAGGTGTAAACGTTGTTCGGGTGAACGTAGAAAACCCGGTTGTGATAGTGGAGATCTCCTCGAGGTGAGGAGCGGGGACGTAGGTCGTGGGGACCGAACCTCGTAAACATATCGTTTTGTTTGTGATTGCATTGGCGTTCTTATTCTTGTTTTCATATCTTATATCGCCTTTGTGTATTGCTCATCATATTACCCTATCACTTGTGTAGATTGTTTATTTTACCCTTGTGTTAGTTCATATATCCTTGCTCATATATTTGTAATATCTCATTGATAGGATATATTCATTTGTTCATATTGCTTATCCTAGCTTACGTATCTTGTTGTATTTTATACTTGCTAGGATAACTTATTAATTAGTTTTAATTGGCATTTAATCGGATTAGATTAGCATAAGACCCTAATCACCCCCCCTCTAGGGTCTAACAATTGGTATCAGAGCTTGGTGCTCTTTGATTTAAGGTCTAACCACCTTGAGTTAAAGATCCAAGTTATCTTATTTGTGCTAATCTAGTTATGATTGCATTTGTCTTGCTTGCATATGTTCATATATATATCTTGAATATGAATGTATTTTGTTTAGGCTATAAATCCAATGTTGCTCCTAAATTCATTAATTTTCCCTATGCACAATGGGCTTCTAGATTTAAACTATTTGTTGAATCTAGAAATATTGACTTATGGAAAATTATTGATTGTGCTTATATTGTGCCCACATTGGAGAAATCCAAGTGGAGCGATCATGATAAGAAAATGTTTAATATGAACAAGTTTTTGTTAGAGTATTTGCTTAATGCCTTTGACTCATCATTTTCTAACAAATTTGTTCATTTTGATAGTGCTTACAATTTATGGAAATTCATAGAAGCACATCAAGGCAACTTGGAGGAAATCCGACGTAGTTTGGAGGATTGTTCTTCAAGTGAGTGTGGAGCATATTTACCTAATGATGAACTTGCTTGTGCTAGTAAAAGATTATTGCATGCCTACAAGAAATTACAAAATGATTTCATTGATTTAAAATGCAAGCATGAGGATTTGAAATCCGATCATGAGTTGTTGATTTCTAAGTTTGATAATGTTTCTAATGAGAATGTGATCCTCAAAGAAAAGAATGATAAATTAAAATCGGATCATGATTCATTGCTTTCAAACTTTGCTATTTCAACTCATGAAAAAGAAAATGCCATGCTAGAAGTAGAGAGTATTAGAAGTAAATTTACATCATTTAAAAATGATCATATTTGCTCTACTTCTATTGACAATGCTTCTATGCCTAATGATGAGTTGAACAATATCAAAAATCGCATTTCATCTTTAGATTCAACTCTTAACACATGTATTGTTAATAACAAGAAACAACTTATGGACAAGTGTGCTAAATCTAGTGCTACAAAATCACCCATACACTATGCACACTTGTATAGCAAAGTTTACAAGTGCTCCATTTGTGGTCGTAAAGGCCATTTAGCTAAATTTTGCTATGATGCACATAAACCAACAAAGACTAATGCTTATTGTGCATCTCATGTAGTTTCTTCATCACATGTACACACACATGCACCCATTGCTCATCATAAGCATGCTCATGTGTATAGATGTGATCATTGTGGTAGATTTGGTCATTTGGCCAAATTTTGTTTTGATTTAAAGAGAGTTTCACATTTGCAAAATAATTTTAAAAGATCATCCATGTTTGCAAATGTTTCTAATGTTTCTCGTGCACATGTTTATGGTCAACAAAATCAAATGGGCCTCTTTCATTGCACTAATTGCAATCAGAAAGGTCATTTACACAATTTTTGTTTTGACCGTGTTCGTGCATCATATGTGCCCAAGAGGGTTCATAACCCTAGGGCTTTGAGCTTAAATGATAGGGGTCATGTCCCTAAATCTTTTGGTACCAAGAATTCTTGGGTACCAAAACAAATTTGATTTCAAACCAAGAATTTTAGTATTTTTATTTTTCTTTGTCTTGGTTTTGGAAATTATGTTTTAAGATCTTTTGGTTATGAAAACAATTTTTCTTTTATCAAATTCATAATTTTTAGTCTTGATTTCGATGAGAGGTTTGTGTTTATATAACCCTCCGGGTTTATTGGGTGTTTATTCCCAAATCATGTTTACCGGATGCTAGAATGATTATATGGGTTGGAACAAGTTTAAGAGCTTGATATATTGTTGCCTCTCTTAAAATTCTTTTGTCAAAGATTTTATTTTGACTTGTTGCTTTGAATTCATTATATTTCACTTATATGATGATATTTATATGTTTGTGCTCATGGATCATCTATTCGTGCTTTATAATGTATTCTATGAGTGGTTTGATCAAGTTATGTTAAAGAAAATTTTCTTTTTGATCAAACATTGTTTTTGGACTCAAATCTTGATTTATGATTTCATTTGAGTGATTTGTTTTCACTTGAAAACTTTTTTCATGGTTCTCATGTTTTCCTTTTCTTTTGATTTCATAAATCTATCTTTACACATGGTTTTTTATGGTCTTTGATATGAGACACTATTTTTTCATAATGATATATTCATATGTGTTCTCATTATCTCTTGAATGTGAGTGTTTGTTAGCATATCTTTTATGCTTGCTCACATATTAGCCATGATCTTTATTTCATATTCTCCATATGACATTTTGATAGGGGGAGCAATCCCCATATCTTTCTATGTGTTATACTCACCCATGCTTATTGATAGGGGGAGCCTTCGCTCTCTTAATTCTTTTGTTCCCTTTTTGATGTTGTCAAAGGGGGAGAAATATTGTGAGTATATTCTTTCTTGTTTATATGCATGTGTATTACAATATTATATATTCATTTCCTTCATGCATGCATATATTCATTTTTTGTAAATTGTTGTCATCATCAAAAAGGGGGAGATTGTTGGCCTTCTTGTTTTGATGATGTTTAACAAACAATTTACTTCTAATGTTGTTTGTCTAGTGTTTGTGTTTTCGCATTTATTCTAGGCAAACAACGTAGTTGGAGGTTGGATGGATTGAGCCTACACGATCATATCAAGAGGAGGTTGGCGGAATTATGGAGTGAAGCATCGTGCAATTCAAAGTTAAAGATCAAGTTCAAGCTTCATTCGCAACGTGTACCAAGTTGAGCTCAATGAAGATTAAGATCAAGCTTGGGTAATTTAGTTTTAGGAGTTTATATTATGTGTGTTAGTTAATTGGCATACAATCGGATTAGATTAGCATAAGACCCTAATCACCCCCCCTCTAGGGTCTAACAAAATAAATATTATATTTTAATACGGTGCCACATTATCAATTATGCCATATGAATTGTTAAATCAAAGCTTTAAACTTGTCCCAGTTATTCTAACTTGTTCCACTTTACCCCACTCAAAATATCACAAAGGGATAAAATTGTTCTGTTAGAACAATTATCCCACTTGGGCCAAACTTATCCCAACCAGTAACCTGTTAGTTCTCCTGTTTTGATGATGATTTACAAATGTCATTAATGGTGCTAATTGCTTGATTGAGTAATATTGTGTAGATTGTATTTTGCCAAACAAGATAGTGCCAACCATTGGAGGATTAGACAGAATATGAGCTACAACAATGATATCCAATGAGGTGGAGGCAAATTGATGAAGACAAGCTTTCAAGAGCAACTTACACAAGAGAAGCTTCATCAACATTTGAGCAAATATCAAAGCTCAAAGAATTGTATTCATATGTGTGAAATATTTACATTTTTATTTCTCTCTAGAGCTTAATGTAGACAAATTATTAAGTAGATAACATTTAAAGCGATTAGGGTTCACACATAGACACACTTATAAAAACAAGTTTTAACCATTTTTTTAAAAATGATTAGTTTTTACAATTGGGAAATGTTTTTTCAAAATTTTATTTTCTAACATGTTTATATTTATGTTTATAAGAATTTTCCAAAGTTTCATATTTTTGATTTTATTTGCTATTTTTAAAGGCACTTCAAAACTCATTTTCAATCATGAACAGTGCCTGTGCATGTTTATCAGTCAACTCATACCTGTTATCAGTCGACTGACGAAATGTACTGAAAAGAGCAGAAGTTTTTGTTCAGTCGACTGATGACCCATCAGTCGACTGATGCGGTTATCAGTCGACTGATGCGTTTATCAGTCGACTGATGCGGTTATCAGTCGACTGATGAGGTCATCAGTCGACCGATAACAGATGAGCAGCCTGTAACGGTCAGCTTATCAGTCAACTGATACGTCGACTGATGGTACTGTTAACGACTAGTTCTGGTTTGAGTTGAAAATCCAAGATTTGGTGATTTGTTTGGGATTTGGGCTATTGTTTGGGGCTTCTATATATACTGTAGGCATCGAAAATTGCCTATAGGTCTCCACGAACGGTTCAGCGTTAAAGAGCGACGATGAACATCACTATCCGAGCCACAGGAGTCTAATTGACGTCGATGAACGATTGAAGTGAATCGACGAACTACGTGAGCTGATAGGATTTCGGAACAACCAAGACCCGGACCAATCGGGAACCCGGCACTGTTCACAAAAAGGACAACGCCCTTCGTGCCTCGACCACTCTACAGATAATCCAACCACCAGAGCGGATCGAACTCTTCGTCAAGCATCCAACGCACCCGGAATCACTCAAATCCGAGTCCGGACGAAGAATCTACAGGGAAAACTATCGAATCAACTCAAACGGAGTCTCGGGAGATCGAAACACCCCGGGGGTGTCTAGGAAAAGCCTAGACACCCCAGGGGTGTCTAGGCCCCCTACCTAGCCCCTAGAGACTCCCTACACCTATAAATAGCCCCCTTAGGGCCTTTGTTTGAGGAGGATTTTTTGGAGAGCCTTGGCGAAGCCCTGCTGTAGTGAAGAGTGGTCGTGCGCTTCAACAAGGAGAGGAGAGGTCTTCATCAGATCTTCATCACCCGTCCGATCCTTAGTATTAGCCCTTGGCGTTAATACTAAGAAGAGCTAATACCTCGCTTTAGCCGAGGTATACGCTTAAAGCTTCTAGATCTCACGCGGATCGACGAAGCTCTGCCCGATTCTTTCAGAGCAGATCTGATTGCCCGGTGGTCCACGGATATCAACGTCCCCGTCACAGGCCAAAGACCCACGCAAGCAAGAGATGATAAACGGATCTTGCGTTTGTTTGAAAAGAGTTGTATTTTTTTGTTTTCATTGTGTAAGGGTCTTATAAAAAGGCTATCTTTTTGTTTCATTGTAACGATCGAAGTTGTAATGAATGCAGCAATGAATACAACAACTTTTTCCGCAAACAAGCTGGCGACCACAGTGGGAGCCAACGGCATCGCTACCGACGCCGTCGTGACGCAACCGGCATTCAAGATCCGGGTGAATGAAGAGATCGAATGCGAGTTTGATCGGCAAAAGTTCGAAGAAGGCCTCTCTTCCTCCTCCTCCAGATCCGCCCCTCCGAACAGGCGTAGAAAGGTAACCTCTTCCATAAATGTTTGCAGGACCTTCGGCTCGAAAATCCAAGATCCCATTGCCGCCGCTGCACTCGCACCACGTGACGTCCCCGCGTCGTCCAACGTGGTCGAGACCGCAGATCCGGACTCCTCTTCCGCCGAGGAGATGGCTTCTGAAGACGCTCCAGCATTATCAAAGAGAGCACGCCAAAGACGGCGTCAACGCCTTGCTCGTCAGCTGGCCAAAGATTTGGAGCCGACGGATGGGATCCACTACAATGAAGATCTAAAATCCAGGCGACGATGAGAACAACAGCGGCGAACAACCAACCCCTCCTCCAAAGCAGAAACGAACGAATGGGTTCGTGTCAAAAGAACCCGTTCTACTCTCGAGGAGCGAATCCAGAAGCGCCGCACCTTGCTTGCACGTGCCCGAGCCCTGGTGCGAAAAACACGAGAAATGCAAAAGGAAGAGGCAGTTAAGAGATCGCCGAGATCCAAACGAGTTTGGGTGCCAAAGGCCAAATCAATGCCTAAGGCAAAAGCAGGCGACGTTGCTCTCCGGCCTTCGTCAACTTCAGATCCCGAACCTCCGATGAATCCCCACCGCAGCGGAGATTCCACCAAGCTTAGGATTCCTCTGGAGGATCGTATCGGCACTTTACCCGAGAATCGAGTAAAAGCGCTTGATAAGGAGAGCTGGAGATCATTGAACGAGCTGCAAGCCAACACCCGGACTAGGGGTCGTACGCGACCTCCTAACAAACGGATTCCTGCAATGGCCAGCTTGGCGGTACGTGCAAAAGACCAAGAGCCCGTTAAGGTTTCACCCTCACAAAGGTGTGATTCCGAACGTGCGACTCTTACAGGGGCCAACAAGGCAATGTTTACTCAGAAGAAAACGTGTCGGACAGACGAACGCGTTATACTTGAGAACCCATGTGAGCAGCCGATAGGTTACTCCGACTGCAACGTCAGTGAGTTGTACTATCAGGCTGGGGGTGCGATTGAATCTCGAAAGAGAAACACCCGGGAAGCGGATTCTCACTGTCCGTGTACCAAATTTATCAGGGCAGTATTATCAACATGTAGCTGCCCCAAGACTGCTCCGCAGAGGGTCTCGATATTCGAGAGAATCTCCGATGGAACGACGAAGCCCAAATGTTGATCGAGATGATGAACTCCTAGAAGTTACCATCAACATGGTCAACAAGGGAAAATCTCCAATCATTTCAAGTGATCCCGACCCTAATTTCTCTCTAGGAAGCGGAGTCAATCCGAGAATAGCTCAACTTCAGCTAGAAGCCGTCGGATATAACAACGACCATGGGGTCCAAGAAGGAGTCCATTCCGATGATGAGTTCTCAGATTCTCATTCCGCGCTCACCTCTGACGACACAACGTCTATCATAGGGCAAGCTCGAGAAGTGTTCATGATCAACACCGAGCAGATAGCCAAAATCATTGAAGAGGCCCTGGCTAAACAGAAGGAAATCTTCAAGTTCGAAATGGAAATGGCTATGCAAGAGATGAGACAAAGGCACGACCAACAAATCCGAGCTTTGTCAAATCAGCTAGTTGAATCCAGTCGTCGCACCCAGAACGCCGCAGTTGACAGCGATCCAGAGGTGGACGAAATCGTCATGACCGACGCACCGCCCAAGAATACTGAGGGTGACCCCACTAAAAATAACAACGCTGGGGGTGGACCCACCAGTGATGATAACACTGGGGGTGGCCGTATCATTCCTCTCGACAATTGTCCAAAACAGGATATAGATCAGGCCGAAAAGATGAAGGATCTCGAAAGAAAAATTGACGCCCTGATGTCTGCTCGAGAGGTGAAGAAGACCGGCATTCCGTGTCCTTACCCAAGAGAATGGGATTCGATCCCGTATCCGGCGAAGTTCAACCTGATCAACTTCACGCCGTTCGGCGGGAAGGGCTCGCCCACTCAGCATCTAATCTACTTCAAGTCCCACTTGGGGGTGATCTCTGGCAAAGAGCCTTTGATGGTTCGGTCATTCGTTGGCACCCTTCGCGGGCCTGCCTTCGATTGGTACCGCCGTCTCAAGCCCGGAAGCATCAACAGCTGGGAGGACCTGGAAAGCATGTTCCTCGCCCATTTCTTCGATGATGACACCGAGGTGTCGATCAGGACACTCTTCGACGAGAAACAAAAAGGCGGAGAGTCGGTGGATACCTTCATCAAACGCTTCCGCAATCAGGCAATGAACTGCAGGGATCCCGTCACGGAGGAATTCCTCTTGCAGACTTGTCAAAACAACTTGTCAAGTATAAGAGTATAAACTGCTTCTTACCACTCCGATAAGTATAAGAGTATAAACTGCTTCTTACTACTCCAAAGAGTACAAGAGTATAAACTGTTCCTCAATACTCCAAAGAGTACAAGAGTATAAACTGTTTCTCGATACTCCGATAAGTATAAGAGTATAAACTGCTTCTTAAACTCCGACGAGTATACGAGTATAAACTGCTTCTCAACACTCCGATAAGTATAAGAGTATAAACTGCTTCTCACACTCCGATGAGTATAAGAGTATAAACTGCTTCTTGATCCTCCGACCGGTATAAGAGGTTAAACTGCTCCCTGATACTCCAATAGGTATATGAGTCTAAACTATTTCCTACCATTGACGGGAAGTTCCTGGAGGATATTACGCTAATATTCTTAAGGATAACCCGGTCGGATAACAAAGTCAAACCCAGTTCCAAGAGAGAAGCTGGGGGTGGATAAACCAATGCATCGGGAAGTTCCCGGAAGAATACCACATGGGTATTCTTAGGGATAACCCGGTCATTGTGGAATTGATGAATAAGAAATTCACATTCGAACTCCGAAGGTCAGAATGTCTTTTCGTATTTTCATCAAAATTCTCTAACTCTTATGAGTTATTTTTGTGAGATGAGATCCAATCCTCTGGTAGGTTAATCTTTCCTCACCAAACCATCCGCTGATCAAATTAAACGACAGGGGATCCACCAACGTTTTCATTTGCCCGTCGTTGGCATTTCTCAGACTTAACGTGCTAGTTAAACGACAGGGGATCCACCAACGTTTTCATTTGCCCGTCGTTGGCATTTCTCAGACTTAACGTGCTACGTCCTAAACGCCTAGCATTAAAGTCTCCCTTTGAGTGATAATACGAGTTGACATTTTCTTTGCTACCCGTATTTCACTTTCCTTGCTATCTGGTCAAACCTATAAAAGTTAGGGCCAAAACCAAAATCCCCTCTCGATTCCTCCAATGAACGAGAGGTCTACTTTCAAAATCGAGTGATCAAACCTTCCTACAGTTAGGGTCGTCTCAAACTCCTGCTTGGTCAAACCTTCATACCGTTAGGACCACAGTCAAAATCCCCTCTCGGTTCCCCCAATGAACGAGATGTCTACTTTCAAAATCGAGTGATCAAACCCTCCTACAGTTAGGGTCGTCTCAAACTCCTGCTTGGTCAAACCTTCATACCGTTAGGACCACAGTCAAAATCCCCTCTCGATTCCCCCAATGAACGAGAGGTCCACTTTCAAATCGAGTAATCAAACCTTCCGACAGTTAGGGTTATCCGAATCTTTCCGATTCTCGGAGTGGAGATCCCACTCTTAGTTTCATCCTTCCGGATTCTGGGGGTGGAGATCCCACCTCGAGTTTCCTTTCCAGCTGAAGATAGAATACAAAATTCTTCCTCTTTAGCGCCGGGAGATAGAATACAAAATTCTTCCTCTCCCGTTTCCTTTTCTGCCGAAGATAGAATATAAAATTCTTCCTCTTCAGCACCGGGAGATAGAATATAAAATTCTTCCTCTCCCGTTTCTTAGTCTGTCTTTGCTTTTAGAAAAGACACGATTCTCAACCTCCAATCCGGGCACTCGATGCACGGGGAATTTCATCCCGAAGCCTAAGTAGGGATAAGTCAACGTCTAATACACGTTGCCGGGTAGCCTATTCCCGTAACAATGGCGAAGTCTACGTATTCAATATCGTAGCACTAAAAGGGTTAACTCTTTTAGCTAAACGTCACATGTGGAACGGACTTACACAATCCGCATGCTAGCCCGACTCAAACGGTAGTCGGTAAAGGCCAATCAAATCCGTTGAAGGCTGGGGATTAGCCAAAAATCCTAAAGTCAACGCCTAACACGCGTTGCCGGGTAGTCTATTACCGTGAGAAAGACGAAGTCTACGTATTCAATATCGTAACACTAAAAGGGTTAGCTCTTTTAGCTTAACGTCACATGTGGAACGGACTTACACAATCCGCATGCTAGCCCGACTCAAACGGTAGTCGGTAAAGGCCAATCAAATCCGTTGAAGGCTGGGGATTAGCCAAAAATCCTAAAGTCAACGCCTAACACGCATTGTCGGGTAGTCTATTCCCGTGAGAAAGACGAAGTCTACGTATTCAATATCGTAGCACTAAAAGGGTTAACTCTTTTAGCTTAAACGTCACATAGGAGCGGAATTAAAATCCGCATGCTAGCCCGATTCAAACGGTAATCGGTAAAGGCACATCAAACCCGTTGATGGCTGGGGGTTTGCCAAAAATCCCAAAGCCTATGTCTAACACGCATTGCCGGTTAGTCCTTGACCGTAAAAAGGACAAAAGACCACATATTCAACATTGTGGCAGGTTGTTATTAATAACACCATAATCCGTGCCTCACACGCACGGGGAATTTTATCCTGAATCCTAAGTAAGGATAAGTCAGCGCCTAACACGCGTTGCCGGGTAGTCTATTCCCGTGAGAAAGACGAAGTCTACGTATTCAATATCGACGCCGGTCAACGCGTAACCCTAGGTCAACGCCAGTCAACGCGTTGCAACCAAAGTCAACGTTCGACAATTCGAAACCCTAGAGTCAACGCCGGCCAACGCGTGACCCTAGGTCAACGCCAGTCAATGCGTTGCAACACAAGTCAACGTTTGACGATTCGAAACCCTAAGGGTCAACGCCGGTCAACGCGTAACCCTAGCTCAACGCCAGTCAACGCGTTGCAACCGAAGTCAACGTTCGACGATTCGAAACCCTAGGGTGGACGCCAGTCAACGCGTAACCTTAGGTCAACGCCAGTCAACGCGTTGCAAGCGAAAGTCAACGTTCGACGATTTGAAACCCTAGGGGTCAACGCCGGTCAACGCGTAACCCCAGGTCAACGCCAAGCAACGCGTTGCGACAAAAGTCAACGTTCGACGATTCAAACCCTAAGGGTCAACGCCGGTCAACGCGTAACCCTAGGTCAACGCCAGTCAACGCGTTGCAATCAGAATCAACGTTCGACGATCCAAAACCCTAAGGGTCAACGCCGGTCAACGCGTAACCCTAGGTCAACGCCAGTCAACGCGTTGCAATCAAAGTCAACGTTCGACGATTCAAACCCTAAGGGTCAACGCCGGTCAACGCGTTACGCCGACTGAAGGCTAGACCAATCACATCCAAAGTATTCCAGCCTCTTCTATAAAAGAAACGAGTCCGGAACACTTTGGAGGGGGTATCTGTAGGCATCGAAAATTGCCTATAGGTCTCCACGAACGGTTCAGTGTTAAAGAGCGACGATGAACGTCACTATCCGAGCCACAGGAGTCCAATTGACGTCGACGAACGACTGAAGTGAATCGACGAGCTATGTGAGCGGATAGGATTTCGGAACAACGAAGACCGGACCAATCAGGAACCCGACACTGTTCACAAAAAGGACAATGCCCTTCGTGCCTCGACCACTCTACAGATAATCCAACCACCAGAGCGGATCGAACTCTTCGTCAAGCATCCAACGCACCCGGAATCACTCAAATCTGAGTCCGGACGAAGAATCTACAGGGAAAACTATCGAATCAACTCAAACGGAGTCTCGGGAGATCGAAACACCCCGGGGGTGTCTAGGAAAAGCCTAGACACCCCAGGGGTGTCTAGGCCCCCTACCTACCCCCTAGAGACTCCCTACACCTATAAATAGCCCCCTTAGGGCCTTTGTTTGAGGAGGATTTTTGGAGAGCCTTGGCGAAGCCCTGCTGCAGTGAAGAGTGGTCGTGCGCTTCAACAAGGAGAGGAGAGGTCTTCATCAGATCTTCATCACCCGTCCGATCCTTAGTATTAGCCCTTGGCGTTAATACTAAGAAGAGCTAATATCTCGCTTTAGCCGAGATAGACGCTTAAAGCTTCTAGATCTCACGCGGATCGACGAAGCTCTGCCCGATTTTCTCGGAGCAGATCTGATTGCCCGGTGGTCCACGGATATCAACGTCCCCGTCACAGGCCAAAGACCCACGCAAGCAAGAGATGATAAACGGATCTTGCGTTTGTTTGAAAAGAGTTGTATTGCTTTTGTTTTCATTGTGTAAGGGTCTTATAAAAAGGCTATCTTTTTGTTTCATTGTAACGATTGAAGTTGTAATGAATGCAGCAATGAATACAACAACTTTTTCCGCAAACATATACCCCTTGACCCTCTTCACTTTAGTAATCAAGCAAGCAAAGAAAAATCCCTAAGTTTTGTTTCTAAGTGTTCTTGAGCTCAAACTTTCAAATCTTCATTCTCAATTGTTTCAAAGTTTTCGGTTTCTCAATTCCACATCTCACAAACCCCTAAACTTGATTTGTTCTCTTGATTCTTGTCATAGGATTATTATGGAAATTTTCTTTTATTTCATCTTATGATTGTGTGGTGAGATTGATCTCGAGAAGATCGTTGTGAAGATTGTAAGCTCTCGTGGGGAGATCGTTGTGAAAAAGTTTCAGCTTCCAAACCGGGTGTGATAGTGAAGTTACCATCGGGAGAGGTGGTCGGGGACGTAGGTCGGAGGACCGAACCCCGTGACCATATCGCCGTATCATATTGGATAACTATTCTCTAAATTTCCTCCTTATTTATTGCCTTAGTATTTAATTTGTGTCTTGTGTTGGATTGAATTTTATTTATTGCATATTTATTATTTTATTACCCTATTCACCCTAATCTAGGGTAATTTCATAACCCCCCTTAGTGTTTAGGTATTGCTAAGATAACATGCATATATTGAACTTAAAATTTTTAAAGCTTATTTTTGGTGTTTTAGTGAAAATTTGATTGGGGTGGTGGTTGATTGCCAATGAAGAAAAAGGGGAAAAAAGAAAAAAAATTACTTTTAAAAATGGTTATGCATAAATTGAAAGTGAAAGATAGTTTTTATATAATTACCCTATTTTAAGATGGTTTATAGGGAGGAAAAAACCCTTCACAAATCACATAATCTGTTGTATAGTAATATGAGAAGTTATAGCTCAATCATGACAGAAGTATGAATACATTATAAGGGTTGTACATTCGATAGTATTGCACGATCCATTTGCAATATGCACATTCAAAGCTAGTCCATCCTTTACTTACAAATTCTGAAAGCCACCATGTTTGCAATTTCTCAC
>NC_033801.1:52693112-52693589 GCF_001876935.1 Asparagus officinalis
ATATGTATATATATATATATATATATATATATATATATATATATATATATATATATATATATATATATATATATATATATATATATATATATATATATATATATATATATATATATATATATATATATATATATATATATATATATATATATATATATATATATATATATATATATATATATATATATATATATATATATATATATATATATATATATATATATATGTATATATATATATACACACACTTTATACTTAGTCACTTGAATATTTATGTGTTACGCAGATATATATTCCCTTTATTTGTTAACAAAGACATTTATATGACAAAGATAATCATTCCTCTATTAACGCACGATTGGGATTCTAGGCGGATGAATGACAATTAGTCCTCTTGAGAGCTGATGAATTTTGTGAGCCATCAGCTGCACAGAGCGAGAGCACGCGCTGGCACGAGGCCACTGCAGGACTTCGGCT
>NC_033801.1:52693628-52718915 GCF_001876935.1 Asparagus officinalis
CGGCCCACAATTTTGTGCACCGGGTTCACCCAAATCCCACGAACCCAGCCCTCAGCATCCCTCTCTTCTCTGTATAAAAACTTAGAAATGAAAGTGAAGGTTCTTCATCCAATTCATTGATAGCAAACGTAGTTTCCTTCTCATTTCTTGTAATGGCTCCTACAGCTGCAATGCTCTACCTCCCTTATCATCATCCCGGCGATCACCACTGCAAGCACTTGACACCTCCTAATCCTTCTTCTGCTTATCAAATTGCTTCTTCCGGTTATTCTGCTTCTTCGTCGTTGTTGCGGCTGACTGATAAATTCCATGTAAACTTCTCTTGGCTTCGTTCGGCTTCGCGAGATGGCCGGAGACGATCAAAGGACTAGAAGAAGGAGGGTGCCACTCGTGAACTTTTCTTTTTCGTCAATATTCCCTTGTTTCCTTTGTTTGTATGCTGTAAAAGTTAATTGGCTTGTTAGTGTGCTATAGATGACATTTGTCTATGTTTATCTTTGAAAAATTTGAGCAAGTTGTATCTATGTATATCTCAATTGAATTAGGGTAAGATTTTCTATTTATTTATTTATTTATTTTTTCAGTCAGTTTGTTTATCTCGGAACGATTTTGTCTCTCTTTATTTTGGTTTTAATTTGGTACATAAAGTCATAATATAAAATCTCTATTTCTAAACTCAAGTAGGCCCAATGAAGGTTTAGCTCACTTGTTCTGACGGTCAACGCCCGAAGCATAGGACTTTTATCGAGCCAGCCCAACGGATTATAGTCCATTTATCTTCGTATTTTTTTTACCTTATATAACTGCGTGGGGAAAAAAACCGAAATAGGCACCGATAACGGCGTCCTCATCGACAATGATGATATCCAAGCGTTTCGTCGACGCCGCCTGTGGAGATATGTCGTCTGAATCTTGCTTGCTCATTTCTTTGCTAGAGCTTTGAGATTGAAACTGGGGAACTTGGAAATGGCTTTGGAATTGGATTGAATTTGGATATTTATTAGTAGGAATTTTATCTACGCCTATCGATTTCTTAGATCTCGATGCTGTTGCTGGTTTTAGGTCGTAGATTTTTATCCCTAATGTTTTCGGAGATTCAAAGTCAGCGGCTTAAAAATGTCCAAGAATATTTACGACTCTTAAAATTAAAAAAAAATTAAAATATTACATACTTTTTGTTGTAATATACTAAAGAAATGAAACAAGAGACAAGAGACAAGAAAAGAAGAGAAATTGTAATCTTATTATTCTCCACCCATCCATTTCCATACATCGTACAATTTATAGATACATGATGGAATACAAAAGGACATGAAATAAATAGTCCACATACAAAGTAATGTCCACATACATTTTGTCTTTTAGATATCAACAAAATGTCTTTTAGATTTCAACACTCCCCCTTGGACATTACTTCGAAATGTCAATGCCTCGTTAAAAACCTCGCTAGAAAAACCCAGTGGGATAAAAACTAGTCGAGGAAAAGAGTACACGACATTAGTAGATTCTTGTTGCATTAGTTGCCTCATTAAAAACCTTTCGCTAAGAAAAATCATATAGGACAAAAACTTAGCAAAGGAAAAAAGAGTACAACTATAGATCTTCGGGATCCAAACTTGTGTTGCATTAGTTGCCTCATTAAAAACCTTTAACTAAGAAAACCCTGTGGGACAAAACTTAGCAAAAGGAAAAAAGAGTACAACTATAGTCCTTCAAGGCACAATCTTCGGGATTGCGTTGAAAATTCGCTCCCCCTGATGATGACAATCTTCTGAGTCTATGCTAAGAAAAACCCAATGGGACAAAACTTAGCGAAAAAGGGGCAAATTATGATAATAGACCTTCAGAGCCCAATCTTCAGGATTGTTCTTTAAGAATTTGCTCCCCCTGAAGAAGATAGTCTTTCAAGTCTATGCATATTGTGAACATATTTCTCATAAGTTGATGTAGGCAGAGATTTAGTGAACAAATCTGCAAGATTGTCACTTGAGCGAACTTTTTCGATGGTGATTTCGCCATTCTTTTGGAGCTCATGTGGATAAAAGAATTTTGGCGTAATATGTTTTGTCATGGTTCCTTTTACATATCCACTGCTCATTTGTGCAACACAAGCTGCATTGTCCTCATAAAGGACAGTGGGGGGAATATCATCTTTCGCTAGACCACACGAGCCACAAATATGTCGTATCAACGATCTTAATCATACACATTCTCGTGAGGTCTCATATAAAGCGGTAATCTCTGAGTGGTTAGACGAAGTAGTAACCATGTTCTGCTTAACAGACCTCTAAGAAATGACAGTACCACCACAGAGAAAAACATAACCAGTCTAGGATCTGGCGTTATGGGGATCAGACATGTAGCCAGCGTCCGAATAGCCCACCAATGTCATATCTTGGTTTTTTTATAGAATAGTCCAAGATCTTTGGTACCTTGAAGATAACGAAGGATATGTTTAACGCCATTCCAATGCCTCCTTGTAGGAGAAGCACGATACCTTGCTAGCAAGTTCACCGCAAATGCAATATCAGGTCTGGTGCAATTTGCGAGATAGAGAAGTGCTCCAATGGCGCTCAGATAGGTAACTTCTGGCCCTAACATTTCTTCATTATCTTCTTTGGGTCTAAATGGTTCTTTATCCACTTCGAGGGATCGGATGACCATTGGTGTGCTAAATGGATAAGATTTATCCATATAAAATCTTTTCAAAACCTTTTTCACATAGGTTGACTGGTGTAGAAAAATTCCTTCTGGGAAAATACTCGATCTGCAGGCCGAGACAAAACTTGGTTTTTCCCATGTCTTACATTTCAAACTCCGTCATTAGGCATGAGCTAGCTTCTATAAGCTCCTTGTGCGTTCCAATAACATTTATATTATCAATATACATGTTCGCGGGGAAAATCGTTGCTTTCTTCATTAATGATTCCATTGTACACTCTTGTAATAGTCTATCGATTACAAAGATCCGGTCTTTTTATAAGATCCGGTTATAACGAAAATCAAATAAAAAGAAATGAAAAATTACAACTTTGTTTTCCTTTTGTGTCGAACGAATCGCGAGCTCCTGTTTTGCGGTCGCTCGCTTGGTGGGTTCTTTGCCTGCGCCGGGGTTGTTTGCCGTGGACCACCGCGCGATCTAGATCCGGTCGGATCTACGCAGTACAACGGGTATTATTTCACCAAGGAAATAATAGCCGGGGAGGATTGTTTCACCAAGGAAACAATCGTCCAAGTCTCGGGATCTAAGACCAAGCTTAGATCTGGAGTGTAGCAACGTAGATCTGAGATCCGGTCCTCTCGAACTCCTGCCTTATTTGGCGTTGATGATCGTCGAGCACCAGATCTGGATGTGCAAGTCCTCGAAGTCCCAAAGCTTGAATCTTGTTAAGTTCTGAGTCTCCAATCCAGCAGGGCTTCGCCTCGCCTCTCCAAAATTTCCAACCCTTGAACAAATGAACCAAGGGGGCCTATTTATAGGCTCCCTTTACTGTGCCCGCGAAATGACAACTGTCGGCCACCTCTGGGTGGCCGCGAATTGCCGGGACCCGATCACCGAGGAATTCATCCTCCAGACCTGCCACAACAACCTCGCGTTGGACGTGCTAGAAGCAATGGGGACAGCACCATCCAATACATGGAAGGACTTGAAAGTCCGGGGAGAGCAAGCTGAGCGATTCCTCAAGAGGAAGAAGGCGGAAAGAGGCCAACCGGCGACGAGTGTTCCAAAGCAAAACTTCGTCCCACGGGGGAAAGGTAAGGCACAAGCTAATGCAGTTGATGCTAATCAAACCTTTCAATTGCAACCACAGCAACAGCAGCCACAGCAACAAGCACCCCAACAATCTCGAGGACAATGGCAACAACGGCCTCAGAAGCAGAAATCTGCGGAGCCGAGGTTTCCTAAAGTGTACTCCTTCAAGGATGATGAAGTTCCCGGCATCTTCAAATACCTGTTGGAGAACAACAAGATCCAGTTGCCGGCGATCGTGGATCAAGAAGGGGCCAGCAAAGTGACGGATCCAAAGTACTGCGCGTACCACAGAGCGGTCCACCACCCTACGAGATCATGCTACCACCTCAAGGACAAGATCCAGGCGTTAATCGACGTAGGAGTCATAACCCCGAAACCAGCCAAGAATGTGGGGGCCAACGCAGTGTCAATCAGTTTTGGGTCGGTGCCTACAACTTGGTTCGAGCCAAAACGCGTCACCAAAGTCGGGATGAAGACGGTGAATGACGATCCGCACGGACAGCGCCAAAAGGGACTTGTGCCGCACACAACCCCAAATGGCGAAATCCTTTGGGTTCATCCAGATCTGATTGGAGATGAACAATGGGCCGGTTCGTCATCCGGGAGGAAGTCTAAAGGAAAAGGGAAGTCTTGTTATGGAGTCTCTGCTATCCCAGGGGAAGATGACGAAAGAATCTCCACTTTCCTGCTCTCTGAAGAAGAACAAGAAGCTTTTGCGACACGGAGCGGAAATGAATACCACTACAATTATCCGCCACCTAGTGAGCAGGGGGTGAACAAGCGGGGACCAGCCAAAACTCTCACGGAGATGGGAGTGATTGCAAGTCCCACACCGGGTAAAGAAGCTCTACGACAACCGGTGAATAAACCAAAAGAGAAGAATCCCCAAGAGGTACAGAATCCGAAGCAGTCTCGTTTCAGTCGTCCAATTGGAAGAGACAAACCGGAAAGCTCGAAGACTCCGCATAGCTTCGACATTATGGCGCAATTAGCCAACATTCCTGCACGGATAACGCTGTATGAGTTTCTGCGATTATCCAAAGAAACCAGAGAAGCCCTACAAGAAGCTCTGGCCAATGCAGAGGTATTTCTGACTCAAGTCAAGCCGATACCTGAACAGCCAGAACCGCTGAGTCAACAGTGCAACATAGCGACTAAGAATCTTCCCTGCATCACTTTCACCAAAGAAGATATGCAGACGAAGAATTCGAACCACGATCGGCCGTTATATTTCGTCGGATACATTGGCTCCAGCCAAGTCAACCGAATCCAAGTGGATCCGGGTTCTGCTGTGAGTATTATGCCGCTTCGATTGATGCATTTCCTCAGCATTCCAGTAAGCAAGTTGGCGTCCACAGGCACTGTTATTTATGGATTCAACACTAGTGGGTCAAGACCCTTGGGTAAGATCCGGGTGAAGTGCCAGATGGGAGATCTGAAGACAGAAGTCACGTGTTATGTGATCGATGCGGAGACTTCGTACAACTTACTATTGGGTCGGCCTTGGATCCATAGTAACGTGATAATTCCATCTACTCTCCATCAGTGTTTGAAGTATGTCGACACTGACAATGAGGTTAGGACGGTGGTCGCGGATAAGCAACCATTCAAGGGGTATGAGAATTATTTCACCGATTCTCTCCTTTATGGTAACGAATCCGATACTGAACCATCGGCCCAGGGCACAGACAGCGGAGAAGAAGCTGATTCTGAAGCCGGATTCGATTACAATGGCGGTTTTGTTTTAAATGACATTGTACCCTTTGTAATCAATCTTGACGATGAACAATCGTCAGATGCAGATTGTAACTGGCAACTTGCCGATATTGCAATAAAAGATGATTTAGAGTACTCCTTGTCTCTTGATGATGTGATAAAAGAGCTGTACGACAATCCTGAGTTGTATATGCCGATCCGATCATCCTATGTAACGAAGGAACACCTCCAGCATTCTTTCGGAACAACCATGGTCATCCCGAACAAAGTAAGAGGTGCTAAAGAAGTGATTTACGGTAAAGGAAAAAGCTCTCCGTTACCAGATCATTTCCTAAGTGAAGACGAAGATGATGACAAACCTGGTCGACATCTATCCAAGTATAGTCCAGAAGCGCGCAAGCTCATGGAAAAGCAGGGCTACGATTTCACACTCGGAGAAGGTTTATACTTCGATCGAGGTCCTCGTAATCCAGCCAAAGCAGTATATGTACCAAAAGGTAAACCTGAGGATTATTATAAATATGGGCGAGGCTTAGGTTATGTTTCATCAGATGACGAATGTGGTTGGCAAATCATCGATCAAATTGCTAACAAAGCCAAGAAAGGATACTCTCCCGATGCTTCAGAGTGGGACTCCGATACAAGTCTGGGAGAAGTCTTCAAAACCCTAATGTCAAATATGGCTACAGCCGATCCATCCACCATGGAAGACGACGATCAAATGCCAACATGGGAAGACCCGTGGGTTCACCATCTGAATATGCAATATGGCGATAGGTTCGAGCAAAGAGAACCACCCACTGAAGATAAAATAGTCCAGATTAACATGGGTGATGAGGCCAACCCAAAGCCTATATTCATCAGCGACAGTCTTCCCCCAGATGAGAAGGAGGAATTGATTGCTCTCATCAGGGAATATATCGACGTCTTCGCATGGAATTATGAAGACATGCCAGGGCTCGACCCCAATGTCGCAATGCACCGCCTCGATATCAAGCCGGATGCCAAACCTGTCAAGCAACAGCAAAGACGGTTTCGTCCGCAGATTATGGAAGCCATTGAGGCAGAGGTTAAGAAGTTGATCGAATCAGGATTTATCCGAGAGGAACAACATCCAGACTGGTTAGCCAACATCGTTCCCGTCATGAAGAAGAATGGCAAAATCAGGATTTGCATCGACTTCAGGAACCTGAATGAAGCATGTCCGAAAGACGATTTCCCTCTCCCAATCACGGATGTCATTATCGACAATACATGTGGATTTGAGAGGATGTCCTTCATGGATGGATTTTCGGGATATAACCAGATCAAGATGCATCCAGAGGATGAGAAGCATACGGCGTTTAGAACACCCCTCGGCGTCTTCTGCTATACGGTGATGCCTTTCGGTCTGAAGAATGCCGGTGCCACATACCAGCGAGCGATGACTAAGATTTTCCAAGAACATCTCAGGAAAACAGTCGAATGCTACGTTGATGATTTGGTTGTGAAAAGCCGCAACAAGGAAGATCACATCAAGGATTTGAAGACAATGTTCGATCTCATGAGGAGTCATCAGTTGAAGATGAACCCCACTAAATCATTTCTTGGAATGTCCAGCGGAAAATTTCTTGGGTTCGTCGTCACCACTAAGGGTATACATATCGATCCTGATAAGGTGAAGGCGATACATGAATTGCAGCCCCCGAGGAATCTGAGAGAACTCAGAGGATTGCAAGGGCGTTTAGCTTATATCCGGCGTTTCATCTCAAATCTTTCTGGGAAGTGCCAACCGTTCTCTAAGCTGAACAAGAAAGGAGTATCATTCATCTGGGATGATGCCTGCCAAAAAGCGTTCGAAGATATCAAAACATATCTGGCGAACCCTCCTGTTCTCGTTGCACCGAAATCTGGTAAACCGTTCTTGATTTATCTCAAGGCGATGAACCACTCGATAAGTGCCTTACTAGCGCAAGACGATGATAACGGTCACGAACAGGCAGTTTATTACCTCAGTCGGACCTTGGTAGGCGCTGAGTCTCGATATCCGATGATTGAGAAAGAATGCCTTGCATTGGTATTTGCGATGCAAAAGATGCGGCATTACCTGGTGGGACAGACGATCTACGTTATCTCCAACGTTAATCCAGTACGGGTGTTTATGACGCAACCGGCCTCTATGAATTGGCGGCTAGCGAAGTGGGCCCTTCTCTTGTCCCAATACGATTTGCACTTCAAGCAGCAGAAGTCGATAAAAGGACAGGCGATTTGTGACCTTTTGGCGGCAAACCCGACCACAGATACGGCAGAAGTATATGATGACTTGCCGGATGAAACCCACGAGGTTAACACCACATCACACCAACAAGTATGGCAATTATACTTCGATGGTGCCTCAAGGGCAGTTAATAGAGTAATAACCCCGGGATGTCCTACAGTTTCCTCTGGAGTTGGAGTCGTCTTAATCTCCCCTGGAAAGCACGTGATGCCTCGGGCTTATTCGTTGACTAGTCCGTGCTCCAATAATGTTGCCGAATACAACGCGCTTCTCATTGGACTCAGTTTCGCCAAAGAGCTGGGGGTCGAATATCTCGAAGCTTTTGGAGATTCGCAATTGATAGTCAACCAAGTTCGCGGTGAGTATGAAGTCAGGAATCAAGACCTGATCCCGTACCACCAGGAAGCCATCAAAATGGCAGAATCTTTCGAAGAATTCTTTATTGAATACATCCCTCGTCTCCAGAACGCTTATGCAGACGCACTGGCGGCACTAGCAGTATCACTGGCACAGCCTCCCGAAGCTGAGCTGTTAGTCACAGTACGGACGCATCAACTCTGCGTACCCATATACAGTACGGAGATTGAAGAAGAAGAGGATAGAAACGTGAACGCCAAAGAGGTGAATTCAACTCAAATTGGGTCTGAGTCCCGAGATTGGCGTTTTCCTATCATCGACTACGTCCAATATGGTATCTTGCCAGAGGATGTAAAAGAAAAGGAATCAATCCGCCGAAGAGCTCCAAGATTCTTCTATAATACCGAGACCCATACGTTATACCGTAGAGGGTACGACGGTCTTTTGCTCCGATGCCTTTCGAACAGAGAAGCAAAGGAAGTTCTTAAGGAAGCACACGAAGGAGAATGTGGTGCGCATCAGCCCGGTCCTAAACTGTATGATCGCATCAGGAGGATGGGATATTTCTGGCCAACGATGGTTCGTGACGCAATCGAATACGCACGAGAATGCCACGCTTGCCAGATACATGCGAATTATATGCATCAACCGCCAGAGCAGTTGCACACGTCAACCACGTCTTGGCCGTTCGAGACTTGGGGCATGGACATAGTCGGTCCTATTTTTCCCCCTTCAGTCAAAGGTGATCGGTTCATCCTCGCGATCACAGATTATTTCTCAAAGTGGGCTGAAGCGATTCCGCTTAGAGAAGTGAAGACGAACAACGTCATCAATTTCATCAAGCATCATGTCATTTACCGACACGGCGTGCCAAGAAGGATCATTCATGACAACGGTCCACAGTTCATAAGCAATGCCTTCGTCAGATTCTGCGACAAGTTCAAAATCGAAGATGTTTCGTCGACAGCTTACTACCCCGCCGCGAATGGATTAGCGGAGGCGTTTAACAAGACGATCATCAAGATCTTGTCAAAGCTCGTGAAGACCAATAAACGAGACTGGGACGATAAACTCGGTGAAGCACTCTGGGCTTATCGCACCACCATACGCACGCCTACGGGAGCTACCCCGTATTCGCTGGTATACGGATGTGAAGCTGTGCTACCGCTGGAAATTCAGATTCCGTCCCTTCGGATCGCCCTCGCAACGGAGATGACGACGGAGGAACAACATCAGAAGCGTCTCGAAGAGCTCGAGAGGCTGGATGAAAAGCGTTTGGAGGCTCAACAACACATCGAGTTTTACCAAGCCAGGATGTCAAGGGCTTTTAACAAAAGAGTCCGACAGAGAAGCTTCAAGGAAGGAGATCTGGTCCTCGCTGCTCGCCGACCAATAATTCTCACCTCCAAGAAGAAAGGTAAATTCGAACCC
This sequence comes from Asparagus officinalis, assembly GCF_001876935.1. Lineage (NCBI taxonomy): Eukaryota > Viridiplantae > Streptophyta > Magnoliopsida > Asparagales > Asparagaceae > Asparagus > Asparagus officinalis. Next base: position 52,703,144 of record NC_033801.1, read on the forward strand.
AAATGGGAAGGACCGTTTGTAATAGACACAGTCTATTCAAACGGCGCATATCGCCTGATTACTCAAGAGGGCGCCAGGCAATTAATGCCAATAAATGGGAAGTTCCTGAAAAAGTACTATCCCTAGTACATTCAGGATAACTCATTTACCGGGAAGTTCCTCGAAGAATATTACACTTAATATTCTAGAGGATAACCCAAAATCATTGTCACCACCAAAATCCCTCACTGATCAATTTCAATTGACAGTGAGTCCACCAAAAATGTTTTTCTGGCCCTCTTGATTCTTTCCATGAACAAGAGGTCCACTTTCAGTTCGGAGTCCCTTTTCGATAAACGAAAGAACTCCTTCCCTTTTTCTCTTTGGTTAAACCTTGTTCATGGTTATAACCGGAGTTGAAAATACCACTTCGATAAACGAAGGACCCATTTTCAGTTTAGATAACTCATCCTATAAAAGGCAAGTTTATCTAAATTTTCCAGATTCTCGGAGTGGACACCCCACTTCTAGTTTCTTCTTCGCTGGAAATAGAATATAAAATTCTTCCTTTCCAGAATCAGGGAATAGAATATAAAATTCTTCCTTCCTTGTCTGTTGGGTTCGCCTTCACCCTAAAAGAAGACCGGGAAATAGAATATAAAATTCTTCCTTTCCCGCACCAACCTTTTCTAAGAATCTATCAATCTAGGATTCATCCTAGGAAGTTTATCCCGAATCCTAAGCAGGGATAAGTCTGCGCCTAACACGCGCTGCCGGTTTAGTCTTTTTCCGCACAAAAAGACACCAGAGTCTGATTCTGGGGTATTTTATCCTGAAACCTAAGCAAGGATAAGTCTGCGCTTAACCTGCGCTGCCGGTTAGTTCTTAACCGTTAAAAAGAACACCCGTCCACATATTCAACATTGTGGCAGGTCGTCATTAATAACACCAAAATCCATGCCTTACACGCATGGGGAATGTCATCCTGAATCCTAAGAAGGGATATGCCGACGCCTAACACGCGTCGCCGGTTTAGTCTTTCGCCGTAGAAAAAGACACCAGAAGACCAGTCTGGGGTATTTTATCCCGAAACCTAAGTAGGGATAAAGTCAACACCTAACACGTGTTGCCGGGTAGCCTATTCCCGTAACAATGGCGAAGTCTATGTATTCGACATCATAGCACGAAGTCTAAGAGAATTCATTCTCTTAGCACAACGTTACATGCGAACGGAGTTAGACAATCCGCATGCTAGCCCGACTCAAACGGTAGTCGGTAAAGGCTAATCAAACCCGTTGAAGGCTGGGGGTTAGCCAAAAATCCTAAAGTCAACACCTAACACGTGTCGCCGGGTAGCCTATTCCCGTAACAATGGCGAAGTCTATGTATTCGACATCATAGCACGAAGTCTAAGGGAGTTCATTCCCTTAGCACAACGTTACATGCGGAACGGATTCCGACAATCCGCATGCTAGCCCGACTCAAACGGTAGTCGGTAAAGGCTAATCAAACCCGTTGAAGGCTGGGGGTTAGCCAAAAATCCTAAAGTCAACACCTAACACGTGTCGCCGGGTAGCCTATTCCCGTAACAATGGCGAAGTCTATGTATTCGACATCATAGCACGAAGTCTAAGGGAGTTCATTCCCTTAGCACAACGTTACATGCGGAACGGATTCCGACAATCCGCATGCTAGCCCGACTCAAACGGTAGTCGGTAAAGGCTAATCAAACCCGTTGAAGGCTGGGGGTTAGCCAAAAAATCCTAAAGTCAACACCTAACACGTGTCGCCGGGTAGCCTATTCCCGTAACAATGGCGAAGTCTATGTATTCGACATCATAGCACGAAGTCTAAGGGAGTTCATTCCCTTAGCACAACGTTACATGCGGAACGGATTCCGATAATCCGCATGCTAGCCCGACTCAAACGGTAGTCGGTAAAGGCTAATCAAACCCGTTGAAGGCTGGGGGTTTGCCAAAAATCCTATGAGTATTATGGTCAATCATTTCAAACGTGATGAGGAATCATAATAAAGATAAAGATAAAAACCAATTCCACTAAAGAGAATCAAATGTCAAGGTTTTCAGCAAATAAAATCATACATCAAGCCCATGGCTAAGAATCTGCTGACTGAATTCAGATAACTTCTCGTCATAAGAGCGTCTAAGCTCCTCCTGCAACTCAGCTCTAACAGACTCTTCGTTCGCAGCTAAAGTCCTCACAGCATCCTCCTCTGTCTCAGCCAGTCTCTGCTTCAAGGACTTCAGCTCATCAGATAAAGCAGCATTTGCTTGCTGATTCTGCATCTTTGTGTCTTCCTTCTCACGGAGTTCTCGTCGGAGCTGATCTATCTGAGAATCAAGCTCCTCGAGGAAAGAAGATCTAGTGGCGAAATCAGCCTCAACTCGATCTATGCGGTCCCGCTGCACCTGAATCTCGAGCTCAGCAACCATCCGAGTACTGCGCCATGTCTGTAAGCGAGCATCCAACTCGGCAGCAACGAATGAAGAGGCACCTGTATCCCGGAGCTCATGAAACATCTGAAGCTCACGCTCTAAGCGATCAAGGTCATCAACCATAGCCGTCGCTAGATCCGGACATCCTATGTCCCTAATCAAGTTTATCTTGGAATCGAGGTAGGGCTTAAATTGGCGAAGAGAAAGTCCGTCGTGGAGGAGTTTGCCAATTATAACAGTCAGGGAGGAGAAATAAGAGCGGACTTCTACGCTGATGATGATCTTCTCAGGGTCATCCCCTGATAACAACTCCTTAACGAGGATATGAAGCTGAGAAGGAAGCCCTACACAAAGAAGAGAAGTTCGTCAAAAGCCTCAATGAGGAAATGAACGGCATCGCTCAGCTAATTAAATTATACCTCCTTCCCCTCGAGTCACTGGGGGTGATGGAGATGTAACAACTGTAGCTGCATCGACTGGTGGAGTTGGTCGCACAGCCGGCTCAACATGGTCTTTCTCAACAAAAGCTCCTGTCAAATTCAAAACAGAATTCGCAGAGGCGTTACATTATAGCTGCATTAGTCAAGGTCGACTAGTCCTATAATCAACTCAGCAGGAGGCACATACCTTCAAAGGAACCATCCTCAGGATTGTTAGCAAATGCGGACTCAGGAAACATGTCTCCAGGTAGCTGGTCATCAATCTGAGGTGAGCTATATATGTAGTGCATCATAGGAGTGTCCGCAAACAGGCTTCCCTCGTCAAAATCGTCGATGGAGAAATCTGACATAAAAGAATATAAGTGCCAAAGAATAATGAAGAGACTACAACTAATGGAAATGAGTTACCTCTCACGGGTGCATCAGCCTCTTCGTTTCCAAGGTTCGCCTCCTGCAAATTATCTGAAGGAGCAAGGAGTAGAGGACAGTTAGAGGATACACAAATTCATTAATGTATTATCTAAAGAAATACGCTGTCAGTGATAGATGTACCTTGACTCACAGAATCTGGTCCTACACTGATCTCCTCCCTAATGTCAGCAACCCCTGTAGACTTCTCTACAGGGGGTAGTGGGTCAGACTCATCGGGAGATAAGGGAACAGGATCGGGACTCATCTCATCCTCCCCACGCACTCCTATATAGAAATGGAAAAGCATGAGTCAATGTTCAGAATAACCAAGAAAATGGTTCAAAGAGTAGACGTTACCTCTGTCACTAATAGGGTCATCTCCAGCCAGATCCATGTCAGATGCTCGTGAAGCTACACGAGGTTTGCGGGCCAATCTCTTCCGCCTAGCAATAGGGATCGAAGGTCTCGCCTGAGGAGGAGGACGGAAATCTTCATCCTGATCAACTGTGGTATCTGGAACATCAAACCATAGTCAGTTTCAACACTTCTGGAAGATAGAAGAAAAAGATGAAGTGCAAACCTCGCTCGGAAAAGTCATCGTAATCTTCGGGATCCCCGCCCGAAGCCTCGTCTGTGGAATGGAATGTCCTCTGTCCCTCTTCGTCAATCCGACGAGTCTTGTTCCGTATCCTCTGTGCCCGGGCGTTTTCCCGAATCCTGCGGGAATCAACCTGGGAAGCTGCCTCAGCCTCTAACTCTGCGATTGGCTTCACAGGGATAGTCTTGTTGGCTGCTAACAACCATTTGCAGCTCAAGAAAGTAAGGTTCAACTGCCGGTCAGCACTCGGGAGACTAAATCTAACACCAGTACAGCCAGTCACGGTCCACAACCAAGCGCGGAGACCGTCTATCAAACCACTATGAGTACGAAGCTGCTGACGAGGATTCCCAATGTAAAGCTGGTCATAGCCAAACTGGCGAGCGAATCGGCACGGTAGATATGGTTCGATGAAGCACTGATCCCTCACCCGGAAAGTCAGATAGCCGGGCCTAATATTCACTAGCCAGTTGAAGCAGCCGATGTCTAAATAAGTCCGGTACTCTCTAGGCCTCTCATCATCTATCAAGCATTCACCATATCGACCGGAGAACTGCGGAAAACAAGTAGAGAATGCCCAACACTTATGGACCTGCAACTGCTGTCTGACATCAGAAAATCCGCGGCCCTCCCACCTGCCATTCTCAAGCAACTGTAGCAGGGGAACAGAATGGTCTGTGGCGTTCGGCACCGACATCATATCCGAGCGATGAAGGACAAACCAGGCCATCAGATAAGCGTACGGGAGCTCCACCTTAAGCGTGGGAATCTGACCTGGTAAATCGGTCTCCTTCCGTGTGAACGCACTGGAAAGCTGTCGAAGTCCTCGGTGAATATTAGCCACCATCACCGGAAGAAGTGAGAGTTCCTTCTTATAGGCGAGCTGAACTGCTGGGTAAAGTACCTCCAAGGGCAAGGCGTCGCCAGACTGATATGGAACCACGCACTTTTTCAACCAGATAGCAAGAAAGCCAGCAAGAAGTGTCATTGGTCGAATTGGTGCGGTAGCGTGCCACAAGAATGACTTGAACTTGGTCTTCGCAGGAAAGCCACCCTCAGGACCGCCGGTGGTGTAAGATTGAGCGCCGATCTTCTTCAGTAGACTGTTCACCTCTGAAGGAGTGAATGGGGCCAGCTCACAAATATCCTCGCCATGAGTGCTCTCCAGATTCTTGAACAAGTAGTTCGCAAATTGTTTCAGACTCACACATACCTTGGTCCTCTTTGCTAAGGGCTCCGACTGTGCCAAAGCAATATGGTAATGACAAGTGAGGTCCCATAGAGTCTCATAACGGTCAGGCATGCGATCTTTTAATTGGCTCAACTCATGACTGGAAGGAAAGTACTCCTGGTATAGCATCTGTCCCATGGACAAGCCAGAAATCCTGTGCATCTCGTGAAGAGCCAAGCCTAACTCCCCCTGCCGGGTCAGAAAAGTGTTCGAGTCTGGATTATATAGCTCGAACAAAGCACAGAAATGTCTCAAACTGATAGGCAAGCCATACACGGTGGCACGAACGGCTGCATACAAACCGCAAGCATGCAACTCCTCGCCCCATCGGCTCAAGACGTATGTCGTCATGCGGCTCCACCAAGACTTGTCCGAAGAGTGGACCCAACCGTAAAACCTGTGACGTGTCGCTGGCATCTCCCGTCCCAGAACAGCGAGACGATTCCTCAAGGTGGAAGCGGTAGCAAGGAACTCGTTACGTGGTGGTTCGTCCAGCCCCAATACACCAGGACGCAATCCGGTAACACGACTTCTGCACGAACCAGGAACCGCCGAATGAGTGATATAGCCGCAATGGACACTCATATGATCCTCTGTCAAGCGCCACGACATCTCCCGTGTCACAGCCTGACATCTGAGCTCAGTCAATGAACGATGCCGAGGAATCTCCGGCAAGTATATGAAGCCATTGCCGGTCTTGTGAAGCCAATGCTCAGCACCAATGAATACGGCTTCTGGGTCATCGACAGAATCACCAAATAGGAAATCGCTCTTTCGAAGAGGCTGAGTAGAGCTGGCGTCCTTCACAAAAGGCGCATCTGTGATTAGCTGGCGAATAGCTCGATGACCACCTTCCCTCACCACTTGGGCAACCTCAGTCGACGTGTCCGAAGCAAACTGAGGGGTAGCTGGAATAGGGGAAGGATCGTTGGAGTTCGAATAATGCTCGCCACGCCGTCCATATATTGCGTGGGACGGGAATGATCCAGAAGGGTACCCCACTGCAAAATAGACAGTTAAACACTGGTTAGTCTCGATTATAAAAGGAAATTGAACTCATCTTACAAATAGCTAAGATAGAGTCATTGCCTTATAAAGGGTGAGACGATTTGGCCACATTGTGCAATCACAAAACAGGGTATGTCGACAACATATCCCTGCCTTATAAAACGCAATGTAGTGTCAAATCGCCCCCTTTAATTTTGAGATATGGTTTTGACCAAGCAAAACATATCTTTGAAGCGTCGATCCTCACCAAGGAGAATCAAGGCTCTTCCCGATTGCCTCGCCAAGGAGAACAACGTGGGGTTTAAAAAAGGGTCAATTTACAAATTTATAAGAAAAAAGGGTTTATTTGCAAAAAGTAGCTCACCAGCATAAGAGGGAGGCGCGCCATCAACCGACATGGCAGGGGAACGACCTCTCGAGGCGCGAGACATGACGGCCTGCAAAATAACTCAAAGGGTTAGATTCAAAAAATAATTTCAGCCCTAATTTTTGCATAAAAACCCCTCAAAATTGCATTTTTACCCCCCTGAAAGATTAGCTCGAGGCATCAAATCACACCCTCAACCCTCACATATAACCCCACAAATGCATGAATTAAATTGAGCATGAAAAAGATCCAAATTGTGGAAGATTTACCTGAAGAAAGGCTCGAGATCCAACGAAGATGAGACCTTTTAGGAAACTTTCACCACGTGCTCGAGGGGTCTGAGAGGAATTCTAAAAAATGATTTTTTGAAGGATCTCTCAGTCAAAGATCAAAAGGAAACCCAGATCTCGGATAAATATCAAAGTTTCGAGGAGAAAAGACGCTCGAGGGAAGAGAAAACTCAAAAAGGAGGAAGAGGGGGGGGCCGGCCCTAGAAGAGAGGAGGAAGAGAAGAAAAAAGAAGCCAAAAAACCCTCTTTTATAGCCTTAAACCAGATCTGGCTGAACCAGACCAGACCAGACTGAACCAGACCAAGCCAAATTGGACCAGACTGAGCCAGAATGAGCCAAATTGAGCCAGAATGAGCCCAATTGAACCAGATTGAACCTGGCTGGACTAGACCAGACCAGAGTGAGCCAGAATAGGCCAGATTGAACCAGATTGAGTTAGATTGGACCAGTTTGGGTCAATTTCGAACCAGTTTGAACCAAATTCGAACCAGAATTCAAATTGGAGCTAAATTAAGCATCGAAACGAATTCAGATCAATCAATGGTTCGATCCCTCACCTAGTTAACCCCTCTCCCACATATTGGGAAGGGTCAGAAAGATTTTGAGCCCAAATACTGCCTTTTTTGAGACATCTTTGGACCGGTTCTGATCATTTGAGCACGGAAATACTCCAATAAGGTATACGAGTATAAACTATTTCCTATTGTTGTTGAGAAGTTCCTGGAGAATATTTTTCTAAAAATATTCTTAAGGATAACTCAATAACACGACGTCGGACAACGTGTCACAAGTGAGGATTCAACACCGACAATCGAGCGTTAGTTGCACGTCGAACCAACCAACACGAGTTAAAGATTGAAAAAATCAGGAATCGACTTCAAAGTTCAAATTCCAACAACGGTCAGACAATAAATGCAGCACCGGAACCCCTACAGGCATTCTACAAAGCACTGAATGGCCCGAAGGATTGAAGGAATACAGAACAAAAGTCATTTCCAGGTCCCGTTACACCGACAAAGGGTAGGGGCAATCATATCCAAAGCATTCCAGACTCTTCTATAAAAGAACGAGGCTGAAAAGCTTTGGAGGGGGTATCTGTAGGCGTATAAAACTGCTTATAGGTCCCTTGACACAGCTCGGCGCGATGATTCGACAAATCGACGAACGTTCAAGCAACGAAACGAACTAAAGAGGCTACAAAGCTAACGAACTGCATGTGAACAACGTTAGTGGTTCGGGGAGTCGACGGGTCTTCCAACAAAGTGGATTTGAACTCAAACACCGACTGAGTTTACTGCCAAATCCGGAATCAAGTCAACAAATCAACAAAACAACCGAACAACGGACAAAACAACCGGAAACAACGGAAAACGACAAAACCAGCGCACCTGGGGGAACTCGGCCCGAACCGAACCACCCTAAGGTGGCTCGGCCCAAGCCGAGCCACCCTAGGGTGGCTCGGGGGCCGAGCAGCCACCTCAGGGTGGCTCGGCATGAGCCGAGCCACCCTCAGGTGGCCCGACTCCCCCCCCTGTTCCTCAATACTCCAAAGAGTACAAGAGTATAAACTGTTCCTCAATACTCCAAAGAGTACAAGAGTATAAACTGTTCCTCAATACTCCAAAGAGTACAAGAGTATAAACTGTTCCTCAATACTCCAAAGAGTACAAGAGTATAAACTGTTCCTCAATACTCCAAAGAGTACAAGAGTATAAACTGTTCCTCAATACTCCAAAGAGTACAAGAGTATAAACTGTTCCTCAATACTCCAAAGAGTACAAGAGTATAAACTGTTCCTCAATACTCCAAAGAGTACAAGAGTATAAACTGTTCCTCAATACTCCAAAGAGTACAAGAGTATAAACTGTTCCTCAATACTCCAAAGAGTACAAGAGTATAAACTGTTCCTCAATACTCCAAAGAGTACAAGAGTATAAACTGTTCCTCAATACTCCAAAGAGTACAAGAGTATAAACTGTTCCTCAATACTCCAAAGAGTACAAGAGTATAAACTGTTCCTCAATACTCCAAAGAGTACAAGAGTATAAACTGTTCCTCAATACTCCAAAGAGTACAAGAGTATAAACTGTTCCTCAATACTCCAAAGAGTACAAGAGTATAAACTGTTCCTCAATACTCCAAAGAGTACAAGAGTATAAACTGTTCCTCAATACTCCAAAGAGTACAAGAGTATAAACTGTTCCTCAATACTCCAAAGAGTACAAGAGTATAAACTGTTCCTCAATACTCCAAAGAGTACAAGAGTATAAACTGTTCCTCAATACTCCAAAGAGTACAAGAGTATAAACTGTTCCTCAATACTCCAAAGAGTACAAGAGTATAAACTGTTCCTCAATACTCCAAAGAGTACAAGAGTATAAACTGTTCCTCAATACTCCAAAGAGTACAAGAGTATAAACTGTTCCTCAATACTCCAAAGAGTACAAGAGTATAAACTGTTCCTCAATACTCCAAAGAGTACAAGAGTATAAACTGTTCCTCAATACTCCAAAGAGTACAAGAGTATAAACTGTTCCTCAATACTCCAAAGAGTACAAGAGTATAAACTGTTCCTCAATACTCCAAAGAGTACAAGAGTATAAACTGTTCCTCAATACTCCAAAGAGTACAAGAGTATAAACTGTTCCTCAATACTCCAAAGAGTACAAGAGTATAAACTGTTCCTCAATACTCCAAAGAGTACAAGAGTATAAACTGTTCCTCAATACTCCAAAGAGTACAAGAGTATAAACTGTTCCTCAAGACTCCGAAGAGTATATGAGTATAAACTGTTCCTCAATACTCCAAAGAGTACAAGAGTATAAACTGTTCCTCAATACTCCAAAGAGTACAAGAGTATAAACTGTTCCTCAAGACTCCGACAAGTATAAGAGTATAAACTGCTCCTTGATACTCCGATAAGTATAAGAGTATAAACTGCTTCTCACTCCAAAGAGTATACGAGTATAAACTGTTTCTCATTCCTCCTACCGGTATATGAGGTTAAACTGCTCCCTGATACTCCAATAGGTATATGAGTCTAAACTATTTCCTACCATTGACGGGAAGTTCCTGGAGGATATTACGCTAATATTCTTAAGGATAACCCGGTCGGACAACCAAGTCAAACCCAGTTCCAAGAGAGAAACTGGGGGTGGATTATCCAATGCATCGGGAAGTTCCCGAAAGAATACCACAGGGGTATTCTTAGGGATAACCCGGTCTTTGTGGAATTGACGAAGGAGAAATCTACATTCGAACCCTGAAGGTCAGAATGTCTCTTCTTATTCTCTAACTCTTATGAGTTATTTTTGTGAGAAGAGATCCAATCTTCTGGTAGGTTAATCTTTCCTCACCAAACCATCCGCTGATCAAATCAAACGACAGTGGATCCACCAACATTTCCATTTGCCCGTCATTGGCATTTTGCAGACTTAACGTGCTAGGTCCTGAACGCCTAGCATTCAAAGTCTCCCTGTGAGTGATAATACGAGTTGGCATTCTCTTTGCTACCTGTATTCCACTTTCTGTGTTTTCTGGTCAAACCTGTAAAAGTTAGGGCCAAAGCCAAAATCCCCTCTCGATTCCCCCCAATGAACGAGAGGTCCACTTCCAAATCGGGTAATCAAACCTTCCGACAGTTAGGGTTATCCGAATCTTTTCGATTCTCGGAGTGGAGATCCCACTCCTAGTTTCACCATTCTGGATTCTGGGGGTGGAGATCCCACCCCAAGTCTCCTTTCCGGCCGAAGATAGAATATAAAATTCTTCCTCTTCAGCACCGGGAGATAGAATATAAAATTCTTCCTCTCCCGTTTCTCAATCTGTCTTTGCTTTTAGAAAAGACACGATTGTCAAATCCGGGCACTCGATGCACGGGGAATTTTATCCCGAAGCCTGAGTAGGGATAAGTCAACGCCTAACACGCGTTGCCGGGTAGTCTATTCCCGTGAGAAAGACGAAGTCTATGTATTCAAAATCATAGCAACTTTTCCTCTGTCTTTGCTTTCAGAAAAGACAGGGATGAAGTCAACGCCTAACACGCGTTGCCGGGTAGTCTATTCCCGTAAGAAAGACGAAGTCTATGTATTCCAAATCATAGCACAACGTCTAAGGGAAGCAATTCTCTTAGCACAACGTCACATGTGAAACGGGTTTAATAATTCACATGCTAGCCCGATTCAAACGGTAATCGGTAAAGGCACATCAAACCCGTTGATGGCTGGGGGTTTGCCAAAAATCCCAAAGCCTACGTCTAACACGCGTTGCCGGTTAGTCTTTGACCGTAAAAAAGGACAAAAGACCACATATTCAACATTGTGGCAGGTTGTTATTAATAACACCATAATCCGTGCCTCACACGCGCGGGGAATTTTATCCCGAAGCCTAAGTAGGGATAAGTCAACGTCTAATACACGTTGCCGGGTAGCCTATTCCCGTAACAATGGCGAAGTCTACGTATTCAATATCGTAGCACTAAAAGGGTTCACTCTTTTAGCTTAAAACGTTACATGGGAGCGGACTTAAACAATCCGCATACTAGCCCGACTCAAACGGTAGTCGGTAAAGGCTAATCAAATCCGTTGAAGGCTGGGGATTAGCCAAAAATCCTAAAGTCAACGCCTAACACGCGTCGCCGGGTAGTCTATTCCCGTGAGAAAGACGAAGTCTACGTATTCAATATCGTAGCACTAAGAGCGTTAACTCTCTTAGCACAGCGTCACATGCGGAACGGACTTAAACAATCCGCATGCTAGCCCGACTCAAACGGTAGTCGGTAAAGGCTCGTCAAATCCGTTGATGGCTGAGGATTTGCCAAAAATTCTATAAATGCGAGTCATTGACGCATCAACTCCACTGGTTGGTCTCGTGACTTGAGCACCCCACAAATTCAGGACAAAATCCACACATGCAGATGAATCAGCTTTAACAGTTGGTCCTGCGACCCCAGTACCTTAAGAGCTTAAACTGTGTATACTCCAGCAAACGTACGAGTATAAACTGTGTTAATGGCGATTCAAAACCCTAGGGTCAACGCCGGTCAACGCGTAACCCTAGGTCAACGCCAGTCAACGCGTTGCAATCAAAGTCAACGTTCGACGATTCGAAACCCTAGGGTGGACGCCGGTCAACGCGTAACCTTAGGTCAACGCCGGACAGCGCGTTGCGACAAAAAGTCAACCCCCAGTGATTCAGAACCCTAAGCCAGCACAATGTGGCGGAGGTAGTTCAAAGTCAACTCAATGACACGAGCCAAACTCAATTCATCAGCTGCAGACTCGAGACTCCGACGACGGCCAGACGATAAACGCAGCGCCGGAAGAACCTCGGCTATTCGTCAAAGCATCGGATAGATCGAAAATCGAAAGAGTCAAGAGTTGAAGCTAACTACGCCGACTGAAGGCCAGATCAATCACATCCAAAGTATTCCAGCCTCTTCTATAAAAGAAACGAGTCAGGAACACTTTGGAGGGGGTATCTGTAGGCATCGAAAATTGCCTATAGTTCTCCACAACCGGTTCAGTGTTAACGAGCGACGATGAACGTCACCATCCAATCCACATGAGCCTAATCGACGTCGACGAACGACTGAAGTGAATCGACGAGTTACATGAGCGGATAGGACTTCGGAATCACGAAGACCCGGACCAATCGGGAACCCGGCACTGTTCACAAAAAAGGACAACGCCCTTCATGAAGCCCGGCACTGTTCACAAAAAGGACAACGCCCTTCATGCCTCGACCACTCTACAGATAATCCAATCACCAGAGCGGATCAAACTCTTCGTCGCGCATCCAACGCACCCGGAATCACTCAAATCCGAATCCGGACGAAGAATATACAGGGGAACCAACAAAACACCTAAACGGAGTCTCGGCAAGCTCGAAACACCCACCCCCCCTCTTGGTTTCCTATAAATAGGCCCCTTAGGCCTTCATTTCAAAGGGCTGGATTTTCTTTTGTCTTGGAGCAAGGCTAGAGAGAGAGGAGAGGATTTTTAGAGAGCACAGGCGAAGCCCTGCCGGAGCAAGGAGTGAGCGAGCAAGGGTGTCTCGGCCATGGCCGAGACACCAAGGGGTGTCCGCACCCCTTGATGGTCCCCTAGCCCCCCTCTTGCACTATAAATACCCCCCTTAGGTCCTCATTCAAAGGGCTGGTTTTCTTTTGTCTTGGAGCAAGGCTAGAGAGAGAGGAGAGGATTTTTAGAGAGCACAGGCGAAGCCCTGCCGGAGCAAGGAGTGAGCGAGCCTTCTGCAGCAAAGGAGCCTTCTTCTTCATTCCCCATTCTCTTTTCCTTAGTGTTGCCCCTTAGCGGTGATACTAAGTAGAGCGAATATCTCGATTATCCGAGATAGGAGCTGAGATCTCACGCGGATCGACGGGGTTCTGTTTCCATATCCCTTCGCGGATAGACGAAACTCTGCCCGATTTTCTCGGAACAGATCTGAGTGCCCCGGTGGTCCACGGATATCAACATCCCCGTCACAGGCAAAAGACCCACGCAAGCAAGAGATGACAAACAGATCTTGCGTTTGTTTGAAAAGAGTTGTATTTCTTTTGTTTTCATTGTGTACCAGTCTTATAAAAAGGCTATCTTTTTATTTCATTGTAACGATCAAAGTTGTAATGAATGCAGCAATGAATACAGCAACTTTTTCCGCAAACAAGCTGGCGACCACAGTGGGAGCCAACGGCATCGCAACCGACGCCGTCGTGACGCAACCAGCACTCAAGATCGGGGTGAATGAAGAACACGAGCTCGATCAACAACAGCTCAAAGAAGGCCTCTCTTCCTCCTCCTCCAGATCCGCCTCTCCAAACGGGTACAGAAAGGTAACCTCTTTCATAGATGTTTGCAGGTCCTTCGGTTCGAAAATCCAAGACCCCGTTGCCGTCTCTGCACTTGCACCACGCGACGTCCCCGCGTCTTCCAACGTGGTTGAGATCGCAGATCCGGACTTCTCTTCCGCCGAGGAGGTGGCTTCTGAAGACCCTCCCGCAGTGTCAAAGAGAACACGACAAAGACGACGTCAACGTCTTGCTCGTCAGCTGGCCGAGGCTTTGGAGCCAATGGATGGGATCCGCTATAACGTGGATCTAAAATCCAGGCAACGCCAGGAGCAACCACGGCAAACAACCATCCCCTCCTCCGAAGCAGAAACAAACAAATGGGTTCATGTCAAAAGAACCCGTTCTACTCTCGAGGAGCGAATCCAGAAGCGCCGCGCCTTGCGTGCGCATGCCCGAGCCCTGGTCCAAAAAGCACGAGAAATGCTAAAGGGAGAGGCCGTTAAGAGATCGCCGAGATCCGAACGAGTTTGGGTACCAAAGGCCAAATCAACGCCTAAAGTAATAGCAGGTAATATTGCTCTCCAACCTTCGTCAATTTCAGGTCCCGAACCTTCGGTAAAGCCCCACCGCAGCGTGGATTTCCCCAAGTTCAAGAATCCTCTGAACAACCGTATCGACGCTCTACCTGAGAATCGAGGAAAAGCGCTTGTCAAGGAAAGCTGGGGATCGTTGAAGGAGTTTCGAGCCAACGTCCAGACTGGGGGTCGTACACGATCTCCTAACAAATCGATCTTTGCAACAACCAGCTCAGCGGTGCGTGCAAAGGACCAGGAGCCCGTTAAGGTTTCACCCTCACAAAGGTGTGATCCCAAACGTGTGACTCCTGAAAAAGCAAACAAGGCAGTGTTCACTTAGAAGAAGACGCGTCGGACAGATGAACGCGTTATACCTGAGAACCCCTGTGAGCAGCCGATAGGTTACTCCGACTGCAAAGTCAGTGAGTTGTACTATCAGGCTGGGGGTGCGAATGAATATCGAAAGAGAAACACCCGGGAAACGGACTCTCACTGTCCGTGTACCAAACTCATCAGGGTAGTATTATCAACCTGTAGCTGCCCCAAGACTGCTCCGCAGAGGGTCTCGATATCCGAGAGAATCTCCGATGGAACGACGAACCCCAAATCAAGGCCTTCCCACCAAAGAGGATCGGCTGCTCGAGGTGATGAACTCCTAGAAGTTACCATCAACATGGTCAACAAGGGAAAGTCCCCAATCATTTCAGGTGGTCCCGACCCTAGTTTCTCTTTGGAAAGCAGGGTCAATTCGGGAATAGCTCAGCTTCAGCTAGAAGCCGTCGGAGATAACGATGACCGTGGGATCCATGAAGGAGTCCATTCCGATGATGAGTTCTCGGACTCTCATTCCGCTCTCGCTTCTGACGAGACAACGTCTAGCATAGGACAAGCTCGAGAGGTGCTCATGGTCAATACAGATCAGATAGCCAAAATCATTGAAGAGGCCCTGACTAAGCAGAAGGAAATCTTCAAGTTCGAAATAGAAATGGCTATGCAAGAAATGAGACAAATGCACGATCAACGGATCCGAGCGTTGTCGAACCAGCTAGTGGAATCCAGCCATCGCATCCAGAACGCCGCAGTTGGCAGCAATCCGGAGGTGGTCGAAATCGTCATGGCCGACGCACCGCCCAAGAATACTGGGGGTGGCCCCACTAAAAATAACAACACTGGGGGTGGACCCACCAGCAGTGACAACACTGGGGGTGGCCGTATGATTCCTCTCGAAACTTATCCAAAACAGGGTATGGGTGAGGCCGAAAAGATAAAGGAGCTCGAAAGAAAAATCGAAGCCCTGATGTCTGTTCGGGAGGTGAAGAGGACCGGCATTCCGTGTCCTTACCCGAGAAAGTGATCCCGTATCCGGCGAAGTTCAACCTAATCAACTTCACGCCGTTCGGCGGGAAAGGCTCCCCCACTCAGCACCTGATTTACTTCAAGTCCCACTTGGGGATGATTTCGGGCAACGGACCTTTGATGGTTCGGTCATTCGTCGGCACCCTTCGCGGGCCTGCCTTCGATTGGTACCGCCATCTCAAGCCCGGAAGCATCAAAAGCTGGGAGGACTTGGAAAGCATGTTTCTCGCCCATTTCTTCGATGATGACACCGAGGTGTCGATCAGG
>NC_033801.1:52719915-52724292 GCF_001876935.1 Asparagus officinalis
TGACGTTCATCGTCGTTCTTTAACACTGAGCTATTCGTGGAGACCTATGGGCAATTTTCGATGCCTACACTTTAATCTATATGACGTAAAGATCTAATCTTCCTATTTTAAAAAGTTATAAAATAAATTCTTTGTTTTGGGTTTAAGTTTTGAAATTTATCTAACATGAGATTTTTGCTAAGTTGATTGTTTTCATGATGATTCTTACAAACATGATCATGCTATGGTTGTTAGAACCCCCTCAAATTGTTAATTATGATTTCATGTAGTAGAATAAACCCCACTTTGTTAAACACGATATGTTTATACATCTTATGTTAATGATTCACAAGTTCTTTTGAGAAAAATCGGTTTATATTCCTAAAATAATGTTTCTATTTCCTGTACACTAATCAGTCGACCGACCCAAAAAATCGATCGATCGATGTACCCTGATCAGTCGACCGATGTACCCTGAGAACTACTTGTTATTTTTTACCGATCAGTCGACCGCCACATGGAGTCGGTCGACTGATCAAGGCTATTTTGTGAACATTGATTCTTTCCTACGTGTGTTTGATCACACGTACGAAGTATGAGTCACACATTGATACACGTGCGTTGTTTACGAGAGAGCATGTTTTGGATTTTGAGTACGAACGAGCTTTTGGAGGTGCGTAATCTAACATTTTGAGTTTGTCATGATAGAGAGTAATGTTTATTTCATATTCTGATAGTTTTGGATGCTCGAGTAGGGTTAGTTGGTGTACAATAATGAGACCGCGGATTGACTATACTCAGAGTGAGTTAGTTGGTATACTGCAATGAGACTGTAGTAGACTACACTTTGTTATGCACCATTGTGTTCTGGATAGGCTGATATGCCTATAATCTGTAGACCAAGCGAGTTTGGTTGTGAGCCACATGGGATTGCGTTAAACCATAGGATGTTGTGAGTGCCGAGACTCTACATTTCTTTAATTTGTATCGTATTCCGGATTAGGCTGATATGCCTATACTCCGCAGGGTGTTCGATTAAGGTAGTGAATCGTAAAATATTGCGACGAGCCACAGGTTATTGTGAGCGCCTATACTCCACACCATTCTCTTTGTAGAGAAATCATAGAATTGTATTTTTCTCCCATGTTATCTACCCCGAGTGTAGGGTATAAGTCTAAACTTTTTCATACACGACGTATACTGTAGGGTCAAAAAATTGATATTGGATTGATCCTCTTGTTTTAAGAAAACTGGGTTCGCTCACTTAGTATGAAACCCTTACAATCACTCACACACTCTCTCTCGATTACAGATGAAGAGAAGATTAATTCAGCTCCTCTTTGTTTAACGTGGGTTTTTGGTGGCGAAAGGATGCTTCCCCTGATGATTGAGTCGAGATTGCCTCCCGTTGATAATCAGAACAAGATTGCTGAAGCTTCTCACGTTATTTAGCCGGTTGGAATCGAAATTCAAACTCCGGATTTACACGCAGAAGCTATGATCTTTAATGATTCTTGAGGTCTAAATTGCTAAGAGTTTAAAAGTCTGAACTGCTAGACCCCCCCCCCCCTTTTTCTCTCATGAGCTGCTTGTGGCTATTTATAGAGCCTTAGTATGTAATTAACATGCTATAATCGTGGGGTCGTGGGTGTAACGCCTCCTGAGATTTAGCCACATTGACTAATGGAGCGTAACGTACTGATAATCACATTTTATTACAATTTTATACCCTCATTATCTATTTTATATAAATAAATATAGCACTAATAATTGTTTTTATTTTTAAATTGCAGGTTAATGAAGAATAAATCTTAAACTCCCATCTCTCAACAAAAGCCCGTGATTTATTGAAAAAATGAAGCCATGAAGCCCAATGAATTCTTTCAAGTATTTAAATGAAGAAATAAATCAAAGCCCAAGCCCAAGAGTCCAAGAAAAGCCCAATGTCCAAAGCCCCAAAGCAAACAACAAGAAGAATCTGCGGACAGCAAAAGCAGAAGGGGAGGCATCGATGCCTGCATCGATGCCGGTATCGATGCCTGCATCGATGCCTACATCGATGCCTGCATCGATACCCTGGGCGGTTTGTTACAGTTTAATGGCTGCAAATTGTTGGTTTTGGATAAGATTTCAATCCAATGGCTCTCATTCACTGATGTTTACTATAAATAGGGGTAGAGAGTGAGAGGTTAGAGGTGTGAAAAATTTTGTAAACTCCTTTTGGAGAGGAGGGCTACTCTTAATTGAGAAGGCCTTCCAAAATTTGTAACTTTAGTTGCAATTAATAAAAATAATTTTTTCCTCTTTAAATTTGTTCTTTCTCCTCTTGTTGAATGATGAGGATGGAGATGAAGAGCAATTTGAAGGTTTGCATTTCTTTTCTCTTTTATTTCTTTTTAGTAATTTCTTTATTATTGCTTATTAGTTAGATTTAAATTCATGCTTGTAGTATAGATTTACTTTCTTGTCTTTTTTATTTTCTTTTTGCACTTTAATTTGTAGAGTAGATTTATTTTTCTTGCATTTAATTTCTGCAATTTATTTTGTAGTTTAGATTTTTATTTTCTTTGTAATTAGATTTATTTCTTGTTCATAGTTTAGATTTTTCTTTTCTTTTTAATTTTGTAATTAGTCTTCTTTTTCTTGTTTTTATTTCTTAAGATGTGAATTTAATTCTTGTAGGAATCTTAGAATTGTATGAAACTAGTCTAATTTCTTTTATATTGTATGAATTATTCTCTTGTACTTAAAATGTTCATGTTAGGATAATCAACTAGAGAACTAATCGGTAGAAGAAGAATTTGATAATCTATGCTTATCTTAAATGGTTTGATAGGTTATGCTTATGAATTCTAGGATTATTATCATGTTGTTGTTCTTATCATGAATAGTAATTTTAGCTTAGATGATAATTTGATAGGTTACACTTTCCTTAAATGGTTTGATAATCTATGCTTAATAAATCTAAGTTGAAATATGATAAAAAGAGAATAGTTTATATTTTGTAATTGAAATTGGTTAGTGGATTATATTCTAGATTTCTTACCTCTTTTGAATCCTTCATCTTAACTTTCTTAAATTTTCTTTTCATTTTTGGTTTTATTTCTTGATTTTATTAATTCATATTTCTTGCCTTGTGATTTCATTTATTCTTTAATTCTTCCTTCTCTCCTCTAAAATTCAATTTATTACCTCTTGCATATAAATCAAAACAACCACTCATACAATCACACTTATTCTTTATTCCTAATTGTCACGCACAAAATATAAGAACCAAGTTTAATAATCTCTTAAAATCACCTTCTTCGTGGGATCGATATCTTTTTATACTATAACTTGATAAATTGTGCACTTGCAATTTTGGTACATAATTATGCCGCATCAAGTTTTTGGCGCCGTTGCCGGGGAAGGTGCTAAAATAGGATTTTATTAACTTGATTCTTTAACTTGTGTATTTTTCTTGTGAAGGAACCGCTTGGAGCTTGAAAATCTTGGATTGAAGATCAAGAATTTGGAGCATTGCTTTCGGGTAAGTCTTCTTTCTAGTTTTCAATTCCACCCTCTTTAGCTAGCTTCACAATTAGAGACAATTAGGATTTAAAAAAAAAGATTTTATTTTTGTTGACCATAATAAAATTCATCTTCTCACATTTGATTATTATTGACCATAATTAAAAAAAAGATTTTCTTTTTATCATCCTTTTTAGTCGCTTTTAATTTCTAGGGTTGCATTTCATATAGTGTAGGAATTCACCAAAGTGATTGTAGCACTTGATTTGGCACACACTTAAAACATTCTTAAGGGCAAAACCCCAATCAAGATAAGGTAAGGGATTTCATCACCCTTTCCTTAGCCCACAAATCACTAATTCCTCACTTCACAAATCCAAGCCTTCTAAAACTCATTAGACGTTGGCCCCTAAGGATTCGAGCTCAATAAGGAACAAGAAATCCTTAAGTGAACGGTTTAAGTTTTCTCAGAATAGTTGGTGTCTAAGGCAAGGTTTAGGGGTTGCGTAAAGCGCTCCGCAAGGAAAGAGGTACTTAATTGATCTTTGATCACCCTCTAGTACTATCCTTACCTGGCTAACTACCTGGGTAAAACTTTGATCTTTTCACTGTAGGAATTTTTGGTTAGGAGCTGGTCTAGTGGAGTTAGGCTAAACCCTAGAGTTAGAGTTGATTGAAAAGTGATTGCCTTGATTTGTTTTAGTTAGGATTTTTCTTTTTCTTTATCTTCTCATATTAAAAAAAAACTAATTTTCTTTCTTCTTTCCTTTATAAAAAAAAAACTAAATTTCTTTCTTTCCTTAAAAAAAAAACTAATTTTCCTTAAAAAAAAACTAATTTTCTTTCTTTCTTTCCTTAAAAAAAAACTAATTTTCTTTAAAAAAAAAA
>NC_033801.1:52727609-52757289 GCF_001876935.1 Asparagus officinalis
AATCGGATTAGATTAGCATAAGACCCTAATCACCCCCTCTAGGGTCTAACAATGATCAAGTAGTTCACTGACATAGGAGTATAACGACTGTGATTAGAACAGAGACACATCGCATGATAGGCCACTATCAATAAACAGCGTCATTTGCATAAATGACGATGTTGAAATAATCAAGTCGCTCTGTGACATGGGAGTATAACGACTGTGATTAGAATAGAGACACATGACATGGTAGGCCACTATCTTCGATCGTTTTAGGGAGATATAACGTTCGAATAAGATTAGATAACTAATCATCGCATGATAATCATATTTTATTACAGTTTTATACCCTCATTATCTATTTTATATGAATAAATATACCACTAATAATTATTTTTATCTTTTAATTGCAGGTTAATGAAGAATAAATCTCAAACTCTCATCTCTCAACAAAAACCCATTGATTAAATGAAGAAATGAAGCAAAGAAGCACATTGGAAAATCAATTTCCAAATTATCCAAAAGCCCAGAATGAAGTCGTGTAGCCTGTAGAAGCCGGAGAAAATCAAAAATCCAATATGAAAAGAAATCATATTCAAAATGGTTGGCCACAAAGAAACGACGATATCTCCTAATCCGGAAGGCGGAATTTAACATATAATATATGAAAATCGCCTATCTCGACGAGACGAAGCTATCCGTGAAATCAGAATTTGGAAATAGTAGGCATCGTTGTTGGCATCGATGTGGGCATCGATGCTGGCATCGATACCTGCATCGATGCCTGCATCGATGCCAGATTACTGTAGCGCGCGTCAATGGCTGATTTTGCTTGTCTTGGGGCTCAAGTTTGATCCAATGGCTCTCATTCACTGATGTTTACTATAAATAGGGGTAGAGAGTGAGGGGTTAGAGGTGTGAAAATTTTTGTAACTCCTTTTGGAGAGGAGGGCTACTCTTAATTGAGAAGGCCTTCCAAAATTGTAACTTTAGTTGCAATTAATAATAATAATTTTTTCACCACTTTAAATATTTCTTCTCTTTGTTGGATGATGAAGATGGAGATGAAGAATTATTTAGAGGTTTGCATTTTCTTTCCTTTTTCTCTTTTATTTCCTTTTTATTGCTTATTAGTGTAGATTTATTTCTATGCTTGTAGTTTAGATTTTATTTTCTTGTTAAATAGCCAAGAGGCTAGAACCCTCTTGCCTTAGATTTATTTCATGCTTATAGAGTAGATTTATTTTCTTGCATTTAATTCTTGCAATTTTATTTTGTAGTTTAGATTTTGCACTTTATTTTGTAGTTAGATTTTAATTTCTTATACTATTCACCTTGAGGCTAGAACCCTCTTGGGTTTAGTTTTTCTTTTTGTTTATTTTTATTTTGTTTGATTCGCCTTTAGGCTAGAACCCTCTAGGGAATCACCCTTTTCTAAGAAGTGGGTTTAATTGTAGATTACTCATATCTATAATTGAATCCACCATCTTTAATTTCTTGTATTTTCTTTTATTCTAGAATTTTGTTCTTCATTCTTGATTTTTTTTTAGTTGTTTCTTGATTTTATTCATTTTTTTTCTTCTCACCTTATTGATTCATACTCATTCTCTTTTACATCCACTCTCACTTACACTTTGCACCTATTCACACACCACTTTCACTCTCTCAATCTCTTCACAATCACATTCACTCATCACTCCTATTTGTCACGCACACAAAGTAAGAACCAAATTTATATTTTCTCTTACAAAACACCTTTCTCGTGGGATCGATATCTTAAATACTATAACTTGACACGGTTGTGCACTTGCAACCTTTTTGGTACATGTTTATGCCGCATCACGTACTCCTTAGATTTAGCCCACGTGAGCTGACTTGGTTATTGTGGCCGTTATAGCCGAACTTCGTGTGGATAATGAGCCTCGTTACATGGCGAGGTTCGTTAGAAAAGCTTTGTCTTTGCTGACGAGCTTCGTCTTCACTGACGAGCTTCGTCTTCATTGATGCTCTTTAAATCTTGTTTCCAATGATAAGCTTTGTTGTTTGCGACGAGGTCCATCATTGTAATAACCCTTGTCATGCTTGTTATGAGCTTCGATGCTCTAAGGCCAAATGATTAGCCGATGATCTATGAAGATCCATGAGAGTGGAGGAGAGATAGACTTTTTGACTAGCCTCTTAATCTCCCCTTCCTTTCATGTTGATCATGCATATTTATAGGCTTAGGACCATTATGGAGTG
This sequence comes from Asparagus officinalis, assembly GCF_001876935.1. Lineage (NCBI taxonomy): Eukaryota > Viridiplantae > Streptophyta > Magnoliopsida > Asparagales > Asparagaceae > Asparagus > Asparagus officinalis. Next base: position 52,729,833 of record NC_033801.1, read on the forward strand.
AGTTAATGGGTTTTAACTTCCCTTATAATGAGGGAGTTATGGTTATTAACTCCCATTTAAATGGGTGGGTTAATGGTCATTAACTCTCCTTAAATAGATGAGTTATGGGTCATTAACCCTCCTTAAATGTAGCCTCTGGAAATGATGACAAATGAGGTTCGTTAATAACGATAAAGACGAACTTTGTCTTTAATGACGAACTTTATTTCTGGGCGAACTTCATCTTCAATGACGAAGTTCGTCTTTTGAGGGGTGAGCTGCCGTTTGATGAGGTTCGTCTGTGGATGAACTTCGTCTCCTGAAAGAGCTTCATTTCCTAGAGGAGTTTTGTCCCTAGTGATAAACTTTATTGTTGAGACTCGTTGCATGGTGAGCCACGTCTTTTCATGTTGAGCCTCGCTGCATGACGAACCTCATCTTCTAATGTTAAGCTTCACTGCATGGCGAACCTCGTCTTTTGATGTCGATCTTCGCTGCGTGGCGAACCTCGTCTTTTGATGTCAAGCTTCGCTGCGTGGTGAACCTCATCTTTTTATGTTAAGCCTCGCTGTGTGGCGAACCTCGTAGGTGAAGCTGTCAGTCGAGCTTCAATCAGTTCAGGTGAGCTAAGTTGTCAGACGAACTTAGCATTACAGGCAAACTTCAATGTACAGGCGAAGTCCAGTCTTGCAGGTGGGCTTCAGAGCAAGGGTTTGAGAGATATTAGCATTTTTGTTAGTTTTGAGCTTCTTTGCTAGGAATTAAGGTAATTTTTATTACCTACAAAACCCCCTCCAAAGTTTTCAGACCCAAATCAGGTTGCATGAGGCTGAAATTCTTTGGATCTTAAGGCCTGCAAAATGAGCACTATTCATATGAAATGAGGAGCCATCCAGCTAACTTATCTATTCTGGTAAAGTTGAACTCTTCAAACGCAGCTAATGATCGTCATCTAGGATTTTTAGCAAACCCTCAGCTATCAACGAACTTGAAGTGTCTTTACCAACTACCGTTTGAGTTGGACTAGCCATGCTTTTTCCCTTAGTATGATAAGTTATCAAGGAGTTTCTCTTAGGCTTAATGCTAAGATTTCTCCTCTATCCTTAGTCATTCAAGGCGTTGGATTAAGTGTTCGAGCATGATTACAATAGTTAAGTTGTAATCAAGTTTGGTTATGCTATTCAGTATAACAGCTCAACCAAAAAAGTTGAAAGCCAGGCTCATCGCATGGTAGACCTGCTGGGGTGTGGTGATGTGGTTAATGAATAGTGACTCATCGTATGGTAGGTCACTATTTAGAAACAAGGGGTAGGTAGGGGCTCATCGTTTGGTAGGCCACTATCAATGAACAACGTCATTTGTAGGAATGGCGGTGTAGAGGTAATCAAGTCGTTCAGTGACGTGAATGTATAATGACTATGATTAAAATAGTGGCATATCACATGGTAGGCCACTATTTGCGATCATTCTAAGGAGATAGAACGTTTGAAAAAGACCAGATAGTGAATCATCGCATGGTAGATCACTATCTTGATCGAGTGACAAGTAGGTGTTTATCGCATGGTAGAACACTACTTGGTGAGGGAGATCAAGCCGTTCAGTGACATGGGAGTATAACGACTATGATTGGAATAGTGACACATCGCGTGGTAGGTCACTATTTTTGATCATTCTAAGGAGATAGAATATCAAAAAAGACCAGATAGTAAATCATCGCATGGTAGATCACTATCTTGATCGAGTGACAAGTAGGTGTTCATCACATGGTACAACACAACTTGATGAAGTATTTTCAACAAGGGTTAAGAATTGACTATCAGAGGTAATCATTAACGTGATAGTTTTGTGGACCTGCCATCCTATTAGAGAGGATTGGTGGGGAAATTTGGAGGAAGTGACTATTAGAGGTAATTATTAACATGATAGTTTTGTGGTCCCGCCATCCTATTAAAAAGGATTGGCTAGAGAATTTGAAGGAAGTGACTATCAGAGGTAATCATTAACATGATAGTTTTGTGGTCCCGCCATCCTATTGAAGAGGATTGGTGAGCGAATTTGGAGGAAGCTAACAATCAGAGGTAATCATTAACATGATAGTTTTGTAGTAAGGGGCCAGATGCTCATGTCTGACTTTGGACTTACCTTGGAGCTGATTTATGATGAGCTTCGGATTGTCATGGTTTCATCAGAGAGAAAGTTTGAGGTAGTACATGGTTTTGTAGAGAAACCATGACTATCCCCACTCTAGCGATAGCTATAAATCAGGATTGAAGGGTAAAGACTCCTGCATCAAATAAGGCTTGGATCTTATCCTTCAGAATGTAGCATTTAGAGGTGGGATGATGAACCATCCTGTGGTATGCACAATAGTTAGGTTCATCCGTTCTCGACATCTCCTTAGGTCACATCGATTCTGGGAGCTTGATCTTTTTCGCCTTGATCAAGGATTTGAGTATCGGGACGACTTGATCATCTTGGAAGTCATACTTCTGTTGAAATCGGCTATCTGAAGATTTACCATTCTGCTTTGACAAAGATTTAGGGGAAGAAGTGGTTTTCATTGATAAAACATCTTTCCCTTTTATACAAGTTAGAGAGGTGAGGTTGTCTTGGTCATCACCTCCATAAAAATCATATGGCTCTTCAGCATCTAGCCTATTGAGCATGCTTTCGACCTGTTCTCCTTGGCGAACAAGCTCTTTCCAAGTTTGTGTCTTCACTTCTCCAATCTTGGATAAAATATGGATCGAGAGATTATTGCGACACATCTCGATCAATATACTTTTAGAAACTTGATCACGACAATGCAACAACCGATTTCTAAATCTCTTGACAAAGTTACTGACAGACTCTGTCTTCTTCTACTTTTAGTTAGCAGGGTAGCCATAGATACTTCTGTGTCATCATCGAAGAATCTGGCTATAAAGAGCCTTTCCATGTCAGCCCAAGATTTGATGGAGCATGGTTCCAGCTTATGAAACCATTCAAAAGCGACTTCTTTAAGGGTGCTTATGAACAGTCGAGTCATAGTGGGGTCATTCCCCACTATGTGTCCAGTTTGTGCCTGTAAGTAGTATATGTGCTGGGTCGGGGAACCCTTGCCATCGAACTGCAGAAAGCTGAGTGGCTTAAACTTTGGAGGATAAGAGACGGAGTCCCATTCGGTAGGGTATGGCCTTACGACCCCTAGTTCTCTAAAGTTTCTCTAAAGCTTTAAAGCCTCAAGCTGCTTCTGGAAATTGTCCAACTTCTGATCTCGGTCATTCTTATGCGGGTTGGACTCAGCTTCAGATGATTCAGAATGAATATCAAAAATATTTTCTTCCTCATCTTCTGCATTATCGCCATCTTGGTTTCGATGGATAGATTCCCGAGCACTGGGTGAAGGTCGCTAGTGCCTTGATCCTGAGGATTCGGCGGTAGCTTTCTTCTTCTTCTTCTCCTTGAGGAGTTTGTCCACCATATCCTCCAAGGGTCTGATGGTCTCTTGTTGTTGGAGGAGAGCAACTTGTTGTTCTTCCAGTCTTCTTACCATTTCTTCTTCATTCCTGACCATGTGAGCGCTTACTTGTTCACTTTGATCGGTGTTAGAAGGCTGAGAGGTTGCAATAGCTGAGTTCTCTGGCTCTTCCTCAGTCTCATCTGTGATGCCCGCTAATTGTCGGTAATCAAACGGCACCACCACACCAGTACGAGTGCGAGTGTGTTAATACACCCCCTGTCCTTCGACAAGCATTTTGTAGGTGTGAATTTTCGATCTCCTGAAATAGGGATTTTATTTGTATTGATAAGAATAGCTTATTACAAACTAATGAATCGAAAATTATAATAGAAGCGAAGGGAATGCCCTCCTTGTTTAACGTGGGGACTTTCGGTAGCTATAGGATGCTTCGCTCGGTTCTCGCACCGAGTCTGCTTCCCTTGGACGATTCGACCGAGGTTGCTAGCGAGCTTTAGTACGCAGTAGAAGCATGGATTGATGGAGTTCGAGTCTCCGAGTTTGATGGTGATCAGGGCCCAAAATTGGGAGAAGATGATGCAGTGCGAAGATTACGCAAAGAGCTTGTCGTCATACCCTCTTAGGAGTCGAGAGCCAGCGGTTCAGTTAACTGATTGAATTAATCAATTAGCTATGAGCGAACTGCTGAACCCTCTTTCGAAGCTAGGAGAGGTCCTTAAATAGAGGAGAGATGGTGTGGCCGCCTCTTGAATCATGGGATATGACCATGTCTTGGGTTTGTACTGTGATCGCCTGCTTGATGGGTTCGGAGTACTGTACTCCTTCCCTTCACGTCGCGAGGAGTGGGATGGCCCCTCCTGTACGTGGGATACGGCTGTCCAGCACTCGAGTGGTTTAGCCAGCTTGCCATTTACAGGCGGAATTCAGCTCTTGACTCGTGCAGGCGAGGCAAGCTTCCTCAGGCAGCTCTGGGGGGTGACCGGTCACTCGTTACCGGAAGGCCGGCTACTTAATGGGTTTAGAGTACTGTTCTCCATCCCTTCACATCGTGCATGTAGCGGGAAGGTCCATCCCTATATGCAGCATAGCGGCTGTCAAGTACTCGAACGAGTCCAGTCAGCTTGCTGTTTGCAGGCGGATTCAACTCTTGACTCATGCAGGCGAGGTGAGCTTCAACCTTGAGCGTGCAGGCGGATTTGATGACCGCATGGATTTGACTGGTTGTGGCCACTTGATGGGCTTGGAGTACTATTCTCCATCCCTTCACGTCGTGAGGAGTGGGATGACCCCTCCTTGTAGGCGGCATAACGGCTTCGACTCTCGACTTGTGCGGGCGAGTCGAGCGAGCAGGCGGATTCGGATGATCTTGACTCGTGCGGGTGAGTCGATCATGCTGGCGAATCTGGATTAACAACCACGGACGAATTTGGAGCTCGCGCAATTTGGGTTTGCGCTAGTGAGTCCAACATATGGGTGAACCCCGCCCTTAATTTGAGTGGGCGATTTTGACTCGCGGGCGAATTCATGTATAAGTTTGCGGAGGTAATTTTTACCGTCTACAAGACCCCCTTCAAAGTTTTCAGACCTAAACCGGCTCGCGTGTGGTCTGGAATACTTTGAATAAGGAAGTTCCTGGTGAAGCAAGTGTATTTGGCTCCTTTTAGGATTTTTAGCAAACCCTCAGCTATCAACAGGTTTGATTTGCCTTTACCGATCACCGTCTGAATCGGGCTAGCCATACTATTCCCCTCAGTATGATGAGTTGTCGAGTAGTTTCTCTTAGGCTTAATGCTAAGATTTCTGCTCTAACCCTTAGCCGTTCGAGACGTGGGTTTGAGTGAGGCCATTACATTAGTGGTTCAAAACTCTGGACGAGTCGGATCGTTCAGGCGAAATTCGTTTTCGCAAGCAGAATTTGAATTTGGGGGGTTGATCCAGGTTTTTGCAGGCGAAACCCTTCCTACAGGCGGAACTCGGTTTGGCAGGAGGTGAACCACGTGTTCGCCGATGAAGCTTCGTGCTTTCTAGCTAAGGTGGCGTGGGCTTGTCAGGTCGCATCAACTGCAATTTTGAAAGTATGACGTCAGCTCCGTGCGCCTCGCTTGATGACGAATTGTGGTCGTGATTTTCGAATTCAGCCGTCAGATCCGGTTTGGGTCCTAGGTTTTGACCGGCCTATTTCCTATTTCGACAGTTCCTTTGTAACTGCAAAAAGAGAACGAACTTCAGAGAGTAATCTAGGCCGTCGATTTCAATCGTGGCCACGTCTCTTAGCCGCCAGTGTTTCGCCTCTTGAGGGCGATTGTGGCCACTCTTAGCCGCCAGTGTTTCGCCTCTTGAGGGCGATTGTGGCCACGTAAGCATCTCCGCCTTTAAATAGGCTTTGTTCTCCTTCTTTTGAGAGCTACTATGCTCAAGAATTCCGTTTCGCGAAAGTTTTCTAAAGAGAAAGAATTCCCGCTTCGTCTCTGACTTTTAGACATAACGCCGAAATCTAAGAAATGCGTTGTAAAGGGAGGACGTCCTGGGCGCTATTCTGATCGTCTCGCCGCCGGTACGATCGCCAGCGCGCCTGAGACGCATTTGGGTAAGTCGAAAGATTTGTCTGACGACCTTACGTTGCTTGCCGACGTCGGGTCGGGAGGATGAGTGTCGCTCGTCTTCCCCAGTAGATTCTGCCATTTTTGGCAGTTTTCCTGGCTTGGGTAAAATTGGCCCTTTTCAGGCGGATTTTATATTCATTTGCAAAGGATGACTTCTGTCTTTACAGGAGAAATTGGTCTTTAAAGGGCGAGGGCGAATTCGTCTGTGACAGGCGAGTTCGATTTTTGTCTCATAAAGACAAATTCAACCTATACAGACAGATCTTGTCTTTGCCGAGCGGACTTTGCCTTTTCGACAGGCGTATTTACATTTGTTTGGCGAATTTGCCTGTTTTGGCTTAATAGGCGGATTTGCCATCCTGCTAGGGTGGATGTCATTCTAATTCTTTGGTTTTGCCTTGCAGCGACCTTTTCTAACGAAGCCCTTCCGAAGGGTGTGGCTATCGGTCTCGCCGGAGGTACAGGCTATACGGCGCCTTCCCGATTCCCCCTCCTGGATCCGTTGCCCGCGTTTGCTGCCAACAAGCCGGATGGACTGATCAAAAGAGTCACCGACAGACACCATTTGACGTTGCGTGAGTTGACCACTGACGCAGTGTTGACAGACGAGGCCAGGATAGAGCTCAAAAAGCCTTAGTTTTTGTTCGGTGACGCCGTGATCGATCCCTCAATCTTATTGCTCAGGGAGAGCAGGTGGCTCCGCGTGGTTGACGGGGTCCATTACTACCTTCCCAGCATGCCGAGGGGGTTCTCCATTGTCGAGTTGCAGTCCCTTGCAGTTCTGAGGGTGATGAACTGGGATTTGACCCCAACTCAAGACAGGGTGACTTGCGGCGTCTTCACAGGCTCCATGGCCGGGTACGGGGTAGACAGCTCCTGCAAATGTGTGACCGCTTTCAATGAGCTACCTGCCGGGGAAACGACTGCAGTCGCGGAGACCTTCCGTCATCACTTCTTTCAAGCTGGTGGGAGCTTTCCTCCGAAGGACTTCAGGGCCCCAGGGTTGATCTACTCTGCGCCGGGTAGCAGCACTTGGTTGTCCAAAATTACTGACTATGTTTTGGCCGAGAATTCTGACCTCATGGATTCAGAGTTGTACGTAGCCATTCGGGCCACTCAACATGGTCTGAAAATTAATGTTCCCCAGTTCCACAGCATCTTAGAACTGTATTGTGCGGACATCAGCACGTTCTTTACCCCCAATGGAGAACTCGGCATAATCCTTCACGAGATGTATGACGTGTCGGGGTTGCCTTTGGGAAGCTTCCCTTACAAGGAGTACGTCCCAGGTCAAGATGAGATTGACCAACTGTCAACCCGATCCCCCCTGGTGGTTGAGACCCTATGGGAGTTGCTCTGTCACTACCATATATGCCTCAATACCCTGGGGGCAGTAGACCATAAAGGCAAGAAGAAGAGGGCCTCAGGGATCAGCTATAAGAACTGGGCTGAGTACTTGTTCCCGGAGAATGACATCAAGGGAAGGCCTACTCTGTCGCTGGGCGAGTGCGACCAGGATGAAGTGGAAAGGAGGACGGCCGAAGGGGGAGCCACCATGACTCTCGAGCATGACGAGGGAGGATTCAAATTCGGAACGATTTTTCATTCGTTCCACCACCAGGCCAAGTCCCCTATATCTGGAAAGGCCTTGCTCGCGGGGTACCTCATGTTATGGCTGAAGAGGTACGTGGTCCCCACTCATTCCTTCGAGGCACTTCCGGTGGAGGTCGTGTATCTCGCAGTTCGCTTAGCCCATGGAAAGTCTTACGCATTGGTGTCGGCGATGGTTGCCTGTATCCATCGGGGACTCCGCACATTGATGGCCCAATTTTGCCGTGTGTTGATTGTCGACGAAGGAGAGGGGGAAATCATTAGGACCCCTAACCCTAGAGTGGGGTTGCCGTATACTTATTTGATGGCGTGGTTTGCTTACCACTGCGAGTGCTTGATGAGCGCCCCAGTGACTCTTCAAGGAGACAGGTTCGTTCCGTTCGTCCAGCGCCTAGAGAGATGCTCCTTGAAGTGTAAGGATATCCCCGACGCCCGAAGGACGCTTCACACTTTGGTTTTTTAACTTTCACCTCTGGCCCTACTTCACGGAGGAGGATATGGCGAGTCTCTTAGTGATGTATCGATGGTGGAACATCACACCGTTCTTTCCCGTGGCGCCTTTAGGTGGCTGGTGAATATCCGACCGGGGTACCATATCCTACGAACAGGCTCTATGTGCTTCCTCGAGCCGTATATTCCCCCCCCCCCCCCCCGCCAGTTCGGGTACGACCACCTGTATGTGGGGAACATCAACCCCCACTTACATTTCGAAGAAGGGTTAGTGGATGGTGCTCGGGGATGGTTCCGGACTTATGCTGGTGGCACCCATGCTCGTTTCGAACTTCCTGTAAAGGATCGCGATCTGCACCACACGCTCATGTATTGTCGGTGGTATCGGGGCGCTAGTGCTAATCCTGAGTGCTTACGGTTCCAAAGTTCCTGTTTGGCAGAACACGGGCATCGTCCAAGGGGAGCTCCTCGCTCTTCGAGATGGAGGGGCCGCCAAACCGCTAGAGAGTGGTTTTTAAAAGATCCTGATGAAGACACCGAGGGTTTTGATGCAGGTCCAGACGAATTCGGGGCTCCCGAGGCTCAAGCTCCTTCCCCTAGTCTTTCGTTGGATCCTCCTAGTGAGCAAAGAGAATCCGACGAGTTAGAACGGGCGGGCGAACGCCTGGAACAAGCCCGGAGCACGATAGCTGGATGGATGAGGATGCCCCTCCTGTCTCCGAGTAGCTTGCTTCTTTCTAAACGTCAGCGGGAGGCAGCGGCCGAAAGTTCCCGAGTGGAGACGTCCAAGAAGGCCCGTCGTGAAGAGACGGTTGATACTGCCAGATCGGCGGAAGGCCAAGATGACACTGCTCAGGTGATCATTCCCGGAGTGACTGCCTCTGGGACTGGGGCTGTCTTGTCCGCTCCCTCTGCCGTACCAAGGGTAGTCCCGACGACTTTAGAGGACGCTCCTCCACAGTGTGATGTGAGACTGCAGGTGGGAGCCCCCACGACCCCTACGACTGTATCAGAAGGTAGTCCTTAATATCGTACTCTCAAGTGTAATGTCAAATCCGCACCTTCTGATGCTTGTGTTGACTTTATGTAGGTACAATTGAGAAGGTGATTTCCATCCCTCCCGGTGAGGAGGAGGGAACTAGGGATAAAGAGAAGCTTGGTGGCTCAGGTAAGGGTAGGATCTAGCGTTGCTGACCCAAACATACTGAACTGTCAATAGGGCTCCTCTCGAGGGGTATTTACTAACCCTCTTCTTGTATTCGCAGTTGGCCCATCCCATGAAGCTACTGCAAAGAGGATCCCCCCTTTTGGGCGGGCCATTCGGCCGGAGAGATGGGTGAATCAGAGGCGGACGATGACGTCTCGATTCATGAGGCGATATCGAGCGAGGAGGAGGAGGTATCGGCTCACGAAGAGGCACCAGACCAACAAGGGGAAATCCCTATTCCCGAAGAAGCATTGGCCGGAGGTGGAGCGCCGGTGCAGGGGTCTCCGATCCGAGGGGAGACACCCGCTCGACTGCAGGCGCTTTGATTTTGATTTTGTCTACTACCACCTCTAACGTCATGACCCCCGGCCCCTTGATCGAGGCTTTGGCTATGACGTCTACGGCAGATGAGGCTACCCTCTCTCCTTTGGAGCGTTCGCGCAGAAGAAAGGTGGCACGGACCCTTGCTAATTTTCAAGACACTCTCGCGGACTGTATCAAGCTCACATTGGAAGAGAGTTTCCCCTTCGAGGAGTTCAAGGATGACCTCGATTATGTTATGGTTTTCCTGATCAAGAAGCTTGGTGCTACCATGGCTAAGCCGTACTTCAAGTGTTTGGAAGAGGTAGAGCGGGCTATCCAACAGTTGCTTATCCTTCGCGCGAAGAGTTCCGAGATCGTTCATCTCGCGTCCAGCGAGGTTCAAGCAGCATTGGAGGAGCGTGACCGCAGACTGAACAAGACCATGTCGTTGGAGGCAAGGTTTTCGGAAGAGTTAGAGCCTGTCAAGGCTGAGAATGAACGAGTGAACCTCGAGCAACAAAAGGCTGACTCCCGTCTCTCTTGCTTGTCTTCGGAGATAGTGAAGCTCAAGCAAATCATTGCTAATGCGCAGGCCTCACTAGCTACTCAGGAGGAGGCTGGTGAACAGCTGCTAAGGGAGTTGGAGGAAGTCGAGTCTCAACGGCAATTGGTCGGTGGTTCTGTTGAGGAGAAAGACCGAGCCCTCAAGGAGGCTAAACACACCGTCCAAGACTTGGTCTCGCGCACTGAGGAAGATCTTCGTCGAGAGATCCTGAGGAGGCTCGAGCTTCGCCATGCTGGGGAACTTCGTGAGGCAGAGTTGCGGTTGAGAGCCTTGTAATTTGCTTTTGATTCCCTCGTTATATCAGAATTTCCTTTAACGAATGAAATTATCTCTTTGTTTCTAGTCATTACTTCTGTTGTGTGCACTCCACTCTTTGTCGTTTTTGTCATTGTTCAACATGGATTCGCACCAGTCAGAGTTTGGCTGCTGGGGAATCCTAGCTGCAGGAGGATTCTAGCTGTCGACGAATTTTAGCCGTAGGCTTGTTTTATCTGCATGCGAATTTTGTCTGCAGGCGAAATTGTCTGCAGGTGAAACTGGGGCTGACTCGAATTCCGGAGTGATATGCGAGTCCCAAAACGGCTCAAATGTTAGACGAGCTTGGGCGTTACGAGTTTAAATGACGAATCCGACCCACGGGCGGGCGTGCTCCACTTTAAGTGGGCCACGTGTCAACTTAAACGTTAATATGCTAGTTAATTAAGATGACGTGGGCACGTCGCTTCACATTAGATATGGCGTAGTGGGTTTCTCCACACCCGATCTAGGCCGTTGGTTGAAGATCGTGTCTAGAAACTGCCAGATCCTGGCCGTTCGTGCGAGATCTTGAGTTTTTCGACCTTACTCTCGACTGTTTGGCCCTAAATGATCTAATCGAACGGTGGACAACCGTCTAGGCTCCGCGTATTTAATGCCCCTCCTTCTTGTCGAGGAAGGCTGCAGTTGTCTTGGTCGTCCTCTCTGGAGAAAATCCAAGCTTCCTCTTATTGCACTCAGAATGGCGCCGAAAGTGAAGAGAGTCGCTTTGAAGAAAGGAAGATGGGGTGCCTCCTTGGACGCCGCCGAAGCTGCTACCAGTGATGGTGCCTTTATGTCTAAATCTTTGCGTAGTTCGGTAAAAGGGTCGGTCGTAAGTCAAGGCTCCTACCACTTTGTGGTGTCTTCATTGTGTTATGCAGCTCAAGAAGAGGTGCCGCCTACTGAAGAGTGCATGGCCGAGCACATCTTGATTTCCGACGACGAATCTGAGTAAATCGAGACTTCTTCCACCTCAAACCCTGTTCCGCCACCTGGAGCCGAACATTGCCTTGAGATTCCACCTATCGCGGTGCTCGCTCCGGGTCAAGAGCTCGTTTCCTCAGATTCCTTGTCCACACAGGGTGATGAAACAAATCACTAGTCATGTGAAGAAACAATTCACTGGCCCAACAGACTAACCCCAGGCCGAAACAAGACACTGGTGCGAGCCTGGAAGATACATCTGCAACCATATTCGATTACATGAACCAAGACTTTCCCATTCTAACTCTTTTGGTTTATTTTCTAAGTCAACCAACATGACCTATAATAGATCTCAGGTTCACCACCTAAATTCAGTCAACACACACACACACACACACACACACACACACACACACACACATGTCACTAAGTCTTGTTCATGACGCACAAATCCACTAAGTCATGAACTACTAATGTTCTCAATCACAACAAGGAAAATAGTAAATAAATAGAACCAATCACGTGCAACAATATCACAGCATGCCAAGGAATTAAAATAAAGATCGTAAAACATGTACGGAGACTATGAACAGTACGGTGTGTGTGTACAGCAGCAATGAGCAGATCAAATAATTCTTTTTTCAAAATAAATTCTTTTTTAAGATAAATTATTTATTCCTCATAATAATTATTCATAAATAATTTTCTTTTCAAAATAAATTTATTATAATTATTCTAAAATAATTCTGTTATCAAAACAAATTCTATTAATTCACAACAGATGTAAATATCGAAACAAGGAGTCAATGAGCAAGAGAGATCTTACCTACGAGGCCAAGGGGCCTATGGACGAGGTGGCGATACTGCTGCGGATACGGTGCAATAGAACTGAGGTGGTGGAACAGATCTGAGCTGAGGGAACTGGTCGGATCTAGGCTGAGCATCGGCGGAGCCATCGGGGTTAAAGAGTTGGGCGAAGCTCGGGGTGGTGGAGGAGATCGGCATCGTTGATGGTGAAGGGGAACAACGTCTTGGGGGTTGCTATCAACGTTGAGGCGTCGGGGCAGGGAGGAGCTCGGGTTCGTCGGAGCTCGGGGCTGAGGCGAGGCGCGTGTTGAGATCGATGGATCTCAGAGGAGAGGCGGTGTTTAAGCATCAGAGATTGGTTTGAAGGTCGTTGTCAATGCGGGGTGTGTCGGAGCATTGATGGCGGCTTGTGTGTTTGGCTGCGGGAGGACAGGGGCTGATGAGGGGGCTTGCTGTAGCGGATCTGCGCGGTCAGTGGGCGACGGCTGAGGTGGAGGCTCCGGGGAGGAAGGGAGAGAGATAAAACAAGAGAGGGACGAGAGAGAGAGAGAGAGAGGTGGGCCGTCTCGGGTGTGAAGGCCCGTAGTCTGCAGACGGTTAGGCGGTAGACTGAGTGGGCTGTTTGGGTGGGGCTATTTGCCAGAGAAGGGAGGCGCGGGTTGATGAGGGCGCTAATTGCTGACGACGAGGGGGTCTGAGGTTGGGGCTGCGGGGAAGAGGGGGTCGGCGGGAAGAGAGCTGGCGACACAGGTGCGGATGTGGGGAGGCGTGAGGAGGTGGACAAGGAAGAGGAGGTCGGGGTGGTTGTGAAAGAACGCGAGAGAGAGAGATGAAGAGAGAGGGAGGGGGTAGTGCGGTTGTGAGAGAGAGAGAGAGAGAGAGAGAGAGAGAGAGGATATTTATAATTAGGGTTAGACAAATAATTAAGAAATAAATTAAGGAAAAATAGAATAATTAGGGAAAATATTTACAATTTATACGTAACAATAATACTAACATAACAAATATTAATTTAATAGTTTTCACTTCATCAGGTCAAATTTATAATTTTCAAAATCATTAAATAAATATAAAATCAGATTTTTAAATCATAGAAAATTCTAGAAAATCAAGAAAATACAAATACTCTTTTGAAAATAATAATTTAATATTTTAAAGTATTAGAAAATTTATTTTAACTAGTATCGAAAATCACGATCATTACAATATCGTAGACTAAGTCACATAAGAGCACACATGAAGGCTTGCTAGGGGCGTCTTGCTTGGTGTATGTACTATTGTCCTTCTATGAGTATGGTCTTGTGGGTAAAATCACTAGAAAATTATTTGGCAAGGCTATGAGCACCTCAATTTCAATTTGTTCATGCTGATATATGCAGACTAATATTTATAAGGATACAAAGTGGAAGACATTAATTCCTTATACTTATAGGCTATCACTCTAGTTATGATCATATGTATCTGATTTCTCGCGTAGTTGAGTGTTTGAATTTATTTCAAGCACTAAATTAGTATGATAGATAATCAGTTAAGCAAAAGCATAAGGGTTTTGCACACTAATCATGAGAGTATCTATCTTGAAAGTTTAGGGAACTATGTCAAGATAAAGGAAAATCCATATAGTTGATGATATCTTACATTTTGCTGTAAAATAGTATTGCAGGAATGAGAAATATAACTCTGCTAGATATGATTTAGAATAGCTACTCATTACATTTTGGGGGAGATGTGCTATTGATAGCGACATATTTTCTAAACCGTGCAATTTCAAGATCGGTACAGTCGGTACACTATGAGTCATGGACAACCAAGGGCCAGTGTTGATCACTACTTCCATGGAGGAGTGTTCCTTTCATACATAACTTTTCATTGCAGAAGTTTGGACCCCAGAATGTGGAAATGTATTTTATACACTATTTTAGACACTCTCTGGGTTGTGTTTATATATGAGCAACATCATGAGATTGTGACTGAAAGAGTTATGGTATATTGAGTTCCTCAGGGAGGATTTCAAGCACAAAGGAGAAATAGGTTGTAGGCATCGAAAATTGCCTATAGGTCTCCACGAACGGTTCAGTGTTAGAAAGCGACGATGAACGTCACCATCCGATCCACAGGAGTTCAATTGACGTCGACGAACGACTGAAGTGAATCGACGAGCTACATGAGCGGATAGGATTTCGGAACAACGAAGACCCGGACCGATCGGGAACCCGGCACTGTTCACAAAAAGGACAACGCCCCTCCCCCAAGGGTGTCTCGGCCATGGCCGAGACACCAGGGGTGTCCACACCCCCTAGAGGCCCCCTAGAGCCTCTCAAACACCTATAAATACCCCCCCTTGGCCTTTGTTTTGGGGGAGGATTTTTGGAGAGCCTTGGCGAAGCCCTGCTGCAGTGGAGAGTGGCCGTGCGCTTCAACAAGAAGAGGAGAGGTCTACATCAGCGCCTTCATCATCCGATCCTTAGTATTAGCTCTTGGCGTTAATACTAAGAAGAGCTAATATCTCGCTTAGCCGAGATAGACGCTTTAAACTTCTAGATCTCACGCGGATCGACGAAGTTCTGCTTCTATATCCCTTCGCGGATAGACGAAGCTCTGTCCGATTTTCTCGGAGCGGATCTGATTGCCCGGTGGTCCACGGATATCAACATCCCCGTCACAGGCCAAAGACCCACGCAAGCAAGAGATGACAAACAGCTCTTGCGTTTGTTTGAAAGGAGTTGCATTTCTTTTGTTTTCATTGTGTAAAGGTCTTATAAAAAGACTATCTTTTTATTTCATTGTAACGATTGAAGTTGTAATGAATGCAGCAATGAATACAGCAACTTTTTCCGCAAACATAGGTTAAGATTTGGGTTCATAGGAGATCAAGGAGACTATCATGGATTCAGCAATGGAGGAGAAATTGGTTCCTATACTAGCTAGGGACATGGGGAGCCAGATATTTTCTAAATGACTTGGATCGATATATGGAATCTCAATTACCTTAAAGATTGTTCCATGTATAATTACCAAAAAAATCGAATATCTATTGGGAAATATTCATGGTAGCATCGCATGTTGATGCAGAGTCTAAATCATGTGAGGATACTATTTTTGGGTCAGTAGTAAAAGAGTGGAAATAAGCAATAAATGGGGAGCTTGAGTTCATAAGGAAGAATTAAGTTTAGGACTTGATAAATCTTTCAAATAAATGCATTAGACCAGTGAAAACAAATGAACACACAAGGTCAAGCAGGATGCGGTGTTCAAGTGATATAAGGGACACTTGATAGCGAAAGAGTACACTCAAGTAGTAGGGTGAACTGGAAAAAGATGATCTATGTGGATCGGCCTTTGTTTCATAGCCAAGAGACTTGGGCACAAGGTGTACAAGTTAAAGGATCCCACTTGTGGCTTGAAATATTTTTTTCAATGTGTAGTGTTTTTAATCCTCTTGGACCGTGTTGGGCCATAGTTTGTAGATGATCGATTTGGATGGTTAGGTCCACCTATACTAAGCTAGTAGAAGTTTGAGATTATATTGTCATATGTCGATGAAAAATTGTTGACTGGGTATAGCATGGAGACCTATGAGACTCCAATTGCTAAGAGTCATGGTCTAAGTATAGAGCAATGTCCCAACATGAAAGTAGAAAAAGAGCTAATACTAGGAATCCCTTTCAATGAGCGTAGTCGATAGTCTTGTATGCGTGAAATAATTGACACTTCCTTTATAGTAATACTAATGAGTAGTATCGGTCCAACCCTACCACGACTCATTAGGATGAGATAAGAGGATCCTCAAATATTTGATTCAGCCTGCACGTCGTGTATTATGCTAGACAGCACGGACTCTCTCCTATAGTGATATTCATATGTTGTCTGGGCCAACATCTTGGAAGGGTGATCTTTAATGACTGGTTTTGCTCTCTTATTGAATGATGGGGTCATTTCTTAGAGTAGCAAGAAGCAGTAGTGTATAGCCTCTTTTTCACTTGGAGCGGAATATGTAGTGATGTGTAGAAGGGATGCAGTCTAGTTATGCAAATTCTTAGAGAATTTGACTGTGGTGCTATATGTAGAGGATGATGTGATTTTTTTGTGATAGCTACTACTGGTTATACTCTATGCCTAGATTAATTTGGGAAACCAAATAAAATCCAGATCAGGCACCATTTCATAAAGAACTAAGAGAAGGAGGAAGTTGTGCTAAGTGTATCCTTATGAGTCAGTTGATCAGGGATCAACTAATAAAGGGAATAACTGAGGAGTAGTTAATGCAACACATCTTAGCCTTATAGGCTATGTCTTTAATGATGATTTTTACATGAAGACCGTAGACAGTTAGGTTATTACGGATGACGACTTTATAAGACATTATATTTTATTTGATTGTCTTTTTTCCATCTATATGCATATTTGGGATTTTTTGTCTTATTATTGCTTGATTATCACGGCATGGAGTATATGAATATTATGATGGGTATAGGGTACCAAAGGGCACTGGTGCACTATTACAAAATTACATTAGCAGGTAGGAGCTCTTATCACACAAGAGATCCCCTTTGGAGCAGCAGTGGTCAAAGCTGAGACCGAGTGTCGAATGTCATTTGGCTTGGAGCAATGGCTATGCTATCATGTTACTGGGTAGGGTGATAGCAAGAGCACTCTCTTGGTCACCTTAACCAGGTCAGAACGAGGTTATATATACTTATATGTTGAAGTGACGAAAGTGGAAACCCCATGTTCACTTTACCTATTTACTATCAGCCAGACTAGGAGCCTGACTTGGCACACGAGGTGCAAGCTTGTTGGGAGATCCCAGGCATATCACAGAGCGATATATTCAGACACGTTTATTATGACGTAATGAAACTTGGGTCTATATGGTACTCATTTAATAATGTAAGTTCTCAAGGAGAGAGAAGAAATATCATAGCACGATGCCACATGACGTGTGTTTGGACAGGATAGAAGGAGGTCAAGGGATGGATCCCTACTCCCTCGCTAGGTGAGCCTTTATAAATGACCACCACTAATGGAGGGCAGTCACTATACACCTTAGAGACAATGAGCTGTCTGGTAAGGCTGTTATGAGCGTCCGCTATTTTTGACTATTATTTTCTACTGCAATAAGACAATACCGCACATATAGGGAAGTGTGAGGAAAGCGGATGATTAACACGCTCAACTATACAGGACTAGAGGTCAATTAAGATGTCTCCTGACTGCATCGCATGCGCAACTCTTATTTAGGACAGAGAGAGGTTTTAAGAGTGCGATGCATCTAGCAAACCCAGGTGTTCATGTATGCTTCTTTGAGGGATTGAAGATACTTAAACAGACATGGTTGATCAGATGTGGGGTACAATTTGTACCGCATACTTACATGTTGTTTGTGTATTTTTATTTTCTTAGGGAGATCCTTGTGTCAGTTCTAACGGATCTGACTGCAAGGTTGCCCCTTGCAGGTTCTCAACTGTCCACACCGCACTAACAATGTGTGCGCATGACTTTTAAAAGGAAGAAGATTCTCAGGGAAACTTTGACTTAAGGAGTCAACGACTCAAGGAGTAAGCTTAGAGAGCAATGGATGACACCCACTCATTTATGTGAGTGGGAGTTTGTTGGTTATTATTGTGAGACAGACACCCAAAGAAGTGGGTCGATAAATATCTTATTATAGAGATAAGATATTTATAGTCCTAATGAGTGGTAGGATTCTATCTCTAAGACCTTCATATAGAGATATAGGATTTTCATGATAAAAGAGTGAGAGAAAGGACCATAAACCTTCATAAAACCATCATCTCCTTCTCCGATTAAGTTCGTGATTTATGCGGTAGTCGCGGAGTGGTCTACAGGGCTTCTCGCCATATCAATATGGCCGCCCTTTGGCCGTTGTTCGAAGATCAACAGTAGATATGTGGTTATCCTTCCAAAATATATATCCCGGAAAGGTAATCTTTAATCGGGAGTTATTTTTCATGCATGGTTTACACACATAAAGAAGGAGATCATTCATAGTAGTATATCCTATATAAAATGCAGAATTAATAACACAAGGACAATCTTTGATAACAGTAATCATCTCTTCATACCACAATGGGATTTGGAAAACGACTGATGCACTACAGAAAGGAATACATTTTAAAGATATTATACTCAAAGAAAATATTATTCAATTTTCAAAACAGAGATTTTAAGTAAACAATGGTTTGATTATCACATATTTCTTCTAAAGATAAATTATCTTAACCAACTAATATATCTCTTAGTTGAAATTTTCCATATTAGATTGAAAAAACAGCCTTTTATATATCTGTCAAACATTATGTAAATATGACTATTTTTTTATTTTAAATAGTCAACTTTTATTTAGATGCATATCATTTTTGTGGGATGTGTGTCTTTTATGTGAATAATATATTTGTCTTGCATGTGGATAGTCCTTTCGGTGAATTCTCTCTCTTTTTCCCCTGTGAATAGTTATTTCGGAGATTGAAGAGACGGTGTTGAAGATGGTGGGCGCGCGCAGGTAACGTTACATAGAGAAGAAGTGGGAAAGGGAGAAAGCAGGCAGATGGAGGGAAAGAAGATGTAAACAAATCCGCAACGATAAAACATGAAGAATGGTAAGATGGAGAGATTTGGAGGTGACAGAAATATTGGAGTTGGACTGAAGATGGAAGACGCAGCACGGTGGAGGTGGAGGTGGAGGTAGAGTACGTACATGCGCTCGCTCTGTTTCCAGGAGAATGTTCTCGTATTGAAGAGAGCAAAAAAGATTTTTTATCAGGGATCTAGTAGCAATTTCAACCATTTCATAGACTAGTTTCAAAATATTAAAGATTTAATCGACAATCATCGGGAAAAATCCAAAAAATGATATGAGGTATATGATGGATTGTGAAAGTATGGAGGGGGGAAAGAAAAGATATTTAGCATTTATCATATACTTATATTCAAAATAATACAGGAATAAGATATGAACCCGATAAGTTTATCTATATATGGGGTTTTACACCTTTTAACTTTTCAATGTTTTATACTATAGGAAATAAAAAATAGAGAGTTGAGATAGTAAATGAAATGACATTTGCTTTATTCTTGTTGTTTGGTTACTATAGAAAATGCCAATAGGAAGTGAATAATCAAAACCAAACAATATAATGCATGAGAGTAAAAAATTAAAGGCTCACCGAGCAATAATGTTAACGGCATTGGATGCATTTTCCTGTTACCGAATGGGCATGCATAGGTTAAATTAAATTAAACTTCCAAGAACTTTCAGCATTTTGTAGTAGATCCATGATAACTTTCAAAATGACACTAAACTCCTAAGACCTTTTAGTGTTTTGCAGTAAACCCTTATTAACTTTCAAAATCACACCAAGGGCAAGTTTGTTATGATAAGTTGATTATCTAAGCAACTTATAGAAGTAACATATATAAACTGCTGAAGATATTTGTTTGGTAATCATATACGTACTATTAACTACTTACAAAAGCATTAAGGCACTAATAAAATTGTGCTTAAAGATCAGTATACGTGTAAATGAAAAAAGTAGACATAAGTTTAGCTATCAAAACAGACAATATAAGTTTAGAATTGATAAATAATAATTCCAAAATCTAAAGAGTATATATGGTATAAAACTATAAAAAATAAAAGCTGCTTTTTAAAAGTACTCCCAAAAATCACTCCTTTAAAGAAATAGCATTTTCAATAAGTACTCAAATTAAATTTTACCAAACACTGCTATTTACTACTATTTGAAAAAAAATAAATGCAAGCACTCTTAAATAGTAATATCAAATTGGCCCTAAACCCCTTAGTAACTTTTGCAAAAAGAAAACCCAATGTTAACACCGTTATATTTGACGTTGCACGTGCAACTCAAGTGACTAAAAAATAACAAAATACCCCCTAATTATTTAAAAAAACTCCTCCGTTACCTTTTTATATTTCAACCAAAACGAACTCTCATCTTTTGTCATTTGTTCTCCTCTTGTTAGCGTCCAAGTTGGGGGTCCGAAAACTCTTTTTCTTTCCTTATTGAAATTGTCCTCTGAAATGTCTTTTTATGCTTGCTTTTGGTTTTAATTTATGGGGGTTATCTGCAAAACGCAAAAACTTACTGGGGATTTTCCGCAATTCAAAGTTTATTTATGACAAATGCTGAAAGTTATTGGGGGTTTCGGTATGATTTGAAAGTTATTGGGAGTTTACTGCAAAACACTGGGGTTAGTGTAATTTACCCATGCGCGTGTGTAAGGACAAATTTTCAAAACCAACCCCTTTCACTATTTATTTTCAAAAAACGACCGTTTTTGCAAAAAATTTTAAAAACCGACCTGGTTTCAGCCCTGGAGTTGAAACCAGGTCGGTTTTTAAAAAATTTTATCCGAAACTTCACGGGAGTTGAACTCCCGTGAAGTTTAGTAAAACTGCTAAACTTCACGGGAGTTGAACTCCCATGAAGTTTCGCAGTTCAAAAAAAGAAGTTTTGTAGTTCAAAATTTTTTTTGAACAGCGAAACTTCACGGGAGTTGGAGTTCAACTCCCGTGAAGTTTAGCAGTTTTGCTAAACTTCAAGGGAGTTCAACTCCCGTGAAGTTTCCGAAGTTTTTTCACAAAAACAGACCTGATTTCAGCGCCAATGCTGAAACCAGGTCGGTTTTTGCAATTAAGTTTGAAAGGGTTTGATTTCTGAGATTAAATTTCCAAATAGGTTGGTTTTGAAAATTTGTCCGCATGTGTAAGGATTCATGTTCCTTGGGCGGGGGAGTGTTGGTAAATAATCAGGTTAGATGATAAGGATTTCGGGTTAAATTCGACCCGGTGGTAACTCCTGCTGCTTGCCCTGTTGTCAAGCATAAAGAAGAGAGAGAGTGGGGGTATCAAAGCAAGCCAGCGTGAATGAGAATAAGCAGGGAAGAGTAGCAAAAGTTGTTTGACCTCCGGTCGTAACGTTTATTAGTTTATATAATTCAAACCGGAAGCACGAGTTAGCAGAACAAAAGGACAAGCATCCTCACCTGCTAGCCAAAAGACAAAAATAACACACAAGTCACAGATAAATAAATAGATAAAAAAATATAGACGCAAGAAAACAAGTGATAGGAACAATTCACTACAATTAATAAGACTAAAAACTTGACCAGAAAAGCCTAGGAATCAAGCAACGCCTTCTCTATTTTCAGCCCCCAAGACTCACGCTCAGTACGATACACACACAACTCACCCAACCAGTGCGTGCATCTTCCCCTGCTAACAACTACATAGAAACACCAAAAGGAAAAAAAAAAAAATCCTGAATAATGGAGTTTGGGATTTTCTACCAAAGAAACTACCAAGAAGGTGAAGAGCAGGGAGAATTGGAAGAGGAAGAGGAAGATGGCCTGTTCGTCTCTGTCGAACCCCCGAGAGACCTCCGGCCATCGAACAACGCAGAAGAAGCCTTAGGCTGCACTATAGAGGAGGACAGCTTCTTCATTAATTTCAACGGAGGTGAAAAGCTCTCCTCATCCCCTTCGAAACGCGGAGCCGAGGACTTCGGAGCCTCAAATACAGCACCACCAGCATCTGCGCCAACTTCTTCTATTGCGGCTGCACTCGTTCCGTCGTACATTGGATTAGAAATACGCACAAAACTCTCTTCGTCCTGAGATGGAGATGGCGAGGCCTGTTTCGCCGCCGCGGCTTCGAGATTGGGAACGGAGAGGAGATACTTAGTCGGAGCTCTCAACACTCCGTGGCCGTAGAAAGGAAAGCTTAGAGGCCGAGGCGGCCGCCCTTCCGACTCGACCGCGACATCATCATCATCATCATTTCGACATTGATGCCTCTTCTCCCGAGCCAGCGAGCAGAACAAGCTCACCAGGAGAAAGAGGAGGATGACGATAAGGGTCATCAGGCTCACGGCCGCGGCGAGGGTTGCGCCCGTTGCGAGCCTACTCATGCCCCTCATCCTCAATCTCTTTTAAGGGGGCAGAGGCTAAGAGAGAGGAGAAGGGGGCGTATACACTAAATATTGGGAAGGGAAGGGACGCATAACTAAAGCGTCGTTTATTGTTGGAGACGGACGCGGTGCGGATTAGAATCTTGGGATTCTGGTTTTGTTGCCGCTGCTGCTTTGTAAACGTGCGTGTTCTCGTTTGCGGATAAAGGAGACAATAATGAGCTTCGGGAGTAGGACGTGGTCTCATGACTTGTCCTATTTTTATGTTATGCAATGAGTCGTTGAAGATATAGATCGAACACGTCTAAGGAAGATGGCTAGTGTTGCTATTATTATTATAACTATTAATTACTGGTGCAAAACACACATGATACTGTAATCTAAGTTGGACCCACTCTCCTTTCAATAACAAAAAAGAAAGCGGCTAGCTAGTTGATTGCGTACTTCTATAACTGACAATTCTTTTTAGAGAAAAATGTTTCCGGCCCCCAAAACTAAAAGAAAATGTGCCTCTCATCTCTATAAGACTTTTTAATGGGTGTTTTACCCTAAAAAATAAAATTTTTGTTCTCTGAGCCCCCAAAACACAAAGCCAAAGAATTTTACACAGGTAAAGACTATAATATCCTTTATCTCTCTTATGAGCATTGATCGGCTGGGAGGTAAACAAGAGAAGGAACCCAAGCCATCCAACCTCTTCATCAACACTGTCTTCTTCGAAGACCCTGCACCACCGCCCAACTGCAGCGCATGAGAAGCGGCGACTCCAGGGTCGTCCTCAATCCCGAGACTGGCGCCGAGGCCGAATCAAGGAAGCTCCCCTCCTCCCAGTACAAGGGCGTCGTCCCCCAGCCCAACAGTCGCTGGAACGCCTAGATCTACGAGAAGCACCGGCACATCTGGCTCTACACCTTCAACTCCGAGCTTGTCGCCCGTTCCTAGGACGTCGCCGCCCAGCGTTTCCGCGGCCAGGGCTCGCGCAACGCGGGGCATGGCAAGGGAGATACGTTAGTCGGCAGCCCTCTTCAACACACTCCGTTTGGCCGTAGAAAGGAAGCTTTAGAGGCCGAGCGCCCGCCCTTTTTCCGGACCCGGCACTACCCATCTAACTTCACACCCGATAGACGCACTCGGCACCGACGCTCATCTGTCCAGTCAGACTACCACACCGCACCCCGCCCACGGCACCTCCAATCCCACTACCGTCAACCTTCATTGCGCGCTAACATTGGGAACGGAGAGGAGATACTTAGTCGGAGCTCTCAACACTCCGTGGCCGTAGAAAGGAAAGCTTAGAGGCCGAGGCGGCCGCCCTTCCGACTCGACCGCGACATCATCATCATCATCATTTCGACATTGATGCCTCTTCTCCCGAGCCAGCGAGCAGAACAAGCTCACCAGGAGAAAGAGGAGGATGACGATAAGGGTCATCAGGCTCACGGCCGCGGCGAGGGTTGCGCCCGTTGCGAGCCTACTCATGCCCCTCATCCTCAATCTCTTTTAAGGGGGCAGAGGCTAAGAGAGAGGAGAAGGGGGCGTATACACTAAATATTGGGAAGGGAAGGGACGCATAACTAAAGCGTCGTTTATTGTTGGAGACGGACGCGGTGCGGATTAGAATCTTGGGATTCTGGTTTTGTTGCCGCTGCTGCTTTGTAAACGTGCGTGTTCTCGTTTGCGGATAAAGGAGACAATAATGAGCTTCGGGAGTAGGACGTGGTCTCATGACTTGTCCTATTTTTATGTTATGCAATGAGTCGTTGAAGATATAGATCGAACACGTCTAAGGAAGATGGCTAGTGTTGCTATTATTATTATAACTATTAATTACTGGTGCAAAACACACATGATACTGTAATCTAAGTTGGACCCACTCTCCTTTCAATAACAAAAAAGAAAGCGGCTAGCTAGTTGATTGCGTACTTCTATAACTGACAATTCTTTTTAGAGAAAAATGTTTCCGGCCCCCAAAACTAAAAGAAAATGTGCCTCTCATCTCTATAAGACTTTTTAATGGGTGTTTTACCCTAAAAAATAAAATTTTTGTTCTCTGAGCCCCCAAAACACAAAGCCAAAGAATTTTACACAGGTAAAGACTATAATATCCTTTATCTCTCTTATGAGCATTGATCGGCTGGGAGGTAAACAAGAGAAGGAACCCAAGCCATCCAACCTCTTCATCAACACTGTCTTCTTCGAAGACCCTGCACCACCGCCCAACTGCAGCGCATGAGAAGCGGCGACTCCAGGGTCGTCCTCAATCCCGAGACTGGCGCCGAGGCCGAATCAAGGAAGCTCCCCTCCTCCCAGTACAAGGGCGTCGTCCCCCAGCCCAACAGTCGCTGGAACGCCTAGATCTACGAGAAGCACCGGCACATCTGGCTCTACACCTTCAACTCCGAGCTTGTCGCCCGTTCCTAGGACGTCGCCGCCCAGCGTTTCCGCGGCCGCGACGACGTCACCAACTTAAAGCCCCTCTCGGCGTCAAACCCCTCCGACGCCGCCGAGCTTGGGTTCTTGGCCTGCCACTCTAAAGCCGAGGTCGTCGACATGCTCAGGAAACACACCTACGCCAATGAGCTCCGCCAGGGCAGGCTCCGCCACTCCAAAGCGAAGGTCGTGAGGTTGTTTGGTGTCGATATTTTTAGAGGCGGAGATGAGACAATGATGATGATGAAGAGGAGGAGGGATTTGGATTTGGATCAGGTGATGGGAACATCAAGGCTTTTTAGGAAGAAATTTGTAGGTCTTCTATAGTATTTTTTATTTTTTTTCAGAAATTTGTGCACAACGTTACTGATCATTGCAAGTGTAAATTAGTATTATGAAAGAACTAAATGAAAAGTAGACATCCATTTTGTTAAAACGTTGAATTGTGATGGAAGAATTTTCAATGGGCCTGCTTGCAGACAATGTGTTGTTTTTGTAATATGTATGAAGATGTTTAGAAAAAAAAATTGAGAGTGTTTGCTTGATTGTAAGTTTTTATCTTCAAACCCCTAATTTTACTCTTAAACCAAGTGGTTTTTTTACGTATTGGTTGTTAAGGTTACGCGTTGCTTGTTAAGATTATGGGTTACTTGTTAAGGTTATGCGTTGATTATTAAGGTTACAACTTGCTTGTTAATGTTACAGGTTGCTTGTTAAGGTTACGCATTGGTTGTTAGGGTTATACGCGTTGGTTGTTAAGGTTATACGCCTTGATTATTAAGGTCACGGGTTTCTTATTAAGGTTACGCATTACCAAGCGGTTTACGTGTAGCTTGTTAAGGTTAAGGGTTGCTTGTTAATGTTACGCGTTGATTGTTAAGGTTACTCGTTGGTTGTTAAGGTTACGGGTTGCTTGTTGGTTACTTGTTAAGGTTACAGGTTGGTTGTTAAGGCTATACGCATTGGTTGTTAAGGTTACGAGTTACTTGTTAAGATTATACGCGTTGACCATTAAGGTTATGGGTTGCTTGTTAAGGTTATGCGTTGCCAAGTGATTTACATGTATCTTGTTAAGGTTACGGGTTGCTTATTAAGGTTATGCGTTAAGGTTACGTGTTGGTTTGTTAACCAGTAACCTTAACAAACAATGTGTAATCTTAACAAGCAACCCGTATAACCTTAACAAATAACTCGTAACCTTAACAAGCAACCTGTAACCTTAACAACTAACCCATAACATTAACAAGCAACTTGTAACATTAACAACCAACCCGTAATCTTAACAACAAACACGTAAACTTAATAATAAACACGTAACCTTCATATTAAAGAAATACGACAGTATTTTTAAGAACCATGTAGGCTGTCTAAAAATTACTACAGATAGCTGATCCCCATCAAACACTGATGATGAAATCTATAATTTGATGGTTTTCAGAAGACTATAATTTGAAGATTTTTACATAGATCGATGAAGGTTACAATCTGACGACCTTCACAATAATCGATGAAAGCTCTGATCAATAGTCTTCACAATCAAAAGCGAGAGTTACAACCTGACGACGCTGCATTTGAACACAGAATTCATGCCAGAACGTAATTCTTGCATTTGACTCATTCAAACACGAGCTGAACGGAAAAATCGTTTCTCACGATCTGAGTCAGGAGTGATTTAAGGGGCGGTTACATCCTATAAGCCCCACAAAGGAGCGATTTTAGGGGCGGTTACACCCCCTAATCGCCTATAAATACCTGAAAAACCAGCTTAGTTGAGATCTTTGGATATTTTGGGGATCTTTGGATCTTTGGAGCATTTTCGGATCTAGAGATTAGCAAAGGGCTTCTTCAACCATCCGATCTAGAAGCGTTTTTCAGCAACCGAGATCAATGAGCTTTCATCCTTGGCTTATTAACCGATTTTCGGTTCAAATCAACTCTTTTTTAAGAGTTTAAACTCTCTCTGAGTTATCAACTCATGTAGATTTTCAAACTTGTCACACAAGTCCTCCACAATATCAAATCGTGAGGAGAAGATATCATTCCAGGGAAGTGAAACGTCGGATCGTCAACGAAGAGCAAACTCGATGCGAGCATTCGAGGGAGGCACTCCATCGCTACCGTGAAGAACCCAGACTTAAACAAAGGGGAGAATTCAGATCAATTCTCTTCTCTTTAGTAATCAAAAAATCCAAATTGTAATTAAGATTGAGAGAGTTGTAAACATTCTTTTTTTAAGTAGTTAGAGAGAATAAAATCAAACACAGTTCTTTCATTTTCATGTCACAAATTTTCCATCAGATAAACCACCCACTGATATTCTACCATTGCAACTAATTATAATCTAGTTAGCCTAAAATTTAGCTATATTTACATATAATTTCATGATTATTTCGTCATTAGCAACTGATTATAAGCCAACTAGTCCAAAAAATTAACGATATTTACACATGATTTCTTAATTATTTCACAGTAACCAAAATATTATGTATAACGAACGACCGTTAGGACTTCTCTGATCCCCCCATCTGATCGGTACAAAATTCAAGGAAAAAACAAGAAAATTCAAATAGAAATCAAATAATTCGTTCCTTCTTGAAGATCGGCGATCAAGTCATACACAAATCTAGCTCTTTCTCCTCCTTTCCCCTCCTCTCCTTGTGGCCTCCTCTCCTCAAAATGTGAAATCAAAGTTCCCATATTCAGCCCTGAAAAACATATTCAAAAGAAACTACAATGAATTTCCTCATATCCAAACCCCCAATCACTCGTCATCATCATCATCATCATCATCATCATAAGGTTTTTCATAATTCCTTCTTCACTTCCCGCTGCTAGAACCAAGAGCTCCAGCACTTCCCCCATCGTCCCCAT
>NC_033801.1:52757329-52797620 GCF_001876935.1 Asparagus officinalis
TGGCAGGAGGAGGGCGGCGGCGGCGGCAGGTGGAGAGGTGAGGGAAGGATGAGGGAGATCGGAGGGATTGCATTGTTTGAGAGAAAGAATGGGTATTATAGTCTTTACCTGTGTAAAATTCTTGGGCTTTGTGTTTTGGGGGCTCAGAGAACAAAAAATTTATTTCTGGGGGTAAAGCACCTGTTGAAAAAGTCTTAGGGTGTGTGGCACGTTTTCTTTGGTTTTGGGGGCTGGAAGCATTTTCCCTTCTTTATTATGTTTTGTATAGATAAATAGATTATCATGAGGTTCATATGCTTGTTCCTAACCGTCACCATACAACCGAACTACAAGTAAAACTACTTGTTTGTAACTCATAAAGATTCTGCTCGATATCACGACACACTACAAACACGGAAATATGTATATCATGAATTTTAATCAAGATTAAATAAAAAAGAAGAATATCTAGAACCCTTTCCAATTATTCCGTGAATGATGTCTCAAGATCTTTACAAAAATAGCTTCTTCAAGGGGTCGTTTGGTTCGTGGATTTCATGTTATGCACATTACGGATATTGAAAAACCCGTACTTAAAAATCTTGTTTGTTTACAATGCGTATTGAAGAGGATTTACATGAAGTGCAAGATCCAACTAAATTCTTGTCTGGTTGCACATAAATTTTGTTGAGGATATCGTGAAGTTATACCCTAATCTTGCTTGTTTACACTTGCATTTGATGAGGATTTTACAGATACAAAAACCATTGGTATACTTACCTCCCGCAAAACTAACTCATATTTTAACATCTGGAGCTATTAGTTCAACATCCCTCTACTACTAACGGCATATTCAAGCAAAGCCTTCTATGTTATCGAAAGATTCAAAAGTTTCAATTCTTCAAGTACTAAACCAAAGGGGAAAAAAAGAACATGAAGAGGTAAGAAAATAAGCATTGAGAACAAATCAAGGGGAGGGGAAAAAATTGAAACTAGAAGCAAATAATGATTCATGCAAACTAATTTAAGTTCAAAATCAGAAAGAACCCAAATCAAATATCAACAAACACGTTGAGTAAAGCAGAATAATTTTCATATGGGTCTATTAGAAAGATAAAAACAAAAATCGTATTATTGCAACAAAAAAAAAGGAAGAACAAAGATGATTACAAGGCAAACAAGAAGCCTACTCCTACCTCTGCTTTTCTCACATTGAGCATGCAATGCTTTTTGTCAATAGACTCCTAATTGTATACAGAGCAAGGAATAAACTTTGTAAATATCATTGCACATCCATGTACATAAATTAACTGTAACTCTTCCCTTTTAGTTATAGTGATACAAACATTCAACAAAACCTCCAAAACGAAGTCCAATCTACCTCTTCCAAAAGAGTAGTGATCAGTAAAATAAAAGCCTCAAGCAGTAGCCTGACTAGAGATCCACTCATTTCAATGAAGTACTTAGGTACAGCTGCATAATTGAAAACTATATATGGGAAGGGGAAACCTGAGCAATGTACCAACTTAAAATTGATGTAACCAGTTTCCTTCACCTGCTAACCTTTACAAGAGCTGTTTTCTTAGGACATTTATTCACTGCTACTAGAGGATCGAGTAATAACCCAGATGTCACAAGGCATAAATGGCCAGAAAATTAATTCATAATTGATAAATAAAAGTAAAAAAAATTAACTAAAGAGATTAATCATAAAAAAACTAATAGTCCGAAAAGATACACTAACAACGCAAATTATTGAGAGGTCTACTTGGGAATCTTATATTGGCGGGAAAGCTGATTCTTCAAATTCAAATTCTGCCACATCAATGGCGCCAAATTCAGTACATACTCCAGCTCTTCAATCATCAGGATCGGTTCCTCCAGGTTTTTCTCGTCGTGCTGAAGATGGTACTTCCTCCAAATCTGCCAGAAAGCCTCCATTAAGCTCCAAGCATAATCTTTTTATCAGACAATCCTTAGCTGCTAGGAAGAAGATCCGAGTGAGCAAAAAAGGTACTTCTTTACTTTCCTCTGCTTCCTCTTCAGCTCCCATTAATTCTTTAGCTAAGGATGTTATTGAGAACATAGCTACCAATTGTGGTCTAGTTCTTTCTGATCATTCTATAGATTCTCTTAAAGCTAAAGAAGTGGAAATGAGACTTAGCTCCTAAGGGTGGGTCTTGTGGTTAGTTGTTTGGTTGGTTCTTAATTTCTTCCAATATGAAGCTATCTACTTGGAATGTGCGTGGTTTAAATGATCCTCTTAAGAGGCGTCTGGTGAAAGATTTCCTAGTTCGTTCTGCTATAGATGTGGTTGGCCTTCAAGAAAGCAAACTTTCTAATCCCTCAGAGAGAAAATTACAGTCTATAGGAGGTAAGAGGATTGTAAATTGGTGTTGCATTGATTCTTTGGACACTTGAGGTGGAGTTCTAGTGGGTTGGTCAGATTCTTTCTCCTTAATCAAATCATATGTTGGTATCTTCTCTGTCACTGTTTCTCTTCTTCATAAACATTCTAAATGGAGTTTCTCTTTTACATCAGTTTATGCCCCAAATGAGAGGGAAGATAGAGAAGTTTGTTGGTGGGAGCTTAATCGAATAAGATTTTCTTTTAATGGGCCATGGGTGCTTTGTGGTGATTTTAATGTTACCTTGCATGCTGATGAGAGAAATGGCGGAATGGGTTCATATAGAGACATTAACTCATTCAGAGATTTCATTGAAAATTTATCTCTTTATGATCTTCCCCTATCAGGTAGATCATATACTTGGTCTAATAAACGTTTATCTCCTTCTCTAGCAAGACTGGACAGGTTTCTTGTTAGCTCTGAATGGGACAAAAAATTTCCATCTACCCTGCAATTTTCCCCTCCTGCTCTGGGCTCAGATCATTCCCCTATTGTTCTAGACAGTTCAGGTCTCCATCCTGCACCTCCTATTTTTAGATTCGAAAGAAGTTGGCTGCAGAATCCAGATTTCATTCCTTTCATTACAAGTTGCTGGAATTCTTTCCGGTGTCACGGAAGTCCTGTAGATGTTTTCATTTCAAAACTCAATCTTACCAAAAGAAGAATAAAATGGTGGAAAAAGAATTGTCTTGGTTCAATTGCTTCTAGGAAAGATGAGCTTCTATCTAAAATCAACTCCTTTGATCTGTGGGAGGAACAAAGGCCTCTAACTGATTCATAATTCCATGATAGGAAGTCTCTTCAATCCTCCTTCTCTTCTATTCTTCAAGAAGAAGAAACTTATTGGCATCAGAGATCTAGAATCCAATGGTTAAAGGAGGGAGATGCAAATACAGATTTTTTCCATAAGACTGCTACTTTCCATAGGAATGCAAACTTCATTACATCCATTAATCATCAAGGAAGAGATCTGTCAAACGAAAAAGATATCTCCAATGCTTTTTGTGAATACTTCTTATCAATTTTTGGTAGGGATTCAAATTCAAGCATATGTATGAACTGGTCTCAGCTATATCCTCACGAAGATGTTAATCTTACCTCCTTAGAAAATACCTTCTCAGAAGATGAAATCAAAAAATCAGTTTTTGGTATGAATGCCAACAAAGCTCCAGGCCCTGATGGCTTTTCTATGGCTTTTTACCAGACTTTTTGGGATGTTATCAAGTATGATTTGATAAATTTGATGACTTTTCTCCAACACAATCCATCTAGCTTATGTAGGGTGAACAAAGTCTTCATCACCCTTAATCCAAAAATCAAAGATAGTGTTCTAGTGAAGGATTTCAGACCAA
The DNA here is from genome assembly GCF_001876935.1 of Asparagus officinalis. Classification (NCBI taxonomy): domain Eukaryota; kingdom Viridiplantae; phylum Streptophyta; class Magnoliopsida; order Asparagales; family Asparagaceae; genus Asparagus; species Asparagus officinalis. Next base: position 52,761,069 of record NC_033801.1, read on the forward strand.
TCAGTCTTATAAACTGCATTTTCAAAAAATTTTCTAAGGTGATTGCTAACAGACTGGCTCCTCTTCTTCCTAATTTAGTTTCTCACACCCAATCAGCCTTTTAGTCAGGAAAATCAACACTCGATTCCATTGTCATGGCTAATGAGATGATTCATTTTTGTTCTAAGAGGAAGAATGAAGTTGCCATGCTAAAGCTTGATTTCACCAAAGCTTTTGATTCCATCAATTGGAATTTTCTAATTAGCTTGCTCAAAGCTAGAGGGTTTGGAATTAAGTGGTGCACATGGATTTATCATATTATATCTTCTTCTCAGTGTTCTATTAAAGTTAATGGCTTACCTTCAAAATTCTTTTCTTGCAAGAGGGGTCTTAAGCAAGGAGATCCTTTATCTCCAATGCTTTTCAATATAGCAGTGGATGTTTTACACAAGATGATACATAACAATGTTGAAGATGGAATCTTATCAAATCTTGGTATTAAGCCACCCCTCAATCAGTTGAGAATCCTACAATTTACAGATGATACACTTCTATTTGTTAAGAGCTCTTCTAAGGACATTTCTGTCCTAAAAATGATTCTTTATTTTTTTGAGGATGTCTCAGGATTGGCAATTAATTATTCCAAATCTTCCCTTGTTTACTTTGGAAAAATAGCTATGAAAAAGCACATTTTATCTAATTCCCTTGGTTGCAAAGCAGACTCTCTTCCTATTAAATATTTAGGTATGCCTCTGAAATATGGAAAGTTGAAGAAATATGATTGGAAACCTATCTTTGACAATCTTCATAAGAAGCTTGCATCTTGGAAGAGGAATTTTTTATCATATGGAGGAAAATTAGTCCTTCTAAACTCAGTGCTCACTTCTATTCCTTTATACTTCATGTCTTTCTACAGATTTCCAAACTGGGTCATCAAAAATATTGATAAAATTAGGAAGTGATTCTTATGGAAGGGAGCTGAAAGAGCTAGTGGTTTCAAATGCCTAGTTAATTGGAAAAAAAGTATGTTTAAGCGAATTAGAGGGTGGACTAGGAGTAAAGGACATACGTGTTTTCAACAAGGCTCTGCTATCAAAATGGTTCTGAAAATGTCTAGATCAACATTCATATACTGGAGGTTTTCTTCGTCAACTGTATTGCAACAGGGGTTTATCTTTTCAAATGATTCACTCATCACCATCATACTCATCATTCTGGAATGCTATAATATCTCTTAAAGATGAATTTCTTCATAATATTTCATGGACTCTTGGTGAAGGTAATAAGATTCGCTTTTGGGAAGATAAGTGGACAGGTTCAAACACTCTGGCAAGCCTCTACCCTTCTCTTTATAATCTAGATTTCTCTTCAAATGTTCCTATCTGCAGTCAAGCTTTTCTGATAGACTCTATTTGGCATTGGAGACCTCTATTGCGGAGATGCATTTCTCATTGTTCTCAATCTGACAAAGCTGATCTCTTGAATTTTTTGAGAAATTTTCAAATTTGTTATCAATCTGACAATCCTGTTTGGTTTCTTTCTAAATCTGGTATTTTCACAGTGAAATCCTTCTACCAGTTCCTCATCCAGAGAGGCTCCTTATCACCCCATTTCAAAGTTATATGAAAGAATTCAATACCATCTAAAATCAATTTCTTTATCTGGCTTTTATGCAACAATAAACTTCACACAAAGGATAACCTCTTGCTAAAAGGTTGGACAGGAGATCAAATGTGTATCTTTTGTGGCTCTCATCAGGAAAACAGGGACCATTTGTTTTTCTCCTGCTCATTATCTGCGCAAGTTTGGACACATTTCAAGAATTACTATCTCCCTTTCCCATGGCCATCATCTTTTGAAGATCTTTTATTAACTGTTAATAAGCTTCATGGTAGAGTTGGTTATATTTGGCATAGCTTTTTTTCATATATCTGCTTGAACATTTGGATCAGTAGGAATAAATCAATTTTTGACAAAACTATTTTTTCTTACAAGAGGATTATTAATCAGTCGGTTTATGGCTTATATGATTGGTCAAATAATGGAAGAGGTGTTGCGGCAAAGGAACTCTCTCCTAGATTTGAAGAATTTCCTCTCTCTCGAGCAAGTGTCTGAAGATGGAGGACTTTTTGAGTCATCTATTTTATAGTTTTTGTTGTGTATATATCTGTTCCTTTATCTTTCATGTGTTGACTATAGAAAATTAAATTTTTTATAGTTTTTGTTGTGTATATATCTGTTCCTTTATCTTTCATGTGTTGACTATAGAAAATTAAATTTCTACTATGCACATGTATGGCTGGCTTTGGTTCTTTCATAAATCTGTGTCAACGGTGAATGACGGCAAGGCTCTCTCTTCATCTTCATGGATCTTTGGAAGAAGAAAGTTATACATCACTACTAGTAGAAATTTCATTTTCTATTTTCCAACATTTTGGACACAGTTCGTGTCTTATTTTTGTAACTAAACAATCTTTTGGATTCTTGATATTTTAATGAACGGGTTTTACCCCTGTTTTTCGATAAAAAAAAACAACGCAAATTATTCCCTAACCATTACTAGATTTATTTGTTTAAGCAAGGAGGAAAAAAACCTCGGTCATACTCACGAATATGCTTTGCCATCCATACAATTTGAGAACGAAGAGGCATCGCAATGAAGAATCTAGCTGAATTCTCAACCTTATAAAGAGTCTCGAAAGCATTTGGATGATTTTTCAGTCCAATGGATGAGATGCGCATTTTGAATTGAATAAGCTATTTCACCAACCTTGTCAACTAACTTGTCAAAGATCATTATTATTTTGGGATGTTTTCCGCTTTGAACTAAGAGAATATGTTGCGTTCTCACTAGAAATTGTAGTTCGGATGGGTTTTTTTTTTTCAGTTTTGCCTCTAACCTCGAACCATCATTATTGATCTGAGTACGTAGCTTCTGGGGATTCACTATTGAGCTCAATTGGTTCGCTTGATTGCCCACCAAAATTTTCATAGACGTCTTTTCTGAAATCACCTGAAGAAAAATCATTCCCGACTATCAGCGCAAGATCATCAAAATTACGCAAAGCTTCGTTGACATATTCCTCCAACTTAGGAGTGAAGGAATCATATGTTGTTAGATACATCAATGGTTTTCTGATCCTCTCCACTACAAAAAAAATAGTGGAGGAACCACTACATAATCACGGCCATTGATTATCTAGTTAATGGTTGTGATTTTTTCTTTTAGTGCAAATTAGGAATGAGTGCAATACACGGGGGTATGATAAGTGTTAGATTTAGATTGTATCATAACCATTAACTAGATAATCAATGGCCGTGATTATGTAGTGGTCTCTCCACTACTTTTTTGTAGTGGAGAGGATCCGAATCCTTTCTTCATCCCATCCCGCACCGCTGATTTCAAAAACATTTAAGCATGTCTTGATATCTCATTTTGAGATTTCTATATATAATGATTATAGACACGTTTAATTCCCACTCTCATCAAAATTTTCATTTAATGCGATTGCAGCACTGTTGAAAGCTTCCTTTTGAAATCCTTTGTCGACCTTTTTCCCCATTCTATCTTTTCACCCCATTTCTTGTTTCGGACACCTCTGACATCTCGCCATTGCTAGTTTTTCGGTTTTCTTAGAATTTTCCTTTAACCTTTGTGATTGGGAATTCATATCACTATCGTTGTCCTCCCTCATGCACAACATAGAATTTCAACCTGAAATAGTAGTAGTAGAGAAGAAATAGGAGTTCCATAGCTACTTGCACCTCTTTGCATAAATGGTGATCCTTGCAAGTACTGCATAAAGGGACCATTCATTGGACTAGAAGTCATCGTCCAAGTTTGTGGGTCAAAATGAGGATATTCGGTAGGAGTGACACCCGTGGCATATGGATTGATCACCATCATAAGAGGTTGCATAATTGGTTGCATGCCTTGTACACCAAAAGGTTGAAGGTCGAGTTGTCTGCCAAGTGTTGTCGTGAGGTTGTGTCCTATATGCATAATGATACGGTCACCATTGAGCAAATAAAATAGTAAGCATTAAGATATTATTAAATTTATATGTAACTCAAGCTAGGAAGATGGAAAAAGTATTCCTAGGCATATAACACAACAACAACTCATTCAGTAAACAACTCACAAACAAAAACTTGGAAAGTACGTAGTGAAAATTATATTTTTCTTGAAGAATACAACTCGTAAACTAACTGTACACATCCAGTACATAAACTTCATGCTGACAAGATGAATAAATTATAAAAACGAACATAGAAATCCATCACTCAAACATAGAAATATTGACCAAGTGAAAACAAATAATTGTCTTAGAAAATTTAATTCATATAGTACTACCATACACAAATTCATTATTATACAGACTAAGGTGCAGATAAATAGAATGAGGGACATAATACAATCTAACAACAAAGATTTAAAGAGACAATATATCTAATTCAGTACATCTCAATTTCAGTGATATCACCTTTATGATATTTTATATAATAATCTAGCCACATATCGCATGCTAATTGGTCCCTCTTTTGGTTCCATTCCTCCCTTGCTTTAGATTGCTCCATAGGTTGAATTTTGAGAAAAATCCATTATAGGATCATTACCGATAGTAGCTTCCTCCTCATTTATATCAACATCTACCTTTTCATTAAGAAACTTGTCATTCGGATCGACAATTGCTATGATGTTATGTAGGACAGCGCATGCAAGTATAATATCAACTTGAGTAGGCAATGGATGATGTGATTTGGCTGCTAATATTTTAAAGTGATTCTTCAAAATTCCAAAAGTTGCTTCAATTTTAGTTCGGAGAGAGGAGTGTCGGGGATTGTACAATTCCCTACGATTATTTAGATTCCTACCAGAGTGCTCTTTCAAGTAGTACCTTACTCTGCGATAAGGAGAAATGAAATCAGGCATAGTGATATATCCGGCATCACACAAGTAATATTTACCTACACAAGGATTATTATGTCAAAATTATTTTATCCATTCAATATTATTAAATTAACATGTTGTATTATAAATGATAAAGCTAATACCATCATAAACTCTTAAACCATTCGGGGATGGTAATGAGAGTGCGCTTTTCAACACTGTGAAGTCATTAGCAGATCCCTCCCAAGCGGCCATAACATAGGTGAAATGCTTGTTTGGAGTTGTTGCAGCCAAGACATTTTGAGTGAGCCTCGTGCGGCCTCTAATGTGAGGTACATATGCGGTAGGGACCATTGCATCAATGTGTGTTCCATCTATCATTCAGATACAATCCTACAAATAAATAAATTTCATTCCTAGAAGTTTTTAATATTTACTAAAATTTCATCAAGTAGTTTAAAAACTTCATTAATTTATTACCTTGAAGAATGGGTATCAATTTGGATTTCCTAAAAGTTCGGTAGGGGTTTCATTAGAAGGCTGTTTCATGAAGCAGTCTCGAAGGTAGCATATAGCTCCTAAACCTTTATTGAAGTATCTACTAATTATTGTCTCTCCTGAACAAATAAACTCTATCCTCACTACCCTATTTTTTGACTTGTGCCCTACATTATACAAAAGCATAGCAAGTTACTCTTAAATAGTAACATGTATCGTGTCCTTCAGAATCCCTCCCTCTCACAACAATGTTGCTAAATTTATGAATGGTCCCCTACGCGTCCTGAGGCAATCTACACAAATTGAGCTTGATCCGCCCAATATCCTATTCATGTGGATGTTCCTTAGTAAATCTCTAATGATAGATGGTTCTCGAGGTAGAGATGTCTTCTTCGGAGCATAAAATTCTTGGACAATGACTAACAGTAAATAGAGTAAAGTGCTAGCAGCACCTGAACATATGCGTAATACAATCTCCTCTTCCACTGAACTCATCTAATTTCATAGAAAATGTGCAATACTCATTAGCTTACACACTTGGTCAAAATCTGATACATGCATATACAAATTTTAGAAATACTTCAACATGGAAATTATATAAAATAAAACTTTAAATATCATATGTGAGAATGTTCAAATACTTACATTCACTTGAATAACTAGCTCCGTGCATATAAAAATTCCGTACTACTTCTGTAGATATAATAAAGTTTATGGATGGAAATTTTATAGCTTATACAATTTTAAGAAATATAAGTTGTCTGCATATGAAAACTTCTACATCATCTCGTAAGGGAATTTTTTTATATAAATTAGTATTAGTATTTGTGAATTATTTTATGACATTGAGTATTCAAGGATTTTAAATGGAATATGATTTTAAATGGAATATCATCATGAGAGATGAAAACTGCAATACCACATATCAGAAAGTTTGATTCACATATAATAATAAAAACCCATCATCATCAACACATAATCAATCACAACTATACCAGCACTTGGGTTACCTTAGAGGATTATAATATGCAATTAAAGCATAGCTCATCAATAGCATTATAAGAAATCATATTTGAGAGAACTAAAGTATTCTAAAATCTCAGATCCTACAGAAATTTCACACGCAGATAAACATATGATGTTATTTTTCTTGTTGGTTAGGGTTATTGTGAGTGTTTGAGAGTTATAATACATTGTGTTTCTCCTCTATATAGTAAAATCTCTCATCCTCTTCCCATGGATGTAGACAACTTGCCAAACCACGTAAATCTCTGTGTTTATGATTGGTTTTAGTCGTTTTATTGTGAATTGTGCTCGTGGTGTTCTTTGTTTGTTGCTTACCGACTCGTTGTGAATTTGTGCACGCTTCCACCGGGCGCAACAAGTGGTATCAGAGCCAGATTTCAGATCTAGGATTTGATTTGGGTGTAGGAAAACTCAGTGTTGGAAGCTTGGATCTTGGAGATCTAGGTTTCGGTGGAGATAGCGTTGCAAAGTTGCCATTGAAGATCTCGCCTTTCTCGTGTGGTTGGGAGATTGTTTTGGAATCCTATGTAGGGTTTAATTTTGGGTGATTTCTCAACTCTATCAATTTTGAATCTTTCCTCTATAATTTGGAGATAGTAAGCAATGGCAGGAGAAAGTGGTGAAAGTAGCAAGGCTGCGTCGAGTACAGTTTAGGTTGCACTTCAGAATACAAAGATTATTGTTGTGGAGTATGACGGTAAAATTAACTTTGGGTTGTGGATGAATGATGTGCATGATGCGTTGAATGCTCAAAACTTGGAAGAGATGATAATGACTCATGAGAGGTCACCTAAATATGATGAGGCGATATGGGACAAGATGAATCAAAATGCTTGTGGGGTGATCAGGTCTTGTTTAGAATAAAAGTTGAAATACGATGTTATTAGCGTGACATCTGCGATAAATATGTTGGAGATTCTCAATAACAAGTATCTTACAAAGAGTGTTGAGAACCGGTTGCACTTGCTGTGGAGATTATTTAGATTCCAGATGCCCAGTGGTACCTCACTTGTAGATAATGTGATTAACTATACAAAGTTGTTGTCGGACTTGACAGATGTTGATGAGAAGATATCAGATGAATACAACGCGATTATTTTGTTAGGCTCATAACTTGATGAGGACTTTGACACCTTTGTGCTCACATTATTGAATGGTAGATCTTCTATCACCTATAGCGAATGTTAGACCCTAGAGGTGGAGGGGGGGGGGGGGGTTAGGGTTTTATGTCAATTAAAACTAATTCAAATATTATTCTTGCAAGATAGATATACAATATGATATGAGCAAGAATATGCAATATGAACAAAGAGATATATCCTAGCAAAGAGGTATATGATGAAATATATGCAAGGATATATAAACTAACACAAGGGTGACATAATCAAACTACAAATGTGATGGGGCAAAATATACAAGAGTAAAGGCAATTGGCGATATAAGATAAATGCATAAGCAAATGCGCCAAAGACAAACTCAAACACACTCAAATGATCACGGAGTTCGGACCTTCCATCCTACATCTCCTCTCCCCACTCTCGGGGAGAAATCCACTATCACAACCGGGTTTTCTACGCTCACCCGAATAACGTTTACACCTCACAATGTCGGTTTTCAATGCTCACCGATCAACGTTCACAAATACTCACAGTGTCGGTTTTCAACGTTCACCGATCAATGTCTACACTCCTCACACTTAGTTTTCTAGCTCACCGAAAACTTTACAATCTCATAATATAACAAATGATTTGTTCTCTACAATAGATGAGAACTCAATGTAAGCTCACTCTCAATTATTACAACTCTCACCAACCCAATTATACTATGTATGAAAATACAATAAGCTCAATGTGGGTGTATGTAACAAAGAGGTAAATCAAATCTAAACTCAATACAAAACTAGCTTTAATAAAATGATAAACAAGCAAATAGATATAAAGCTAGAAAATACAGTTTAGAAAACTTCTCAATAGATCAAGAGAGGAGGGATGTATATTGAAGCTCAAATAAGATTGATGATCTCCTCAAGCTCTTGTGAAATTCTCTTCACAAACAAACTCTTAAACACTCTTTTAAACAAACACAAAACAAGTGAAAATCTCACAGTCAACCGCGAGCCACTTTCGAAGATGAGAATTTTCCAGAGGCTTTGACGGTCGACCGTGGCAGTCGACCGTGAGAAAATTCGAGCTGACGGTCGACCGTGAAAGTTTCTGTTTGACTCCGCAGGTAAAAACTCAGGTGCGGTCGACCGTGGCGGTCGACCGCGAACTGATACATGAATAGAACAGTTTGAAAGTTGTTTATCTGATTTTGAAACCCTGTTTAAAAATATCAAACAAATTCCTAAAAATGTAAAACTTTAGGAAATGATTGTAGATATGATAATACACATGCTACAAAAACTGGTTTTTAGAAAGGACCTCCCAAATGAGAAATATCATTATTTTACAAAATAGTCCAAAACATGAAAATGTAAACATATGAATTTTGATATTTTGGCTAAACCATGTTTTGAAACAATACAAAATAATTATATAGACTTAATGAAAGATGTATATGATTGTTATTAAGTCCATAAACCAAGAAAATAATATTTTCATAAAATTGCATATTTTGCAAACATTTCAAAAGAAAATATGATTTCATTGAACTAAATAAAATTGATATTGATGAAATCATATATATGCATATAAGTATGAAACAAAAATATGTTTTCTAATTATATTAAATTTTCATATTAAAACTTGAAAACTCAAAACCATGTATGTATATATATAACTAAATATACATAGAAACCAAAACTTAACTTATATATATATATATACAAAGAAACCAATAAAATGTGTGTGTATATGATATTGAGCTTAAAGTACTTAACACACATAATATAAACTCCTAAACTAAATTACCCAAGCTTGTGATCTTCAACGAAGCTCTATCTTGGTACACTCGCGGATGAAGCTTGAACTTGAATCTTTAACTTGAATTGCAAGGCTTCACTCCACAATTCCGCCAACCTCCATTGGATATGATCATGAATGCACAATTCCATCCATCCTCCAACACGTTGTTTGCCTAGAATAAATACAAAAACACAAATACTAGACAAACAACATTAGGAGTAAATTGTTTGTCAAACATCATCAAAACAAGAAGACCAACAATCTTCCCCTTTTTGATGATGACAAATAATTTACAAAAAGGATATATGCATGAAAGGAAATGAATATATAAATTATAATTCACTTGCATATAAACAAGAAAGAATATACTCACAATATTTCTCTCCCTTTGATAACATCAAAAAGTGGACAAAGGGATGAAGAGAGTGAAAGCTCCCCCTATCAATATGCATGGGTGAGTATAACACATAGAAAGATATAGGGATTTGTGACGCCCCTGGGTTCACACAAGGCTGCAGTCCGAGGTGAAGCCAAGAATGTCAAACCTGCCATGCACTACACCGTGCAATAACATTTTTCACCATCATAATTTTATCACTCTAGTGGGTCAATAATAGGTGTAGGTACAAAAGCAAGTAAGAGATACTACAAGAGATAACTGATGAAACGATAAAGATCAAATAGTATTTCATCATCCAACACACAAGAATAAAAGTCAATGTCTAAAATAAACAAACTGGAGTTCTTAATACATCTCAAATACAACAAGTCTGAATAAAGAAAATAAGGCACACAGCCTTTACAACATCTAGAATAAAGTCCTCAAATGTCTAAACAAAGTCTATAGTGGAGCTCCAAAATAAAGCATAGCTAGAATAGACAGTCGAACACTAAAGTGTGTCGCCATCAACCTGCGACTCTCCGGGCTCCTGGCTCGTGACCTGAAAGGGGGAGGGACAACGAGCGTCAAAGCGCTAGCGAGCAACATCACAACCAACCCCAAGGACGAGCGTCAAAACGCTAGCGAGCAACATCACAACCAACCCCAAGGGGGAGGGCTCGTTGTATAAGAAAATACAGTTATCACGAAATACATATATATAAAAATCAATTATCCTAAAAATAACAATAGGTTTTAGTACTTAGGAAGTTTCAACACGGGCATAGGTACGTCGAGCGAAATAATCCAAACAAGGAAACCCTCATGTATATACCTTATATCCCAAATTGAAAGTCCCTAAGTACCAAACCCGGAGTCTAATACGTGAACAGAAATAAGTAACAAGGAAATACAACCCATCTCAGAACATAAATACAGTACCTTGTACTGACCTACATAAATACCATGCCGTGTTCTACATAAGTGTCATACCCAGCCTAGGTAGCTATCATGTCTTATCGGTATCAAAATGTCGTGTCCCAAACTCAAATGTGTACCATGCTCAAGGTTTAGCAAAAATGTCCAACTCATGGACTAAAAGGGATGCAGGTCCAACACATGGACTGAAATAAAATGCATGTCCAACACATGGACCAAGATGACAAGTATCCAACACATGGATCAATAATAAGGCATGCTCAACACGTGGACTATGAACGAAGAAGTGTAATTCTCACTAGCATATGTGGAAATACATATACATGTCCCAACTGTGCACGTGTTTCAATGTGCGGGTCTAAATTCGTATCACAGTCAATTCCCATGTGTAGATAAGTCACTAACATCGCAAACCAGTGTGAGATAAAAGAGGTGATCTCTCGAACACGCGAAAAGATCAATAAGGGATCAACATGCACAAAATTGTGCGGCGGTCGACCGCAGAGGCCACTCCGGTCGACCGCTCACAGCGTCAAAAGTTATTGTGTTCAAAACTGAACGGCGGTCGACCGCAGAGGACATGTCGGTCGACCGCTCAAAGAGCAGAAGCTTTTCTGCTGGAAAAATCTTGGGGCGGTCGATCGCCGCGTCCACTGCGATCGACCGCGAAGCTGACAGAAGCCCAGTTAGGGTTTCTGTCGGCTTCAAATCCCAACCACCCTTGACGATTTCTGCACTAACTTAAAATTAACATTTAATCCAGGTCATAGAACAGGAAACTACCAATTTTAAACATTTAAAATCTATCATTTAAAATCCCAAGCATATAACCATGATTTAGATGTCTTTAAAACAGTATAAACATGATTAAATTTGTTAAAAACATTTTCAGATCTGGATCTCAAAAGTTGAAGCTTTAAAAATCCGAAATATTTGATCTTCACATATTATGCCATAGTGATCTACTATATTTACATGAAATACGATTTTTGGCCCAATAAAACATGATTAAAAACCCAAATTTTTGCATGAAAACGAAAAGAGGTGAAGTTGGGCGAGATGTTACTCGCCTCTGATGAAAGCAACGCCCTAGATCTGAAGGAAGATGGTCCCTCTCGCTGAATCCACCCAAAATCCGCCGAAAAAAAAATGGGGCTCTCTTGGGTATAATAGTATATATACTATCCCCACAACCCGACCCGAACCCGACCCGAAACCCGTTAAGACCCAACACAGAAAAACTCTCTGCCCGCTGTGCGGTCGACCGCCGCGCCCAGCGCGGTCGACCGCACAACAGGAGAAAAGTCCCCTGAGTGCCCGACTGCTGTGCGGTCGACCGCCGCGCATGTTGCGGTCGACCGCACAGCAGGACAACTGCCTGCTATGTCTGTTTGACATCCTGGTGAATCCACTTGTTTTCTCCAACATAGAATTTCTTGTTAGGCTCCCAAACATGATTCATCACATTCAATATATATATATGTATATATGATAAATTTTCACAAAAGAATTATTCATCACTAATAATTCAATATATATTTATATATATATCTTTATAAAATTTACGGGGTTCTACATTCTTCCCCCCTTAGAAGAATTTCGTCCTCGAAATTCGGAAACTATATGCATCTCACAACGTGAACTTCCAAATAAACATATAGAGATATTTATACTTAACGCTCTAAAATGGTAACACTCCCGCTCAAATCTTAATCTAGTGGAACTAGTACATCGGGTGAAAAATCCAAACAAGGAACCCCCCATATATATACCGTGTGTTCCGAAAGATTAAGAATTAAGCGAGAATATTCTCATACTAGTGTTAAATGCAAATATAACCAAATGTCCAAATATCATATAAGATACATATCATAAGGTACTTGTCAGAAAATTTAGTTACCTGATCAAACAAATGTGGGTAGTCGCGTCGCATGTCCTCCTCGCGCTCCCAAGAAGCTTCCTCAACTCCACTTCGGTTCCATTGAACCTTCACCAATGGAATCACCTTGTTCCTAAGCCTCTTGTCCTCTCTGGCAAGAATACAAACCGCAAGAATAGTCACTGGGATCTCAATAGTAGTCAAATCATCTCGAAGCTCAATCTCCGGTGCATCCAACACTCGCTGCTGCTCCTCATCATGCAAGTGCTTCTTGAGCATAGAGATATGGAACACATTGTGTACACTAGACATAGATGCTGGAAGATCTAGTTTGTATGACACCGCTCCAATGCGCTCCAAAATCCTAAAAGGTCCAATATATCTCGGCGCAAGCTTCCCTCGCCTCCCGAATCGCTGCACGCCTTTCATAGGCGATACCTTCAGCATAACCAAATCCCCAATCTGAAACTCTAGTGGTCTTCGCCTCTTATCTGCATAGCTCTTCTGCCGGCTCTGAGCGGCTAGAATCCGCTCTCTGATCAATGCTACCTTCTCAGTAGTCTGCCTCACAAGCTCTGGCCCAAGCATCAAACTATCCTCCGGCTCTGCCCAACATATTGGTGATCTACAGGGTCTCCCGTACAATGCCTCATACGGAGCCATCCCGATCGTCGCTTGATAACTGTTGTTATAACCAAATTCTACCAATGGAATATGATCCTCCCAGCTGCCTTGGAAGTCAATGACACATGCCCGCAACATGTCCTCCAACACCTGATTCACCCTCTCCGTCTGACCATCCGTCTGTGGGTGAAAGACACTGCTATAAGATAGCCTGCTGCCAAATGAGTCCTGAAAACTCCTCCAAAAATGCGAGGTGAAAACCGATCCTCGATCCGATACGATCGTGTCCGGAACCCCGTGAATAAGTGGTCCTCACCGGAATAAAATGCGCTGACTTCGTCAACCGGTCCACTATCACCCAAACAGAATCATTCCCCTTCTTCGACTTCGGCAACCCCACAATAAAATCCATAGAAATGTCTGCCCACTTCCACTCTGGAATGGGTAAAGGCTGAAGTGTCCCTGTGGTAGTCCCTGGATGTACTGTGTACCGAGTACGGTGCGCCTCATCCAATAACTCCCTCTTCAACTCTGCACTGGCTGGCATGACCAATCTACCCTTCATCCGTAATCCTCCATCTGCTCCAATGGTCCAGTCCACCTTAGGCTCTTTGGAAATCTCCCCCTTACGGGTTTGAATCCAAGAGTCCTCCAACTGAGCTCTGACAACCCTGTCACTCCAAGATGGCTGCACTGACATAGCTCCCAAGAATGCACTGGTTCCTCCAATCTCGGGTTTAATATCAAACTGGCTAAGAGTGATAAGATCTCTGTACAAGGAACACCTCAAAGCCGCAACCCGATGCCGACGCTTCCTACTCAAAGCATCTGCTACGACGTTCGCCTTCCCTGGATGATACTGAATCGCGAACTCGTAGTCCTTGATAAACTCAATCCACCTCCTCTGCCTCTGATTGAGTTCCTTCTGAGAAAAGAGGAACTTCAGACTCTGATGGTCTGTGAATAGTTCAAACTGCACTCCATACAAGTAGTGCCTCCATGACTTTAGTGAAAACACCACTGCTGCTAACTCCAAGTCATGAGTGGGGTAGTTCTGCTCATGCACCCTCAACTGCCGTGAGATATAGGCCACCACTCTCTGAGTCTGCATCAATACGCCTCCTAAGCCTGCCAATGATGCATCTGTATACACAACAAATGTCCTGTCACTGCTCGGAATAGTCAAAACCGGCGCTGTAGTCAACTTAGTCTTCAAAATATCAAAGGCCTTCTGGCACTCCATGCTCCATATGAACTGTACACCCTTCTTCTTAAGGTGTGTAATAGGCGTCGAAATCTTCGAGAAGTCCTGAATGAACTTCCTATAATATCCAGCTAAGCCCAAAAAGCTGCGAATCTCTGTCACCGTCTTCGGTGGCTCCCAATCAAGGACTGCCGTGACCTTAGCCGGGTCCACTGCTATACCCTCTCGACTAATGACATGGCCAAGAAATCCGACTTCTGAAAGCCAAAACTCGCACTTACTGAACTTAGCATACAGCTGATGCTCCTGAAGAGTCCTCAATGCTATCCGTAGATGCTCCTCATGATCCGCCTCCGACCTCGAGTAAATGAGAATATCATCGATGAAAACGATCACGAACTGATCTAAGAAGGGACGGAACACCCGGTTCATCAAGTCCAAGAATACCGCGGGTGCATTGGTCAATCCAAATGGCATGACCAAGAACTCGAAAGAACCATATCAAGTAAGAAAGGCGGTCTTGGGAATATCCATCTTCCGAACCCACAACTGATGATAGCCAGAACAAAGATCAATCTTCGAGAAATATTGCGCACCCTGCAACTGGTCAAACAAGTCATCAATCCTAGGTAGTGGGTACCTATTCCGGATAGTGACCTTGTTCAACTCTCTATAATCTATGCATAATCTCATACTACCTTCCTTCTTCTTCACGAAGAGGACCGGCGCGCCCCACGGAGAATGACTCCGGCGAATAAAACCCTGAGCTAATAACTCGTCCAACTGGGTCTGAAGCTCCCTCATCTCAGCTGGTGCCATGCGATAGGGTGCGCGGGATATCGGGGCTGTGCCTGGCTGCAACTCAATACAAAACTCTACCTCTCTCACCGGAGGTAATCCAGGTATGTCCTGAAAGACATCCTGATACTCTGAGACAACTCTAGTCTCTAATAACTTAGCACCCTGATCCCGTCGCATCACCTCCTCGATGTATGCCAGAAATGACTCCGCAAGTCGGTTGCCCTGAGAGGTGGCTACAATCATCTCGGACCCGTCGGACGCTCGCAACTTGACTGTCTTCGCAAAGCAGTCAATGCTAACATGGTAGGAAGACAACCAATCCATACCAAGGATAATATCGAACTCGGACATATGCAACACTATCAAATCCACTATGAACTCCGACTCGTCTAGACTGACGGTACACCTCCTACAAACGTTCTCCAGAAGCGATACCTTACCTAAAGGGGTGGAAACAGATAGAGGGGTATCTAGAGGCTGAGCTACGAGCTGGAGTCTAGTCATAAATGCATGCGAGATGAAAGAATGCGAAGCTCTCGAATCGAAAAGGGCGGGAAGAGAGTTCACAAAGAACGTACCCTCCACTACAGCTCCGCTGGCTCCGTGATCATGGGGAACCACCGCATATACTCTGCCTGTGGCTGAAGACTGCTCGGCTGATGGTGCTGGAGAATATGGGATGATCTGTCCCTGAGAAACATCCTGAACTGCCCGAATCTGCCCCTCAGTCCTCTGAGTGCTGGCGGTGCCTCAAGCCTGTTCTGTTGGCCCTAACCTCTGCCCTGCTGTCGCTGCTGCTGCTGGTTCGGACCCTTGCCCTGCTGGGCTCCTGTTGGTGCGCTACGGCACTCCGATGCCTTATGCCCGACCTTACGATAGTTATAACAAGATCCCTGGAACTTGCGCTACTGAAATGCCCTCTGATCCTGCTGGGGTCCCTTTTTATAAGGGCCCTGATGCTGCTGCTGAGGCCCAGAAAAAGACCTCTTGTTCTTGCCCTTGTCTCCACTCTGCCCTGTCTTGGCCTTCCCTTCCTTATCCTTCTGGAACATGGAAGTCTCAATCTCCTGGGAAGTGGCAGCCTCAGCTACCTCCCTAACTGAATAGAACTTCCTTGAGACGAGGTACCGACGGAGATTAGGGCGAAGCCCTGCTAAGAACATCTGAGCCTGACGCTCTCCTGTCTGCCACATACTCGTGAAATGCAGCAACTCCATGAACTTGCTCTCAAAATCTGCCACGGTCATATCCCCCTGAGTTAACCGGGACAACTTGAGCTCCTTCCCGGTCCGTGCTGCAGAAGAAATGTACTGTCCATCAAAGAAATATATGAAGTCCTCCTACGTGAGAGTCATCCTCTGCTCTGGAGTAAACTGCAGTCGGTACCATCTCCCGGCATCACCCTTCAGACTGTAGGATGCTAATCTCTGCTTCTGAACTGAGCCCACACTGAGTATGTCAAGAATGTTGCCCACATCCTCCTTCCACTTATGGGCTGCAAGAGGGTCTGGTGATCCCTGGAACTCGGGTGCCCTCATCTTCTGGTACCTCTCAACCATACGGAGCCAAGTCTCCTGCTCGGTGGTCCTGTCTGGAACTGCTAGGGGAATGGCTGCAGGCGTGACTTCTGGGGATCTCTCTCTGATAGGAACGGCAGGTATCCCCTGCTGCTGAGCTACCGGTTGTGGTGGTGTCCGTGGTGCTATATGAGTCGTCACCAAGTCCTCAATGGCTGTCATCCTGGCAATGAGAGGAGCTATAAGATCCACCAAGTACTGAGGAGCCTGCTGCGGCTCTGGTGGTGCCTGCTGAGGCTCGGACTGAGCTGGCTGCTGCTCTGATGGAGTCTGCTGTGACTCCGCCTGGGTAGCTCTCCTAGTACGGGTCTACCACGTCCTGCCATCTCTCTGATCATAAGAAAATAAGAGTCTATGAGTCAAAATAGACTTCTATAAATAGCGTATCACAATAAGATTTTCACAACATATAGTATTGCACCAATACTTTAAACTTATACAAAAATAGTTGTCATAAAAAAATATTCTCAAATTTTTAGATATACGCATATATCGTCCTCACTCATACTAGGAAATCCTTACGGACTCTATACATGAATCCTAGGAAACTCTATCCTAGCTCCACGACTCGACACAGGATGATCCTAAGGATACTGGAACTAGAGCTCTGATACCAACTGTGACGCTCCTGGGTTCACACAAGGCTGCAGTCCGAGGTGAAGCCAAGAATGTCAAACCTGTCATGCACTACACCGTGTAATAACATGTTTCACCATCACAATATTATCACTCTAGTGGGTCAATAATAGGTGTAGGTACAAAAGCAAGTAAGAGATACTACAAGAGATAACTGATGAAACGATAAAGATCAAATAGTATTTCATCATCCAACACACAGGAATATAAAGTCAATGTCTAAAATGAACAAACTGGAGTTCTTAATACATCTCAAATACAACAAGTCTGAATAAAGGAAATAAGGCACACAACCTTTACAACATCTAGAATAAAGTCCTCAAATGTCTAAACAAAGTCTATAGTAGAGCTCTAAAATAAAACATAGCTAGAATAGACAGTCGAACACTAAAGTGTGTCGCCATCAACCTGCGACTCTCCGGGCTCCTGGCTCGTGACCTGAAAGGGGGAGGGACAACGAGCGTCAAAGCGCTAGCGAGCAACATCACAACCAACCCCAAGGGGGAGGGCTCGTTGTATAAGAAAATACAGTTATCACGAAATACATATATATAAAAATCAATTATCCTAAAAATAACAATAGGTTTTAGTACTTAGGAAGTTTCAACACGGGCATAAGTACGTCGAGCGAAATAATCCAAACAATGAAACCCTCATGTATATACCTTATATCCCAAATTGAAAGTCCCTAAGTACCAAACCCGGAGTCCAATACGTGAACAGAAATAAGTAACAAGGAAAAACAACCCATCTCAGAACATAAATACAGTACCTTGTACTGACCTACATAAATACCATGCAGTGTTCTACATAAGTGTCATACCCAGCCTAGGTAGCTATCATGTCTTATCGGTATCAAAATGTCGTGTCCCAAACTCAAATGTGTACCATGCTCAAGGTTTAGCAAAAATGTCCAACACATGGACTAAAAGGGATGCAGGTCCAACACATGGACTGAAATAAAATGCATGTCCAACACATGGACCAAGATAGAAAGTATCCAACACATGGATTTAGTAATAATGCATGCTCATACGTGGACTATGAACGAAGAAGCGTAATTATCACTAGCATATATGGAAATACATATATATGTCCCAACTTTGCACGTGTTTCAATGTGCGGGTCTAAGTTTGTATAATTTGATTCCCATGTGTCGGTAAGTCACTAACATCACAAACTAGTATGAGGCATAAGAGGTGAACTCTTAAGCACACGAAAAAGAACAGTAGAAATCAACATGCAATTAAAAACTGCAGGGCGGTCGACCGCAGAGATCACTCCGGTCGACCGCTCGCAGAGCCGAAAGTCACTGGGTTCAAAACTGAGCGGCGGTCGACCGCAGAGGTCACGCCGGTCGACCGCTCAAAGAGCAGAAACATTCTGCTGGCAAAATATCACGACGGTCGACCGCTTACCCCTATGCGGTCGACCGCTGGGCGGACAGAACCCTGTTCTGGGTTCTGTCAGCTACCGAACTAATTTTTGCATGAAAACGAAAAGAGGTGAAGTTGGGCGAGATGTTACTCGCCTCTGATGAAAGCAACGCCCTAGATCTGAAGGAAGATGGTCCCTCTCGCTGAATCCACCCAAAATCCGCCGAAAAACCCTTCAAAGCTCCTCCCAAATCACCAAAAAGAGAGAACTAGGGTTTGAGGGGAGAGAGGGGGGCTAGGGTTTTGATTTCAGATGAAAAAGAGTCTCTCTTGGGTTCATTAGTATATATACTAATCCCCAAACCCGACCCGAAACCCGATAAGACCCAAAACCCAGGAAACTCTCTGCCTGCTGGGCGGTCGACCGCCGAGCCCAGTGCGGTCGACCGCACAGCAGGAAAGAAATTTCCTGAGTGCGAGACTGATCAGCGGTCGACCGGCATGACTCCTGCGGTCGACCGCTCAGATCAGAAATTCCCAAATGAGATGATTATGAACCTGCTGCTCACACCACTCCAAATCTCTCCCATATGCACACTTATTTAGTTCCCAAAACACTGATATTCGCATTCTATATATATATTATATATATATATGGTTAATATTATTTCTCGCTAGTAATTCAATATACTCATTATAAAATTTACGGGGTTCTACAGGATTGCGCCCCCTATCAAAATACCTTAATGAATATATGCAATGAATGCTAATGCATACATATATGAGCAAGCAAGAAACATGCTAAACACAACTCTCATACAAAAAGACAATGAGAACACATATAAATATGTCAAAATGAAAATAGTGTCTCATTAACACAAAAAAAATATAAAAGCCATATAAAAGAATAGATTTATGAAAAAAAAGAGGAACATGAGAATCATGCAAAAAGTTTTCAAATGAAAACGAATCAACCAAAAGAAATCATAAATCAAAGTTTATATTCAAAAACGATGTTTGATCAATTAAGAGAATTTTCTTTGTAGAACTTGATCAAAGCACTCATAGAATACATTATAAAGCATATATGAAATTTGAATCATCTATTTGTGCTATATAATGAACTCAAAAGAACAAATCAAAACAAAATTTTCATAGTTCAAAAATAAGATTACAAATCATACAAGAATCATGAACTATGGAAAAAATCTTCTTTAAAAGTATAAAGCCAAATCATCATTGATTTTTAAAAATCAAGAGAGACAACTATATCTAGCTCTTGAGCTAGTAACAACCCATATAATCATTTAAGCATCCGGTAAACATGATTTGGGAATAAACACCCAATAGACCCGGAGGGTTATATAAACACAAACCTCTCATCAAAACAAAACCAATAATCATGAAAACAAAAGAATTTGATCAATAAAAAAAATTGTTTTCATGTTCAAAAGTTTAAAGTATAATTTTTCAAAATAAAAATAAAAATAAAAAACACTAAAATTCTTGGTTTAAAATCAAATTTATTTTGGTACCCAAGTATTCTTGATACCAAAAGGTTTAGGGATATGACTCCTATCATTTAAGCTCAAAGCCCTAGGGTTATGAACCCTCTTGAGCACATATAGTGCACTAACACGGTCAAAACAAAAATTACTCAAATGACCCTTCCGATTGTAATAAGTACAATGAAAATAAAACATTTGCTTATGTTGACCAAACGGTTGTGCACGGGACTCATTTGTAAAAATAGATTGTTCTTTAAAATTATTTTGCAAATGGGAAACTCTCTTCAAATCAAAACAAAACTTGGTCAAATGATCTAATCTACCATAATGATCACACTTAAACTTTTGTGGTCTTTTAAAATGATTTGGCAAAAGTGAAGTCTTTTTCAAATCATAGCAAAATTTTGCCAAATGGCCAAAACGTCCACAAAGATCACATTTAAACACATGAGCATGCTTATGATGAACTTTATGAGTGTGTGCATGTATATGTGTATGTGATGAAGAAACTTGATGAGATGCACAATGAGCTTTAGCATTCTTATATTTGTGTGCATCATAGCAAAATTTAGATAAATGGTCTTTATGACCGCAAATGGAACATTTGTAAATTTTGCTATACAAGTGTGCATAGTGTATAGGTGATTTTGTAGCACTAAATTTAGCACACTTGTCCATAAGTTTCTTATGGTTATCAATGCATGTATTAAGAGTTGAGTCTAAAGATGAAATGTGATTTTTAACAACATTCAACTCATCATTTGGTACATATGCATTTTTATTAGAAGTAGAACATAAATAGTCATTTATAAAAGAAGCAGTATTATTTTTTATGTTCTTTACTTCTAACATGGTATTATTTTTGTCATGAGTCAAGTTAGCAATATTCAATTACTTCTAACATGGTATTATTTTTGTCATGAGTCAAGTTAGCAATATTCAATTTCAAATTATTATTTTTCAAATTTAACATATCATTGTTTTCTTAAAAAGCAATACTTTCTTAAGAAATGATATTGAATTTGGAAGCTAACTTCTCATGGTCGGATTTTAAATCTTCATGCTTGCTTTGCAAATCAATAAAATTTTTATGCAATATGTTATAGGCATTCAATAATTTTTCACTAACACAAGCAAGTTCATCACTAGATAAATTATTAGTGGTTTCGAACTCGCAAACCTCACTAGAGCTATCGTCTAGTGGAAGTGTACATGATGCTCCATATGAACTTGAAGCCGGATCCTCCAAATCTTGTCGGATCGCCTCTATGTCCCCTTGATGTGCTTCAATAAATTTCCATAAGGTGTAAGCACTATCAAAATGAACAAACTTGTTAGAGAGAGATGAGTTAAAAGCATTTAGCAAATATTCTAATAAAATATTGTTCATAGTAATCATTCTATGATCATCTTTACTCCAGTTGGATTTCTCCAAAGTGGGTACAATATAAGCACAATCTATAATTTCCAATAATTCAAAATGTTTAGAATGAACAAAAAGTTTGAATCTAACACACCATTGGGTATAGAAAAAATTATCTAATCTAGGAGCAATATTAATGGCATAACATAAACTAGATGCATCGTTCATATCCATAATGTATATATGCAAGCAAGATACAAAAATCAAAAATTAGATTAGCACAAAAAGATAACTTGGATCTTTAACTCAAGGCGATTAGATCTTAAATCAAAGAGCACCAAGCTCTGATACCAATTGTTAGACCCTAGAGGGGGGTGATTAGGGTCTTATGCTAATCTAATCCAATTTTATGCCAATTAAAACTAATTCAAATATTATTCTTGCAAGATAGATATATAATATGATATGAGCAAGAATATGCAATATGAACAAAGAGATATATCTTAGCAAAGATGTATATGATGAAATATATGCAAGGATATATAAACTAACACAAGGGTGACATAATCAAACTACAAATGTGATAGGGCAAAATATACAAGAGTAAAGGCAATTGGCGATATAAGATAAATGCATAAGCAAATGCGCCAAAGACAAACTCAACCACACTCAAATGATCACGGAGTTCGGACCTTCCGTCCTACGTCTCTGCTCCCCACTCCCGGGGAGAAATCCATTATCATAACCGGGTTTTCTACGCTCATCCGAATAACGTTTACACCTCACAATGTCGGTTTTCAACGTTCACCGATCAACGTTCACAAACACTCACAATGTCGGTTTTTAACGTTCACCGATCAACGTCTATACTCCTCACACTCGGTTTTCTAGCTCACCGAAAACTTTACAATCTTATAATATAACAAATGATTTGTTATCTATAATAGAGGAGAACTCAATGTAAGCTTACTCTCAATTGTTACAACTCTTATCAACCCAATTATACTATGTATGAAAATACAATAAGCTTAATGTGGGTGTGTGTAACAAAGAGGTAAATCAAATCTAAACTCAATACAAAACTAGCTTTAATAAAATGATAAACAAGCAAATAGATATAAAGCTAGAAAATAGAGTTTAGAAAACTTCTCAATAGATCAAGAGATTGAAGGAGGATGGTTGGATGCTCAAGCACCAATAGGATCTCCTCAAGCTCTTGTGAAATTGATTTCACAAACCCAAAACTCTCAATTGCTTAAAAGCTTCTTAAACACTCTTTTAAATAAACACTAAACAAGTTTAAACCCTTGTTAAACTCTTTTAAAACATTCTCTTGGGTTGTTGAAGAATTGAGATCAAAGAGGTATATATAGCCTCCCAAAACCTTAGTCAAAAACCCCAAACAAAAGACCAAAAAGCCCACAAAATCCAAAATAATATTCTGTACAAAATAGCCGTTGGAGTATACGACGGTCGACCGTGAAAATATCGCGGTCGACCGCGAGCCACTTTCGAAGCTAAGAATTTTCCAGAGACTTTGGCGGTCGACCGTGGCGGGCGAGGGGGGGGGGGGGGGGGGGGGGGGGGGGGGGGGAGCCACTTTCGAAGCTAAGAATTTTCCAGAGACTTTGGCGGTCGACCGTGGCGGTCGACCGTGGGAAAATTCGCGCTGACGGTCGACCGCGAAAGTTTCTGTTTGACTCCGCAGGTAAAAACTCAGGTGCGATTGACCGTGGCGGTCAACCGCGAACTGATACATGAATAGAACAGTTTGAAAGTTGTTTATCTAATTTTGAAACCCTGTTTAAAAATATCAAACAAATTCCTAAAAAAGTAAAACTTTGGGAAATGATTGTAGACATGATAATACACATGCTACAAAAAGCTGGTTTTCAGAATGGACCTCTCAAATGAGAAAAATCATCATTTTACAAAATAGTCCAAAACATGAAAATGTAAACATATGAATTTTGATATTTTGGCTAAACCATGTTTTGAAACAATACAAAATAATTATATAGACTTAATGAAAGATGTATATGATTGTTATTAAGTCCATAAACCAAGAAAATAATATTTTCATAAAATTGCATATTTTGCAAATATTTCAAAAGAAAATATGATTTCATTGAACTACATAAAATTGATATTGATGAAATCATATATATGCATGTAAGTATGAAACAAGAAATGTATTTTCAATTGTATTCAATTGTTTCATATTAAAACTTGAAAACTCAAAACCATGTATGTATATATATAACTAAATATACATAGAAACCAAAACTTAACTTATGTGTGTATATATAATAATATATTACTAATATATATATATATATATATATATATATAAGATATATATATATATAGTATTAGTATTATATATATATTTATATATATATATATATAGAGAGGAGAGAGAGAGAGAGAGATAATGGGTATCCTTGCATAGGAGGGGATTTGCCTCCTTGACGCCCTCTAAAATCACGATGATTTGAGCGACATTATGTGGATGACCCGCTCCTTGAACTTGATTACATATTCTAAACACTCTCCTCAACACACCAAGTTTAGGGTGAACTCGTCGTCGTTTGACCCTCCATCGAGCCATGTGAAAAGTTCATATTCATGTCAAACTGTTAAAATTTGATACGAGTGGATGAAGGGTCAACGACGGACGGGTTACACCCCAACTTGGTGTGTTTGGGTTTTAGATATATGTAGATCAAGTTCAACGGACGGGCTGGATTATCCACAATGTCGGCTCAATAATTTGATTTTAGAGCGCGTCAAGGAGGAAATCCCGCTTCCTATGATAAGGAATACCCATTAATCTCATATTATATATATATATATGTATATATATATATATATATATATATATATATATATATTTATATATTTAATGTATTATATATATATATATATATAGTAATATATAATATTTGATATATATATATATATATATATACTATATATATATATATATAATATATATATATATATATATAATAATATATATATATATATATATATATATATATATATAACTAAATATATATATACAAAGAAACCAATAAAATGTGTGTGCATATTATATTGAGCTTAAGGTACTTACACACATAATATAAACTCCTAAACTAAATTACCCAATCTTGTGATCTTCAACGAAGCTCTATCTTGGTACACTCACGGATGAATCTTGAACTTGAATCTTTAATTTGAATTGTAAGGATTCACTCCACAATTCTGCCAACCTCCATTGGTATGCGCAATTCCATCCATCCTCCAACACGTTGTTTGCCTAGAATAAATACGAAAACACAAATACTAGACAAATAACATTAGGAGTAAATTATTTGTTAAACATCATTAAAACAAGAAGGCCAACAGTGAAGTGACTAATGCATTGTTAAATTTTGATTTGAGACGGAAGGATAAAGAGTCTTCTAGAGCTAGTACTTCAGGAGAATCCTTGTCGACAAGAGGAATGAGTCCCTATCCTAGATGTGGTAATTGATGCAGTTCAAAGTTAAGAGGCCACTACCAAATTGTGAAAAAACAATGTACTTTCTATAACAATGACATTAGAAGAGAGATTGCCCGAAGCTGAGAGAGAAGGAGAATAGCAAGAAGAAATGCTCGAAGGCCAGTGAGGTGAATGTTACTAAGATTGGTAACGATTTCGATGATTCATGCTTTTCTCTATTGATTACTCCAGAGATTAACCATGCAGAAGCATCGGATTGGATGCTGGATTCTGGTGCTATTTATCATGTGACTCCCCGGAGAGATTGGTTTGCATCTTTTGAGAAACTCGATGAGGGTGTGGTGGTCATAGGAAACAATCAATTATGTGGTATTTGTGAGATAGGTACCGTCAGGATTCGGATGCACGATGGAGTTATTAGAGAGTCGAATGAAGTAAGGTTTGTTCCTCAACTGAAGAAAAATCTTATTTATGTTGGAGCTTTGGAGGCAAAGGGATTCAAGGTAACTTTAGAGAATGTTGTAGCCAAAGTTATTAAAGGATCATTGGTGGTGATGAAAGCGGTCTACAACAGAAATCTCTATTATCTGAAGGGAAGTACGGAGATTGGCCATGTAACTTTAGCAGTTTCAGAGGAGGATGCTAGCAGACTTTGGCACTTCAGACTTGGGCACGCAGGGGAAAAATCACTGCAGACATTGTGTAACCAGGGATTATTGAAAGGAGTCAAGAGTGGGAAAATTGAATTCTGTGAACACTGTATTCTTGGCAAGAATATTAAAGTGAAATTCGGGATAACCATTCATAGGACAACCGGTATCTTGGACTACATACACACAGATGTATGAGGTCACACTAAGACGACATCACTTGGTGGTCGATATTGGTTCACCACGTTTGTAGATGACTATTCTAGGCATTGTTGGATGTACACCATGAAGTAGAAGAGTGAAATCCTAAAGATATTTGTGAAGTAGAAGAGAAGATTGGAACTCCTGACAGGGAGAAAGATCAAGACATTAAGATCCGATAACGATAGAGAGTACACATCAGATTCCTTTCAGCAGCTATGTCGAGACGAGAGCATAGAGAGACATTTCACAGTTAGTCATACGCTGCAATAGAATAGGATGGCAGAGAAGTTGAATCGGTCTTTACTAGAGAAGATTCGGTGTTTGTTATTACAGAGTGGTTTAGAGAAGATATTTTGGGCTGAGGCACTTACATATGCGAGCCACCTCATTAATAGACTGCCTTCATCTGCGATAGAGGGAAAGACTCCTATGGAGATATGGTCGGGAGAACCAACATACGACTATAATCAGCTCAAGGTTTTTGGATGCCCTGTATTTTATTATGTCAAAACTGATAAATTAAAATCTCGAGCTAGAAAAGCCATATTTGTGGCTTTCAAACAAGGAGTGAAAGGATATAAGTTTTGGGATCCAGCTAATTAATAAGAAGATTGTGCTGAACAGAGATGTCACTTTTGATTAGGCTTCGCTCTTGAAGTCTCCTAGCTCTCATCAAGTGAAGAGCACCCCGACACAAAAAACATTACAGATGGTGGAGATTAATGTAGCTCTACAGTATACAGATGGGACCGTATCCATTAGAGTGTCGACTTAGGTGATGCCAGACGAGTACAATGATGATTTGGAGGATACAAGTATAGCAAAGCAGGATCAGGGACCGACGGCTCAGGTTAAGGATTCTATTGCAATTTGGAGACCGAGGAGAGATATACGGTTGCCAACATGGTATACAAATACAATAGTTGCTTATGTACTTCCGGTGGAGAGTATCGACGAGATGGTTCCTCCTACTTTCATAGAGGCTGAACAGAGAGGTTGATATGTGACAGGAAGCTATGCAGGAAGAGATGGAGTCTCTTCAGAAGAATGACACATGGGAGCTTGTTGAGCTTCCAAAAAGGAGAAAGGCGATTAGTTGTAAATGGGTGTATACCAAGAAGGAGGGCATTCAGGGAACTCCAATGAGGTTCAAAGCTAGGTTGGTAGTGAAGGGTTATGCACAGGAAGAAGGTATTGGTTACAATAAGCTCTTCTCTCTGGTGGTGTAGCACTCTTCTATTCGGATATTACTAGCTTTGGTGACACAGTATGGTTAGAATTGGATCAATTGGATTTCTTCATGGTGATCTTGATAAAGAAATTTATATGATTCAACCATTGGGGTTTCGAGCTGCAGTGAAGGAAAAATTAGTTTGTAGATTGTAGAAGTCGTTATACGGATTGAAGCAATCTCCAAGACAGTGTAATAGGCGATTCGATGGGTTTATGATTGACAAGTCATACATTAGGAGCCAGTTTGATCCTTGCATGTACAATCGTAAGCTTCATGGAGGTGTGTATATTTATTTGTTGCTTTATGCCTATGACATGTTGGTTGCTTCTATTTCTAGATCCGCCATAGATGAATTAAAGATGCAGCTTTTAAGCGAGTTTGAGATAAAGGATTTAGTTGAAGCAAAGCGTATTTTGGGGATGGAGATCGGTAGAGACAGAGATAAGGGCAGAATTTATTTAACACAAATGACTTATTTGAAGAAGGTGTTATAGCGATTCAATGTTAGTATGGAGATGAAGCCAGTTAGTGTATCTTTGGGAGCCTATTTGAGCTTTTAGCTGATCTCTCACCAAAGTCAGTTGAAGATAGAGAATTGATATCGAAGACTCCTTATGCAAGCGCAGTGGTAAGTTTAATGTACGCAATGGTATGTACGAGGCCAGATGTGAAACACCGTGAATTTTGGAAAATAGTGTGAGTTATATTGATAAATGAGCTCTACTTATGATGAATATCATTTATGGATGAATAATTATGCTAACAATTAATTTGAGATTAATTAGAGTATATATGAGAGTATACAAAGGTTAAACATGCATAAAGAAGAAATCTGAAAAAATAACCATTTAGGAGTATATATGCATTACACACCGATACAGTTTGAATATGGAAAAATACAAAAGACAAAAGTTGTAGGTATCTTCAATAGATTTTCAGCTCATCTTAAATAACCTCATTTCGATGTCGAATATGAAAGTTACAGCGAAAATACCGAAGACTATTTTCTGAGTCTGACTAGGTTTCCTGTTTCGGGTTTGGGCTGTTTTGATTTAGGTTTGCAGTTATATATATACATGTTTACACACAAAAAATACATTTTTGATCAGTATTCCAAACCCTAGCAACCCTTCTTCCTCTCTCTCAAACCCTAATCATAATTTGTGAAATTTGGGAGAGTTCTTGATGCGTTTATCGAGATGAAGGCGGGATTTTGTGACTTTGGTAAAGAGGGATCTTGTACGCACATGTTCAGGAGTTCAACACGACGTTTGAGGCAATTGATCAACTTCCTCCAAACCTCTCCCTATAGTTAATTTAAGATTTAATATGTTTAATTAATGAATCTCATGTTTAAGCTTAACCCGATGTGTTAAAATATTAGTTTATGATGTTAATATTTAAACCAATGTGAAAATCTATAGTTTTAGTTGTTATATATATTAGTTTGATGATCATGATCATTAGGGTTGTATTTAATTTTTATTTTAATTTATTAATCATGCTTAAATCAAGTTTAAACCCTAGTTTAACAATTAATTGAGTTTTTTTTGTTAATTTAAGATGTATAAACCCTAGGTTTGTGATACTTAAGTGATGTGAATGTGTTTAAATTATTTTATATTTGTTCAATGATTAGTTTCAATCATACTTAGTTAATCATGTTGATAATTTATGTTTTATTTGAGAAATTTTGGTTAATTGAGATGCTAAACCCTAACTAGATTAATTCAATAGTTTAAATCATGTTAAGTTAATCCCTGTTAAGAAAATATGAAAGTTAAAATTTTGTTATATGCCTCATTTTAATAAAATTAATTTTTTGAATAAAGTTACAAAAATACAAATGCTAAAACCTGATCTGTGAAGACCTTCTCTGGCTGGTCGGCCAACCAAGGCTAGCCGGTCGACCGGTGAGATTCTGTGAGTACACTTTGTGCACGTTTGTGTTTGGTCAACCGACGCCCTAGGGGTGGTCGACCAACCTGTGTTCTCTTTTGTTTTAAGTGTTATTTTTTGCACATTTTGTTTTCGAACAAAGGGTTCGAGGCGCACGATTATACACGTACAATCATGAGTATACACGTATAGTGTCGTAGCAAACACATGGGTATCCCGTAGAGGATTAATATAGTTATTATTTTGATTACACGGGAGATATGAGTTATTTAAATATTATATACTCGTATGGGTATCCTTGATGAGCACCGCTCAGTACTACTTGGGATAGTGCATCGATATAGCATTAGTACAGGCTATTGAGTCGGATTTTAGGATGATTGATCTAATAGTCCATCCCGCACGTAGATACGATGAGGCTTGTGAGCCGTATACCTAGGATGCCTTGATTTGGTTGTCCGTCCCGCACATTGATGCGATGAGACTAATGTGTCGTGTTGTAAAACCCCAAAAAATTAAATATTTTGTAATAAATAATAAATGAGTTGTATTATGAAAAAATAATATTTATTAATATTTTAGTATACTAGGAATTGATTTGAGATCAATCCAATATATATATATATGTGAATATAGAAGTGATATCATGCACACGTGCACGGGCCGGAATGGAAAAACGACTAGTTAAACGTATATGCATTTTACATACTGAAGAATTTGGAATATAGAAACACTTAAAAGAACAAAGTTGTAGGTCTCTTCAATATCTTTCCAACAAATCCTATATAACCTCATTTCGAGATCGGACGTGAAAGTTATGGCCAAAATACTGATGGTTGTTTTTCCTAGTCAGACTAGGTTTCCTGGTTCGGGTCAAACATGTTTGTTTCGGGTTTGCCTCTATAAATACCTGTGTTTTTCCTAAAAATTCCTCTCTTTTATCATATCTATGAATTCTAGTAGCCACCTTCTCCCCTCAAAAATCCTAGATATTTTTTTTATGAATTTTGAGAGCTTTGTGGAGCACAATACCGATACGATGGCAAGATCTTCGACGTGTGACAAGGGAGAACAGGTTGTTTATGCTCGTGGATTGCTTGCTATTTATCTCAGTGGCTTAGAATGACATTTGAGGTAAGATTATTGTTTGCGTCGAAAATTAATGTATTCATTGCGGTATTCATTACAACTTCGGTCGTTACAATGAAAACAAAAAGATAGTCTTTTTATAAGACTTTTACACAATAAAAATAAAAAAATACAATTCTCGTCAAACAAACGCAGAGATCGTTTATCGGTCTTCTGCTTGCGTGGGATCTTTGCCTGTGCCGGGGTTTATCCGTGGACCGCCTTTGATCTGGATCCGGTTGATGAAAAATTTGGCAGAGCTTCGTCTTCACCGAGGAAGTATTTGATTTGAAGCGCTAAGATCGACCAAGCGAAATCAGGGTTCTTCTCGAGATTAAGACCAAGCCTAATCTCAAGGGACGGACGGGAATGGGTGTCGAATCTCTCGAACTCTCCTTCTTTATGCCGAAGAACTCGCCAAGATCTGTCAACCCTCGCTGAAATTCGTGCTCCTTTGACTCCACAATCCGGCAGCACCTCTTCGTCTTGATAATCAATCGCCCCCGCTGAAAGGAGGCCCTATGCTTGTATTTATAGGGCTTCGGAAGCGGTTATTTGGATGAGAATAAGTGATTTGGCCTTATCTTTAGTCAATAACAGCCTAACCACGTTTGTAGATGATATCAAGTCAGTTTGGACGCTCATGAACCAACAAATCTTGAGAAAAACCATCAAAAACCGAACCGGGTCGAAACAGTGCGAGCAGGACAAGTCTGACCCGCGCTTGCGCGGGTCAGCGCGGTCCGACCCGCGCGGCCGCGGGTCGGACGAGGCCGACCCGCGCGGCCGCGGGTCGGCTTTGGCCGACCCGCGTGGCCGCGGGTCGGCACGGTCCGACCCGCGCAGACGCGGGGTTTTTTACTTTGTTGAGTGATTAATGTACGTTGATTGACGCCATCGTGAACTGATTGACGCGCGCACTGATTGATATGCATGAGCTGAATGATGCGTGCGTGTTAACTGACTGGTTGGCGCATCTGTACGCTTTGAGTTGATTAACGTGTGCGGTCCACTTGGCGTTTTCCATTGTGGTGGTTCGTTGTCGTGTCATCAACAGTTTGCCGATTCGCTTCATGCGCTTGTCGACGTCGGATGATCCTCTTTGCTTCGGATAATAATGTTCATCGCCTTCTTTCTGTCTCGAGCTGTGTACGGACACCTATAGGCATTTTTAGACGCCTACAGATACCCCCTCCAAAGTATTCCAGACTCATTCTTTTATTGAGGAGTCTAGAATGCTTTGGATAAGATAGGCCATCTCCTCAATTTCGTAGAGTGACCTTGAACTATCTCAATTCTTAACTTCTTCAGTCTTCAATCTATTCATTGTTTTGTCGAATAGGTGAAGTTCTTCCGGCTCTGCGTTTATCGTCTGACCGCTGTCGAAATCTTGAATTGAGATTGGTGTGTAACTTTCTGAACTTAGCTCGTGCTATTGAGTTGACTTTGAACTAATCCTCTCCGTCGGGAATTCACATCTGATTGTAACTGAAATCCTTGGAGTCATCTTTTGCCTTATTTTGGCGAAATTGCTGATGCGTTGACCGGCATCGATGTTTACTGTAACGCGTTGACCTGCGTTAACACAGTTTATACTCGTACGTTTGCTGGAGTCTACACAGTTTAAGCTCTTAAGGCATTGGAGCGTGACGGTCCCGAATGTTAGGCTGTAGGATCAACTATTAAAGTTGATTCATCTGCACATGTGGATCTTATCCTGAAGTTTGTTGGATGTTCAAGTCATGAGACCAACTAATGAAGCTGATACGTCAATGACTCGCATTTATAGAATTTTTGGCAAATTCTCAGCCATCAACGGGTTTGATAAGCCTTCACCGACTACCGTTTGAGTCGGGCTCGCATGCGGATTGTTTAAGTCCGTTCCGCATGTAACGTTATGCTAAAAGAGTTAACTCTTTTAGTGCTACGATATTGAATACGTAGACTTCGTCTTTCTCCTGTGAAAAGACTAAACAGCGACGTGTATCAGACGTAGACTTTAAGGTTTTTGGCAAACCCTCAGCCTTCAACGGATTTGGTTTGATTAGCCTTTACCGACTACCGTTTGAGTCGGGCTAGCATGCGGATTGTTTAAGTCCGTTCCGCATGTGACGTTGTGCTAAAGGAATGAACTCCCTTAGACTTGATGCTACGATATTGAATGCGTAGACTTCACCATTGTTACGGGAATAGGCTACCCGGAAACGTGTGTTAGACGCTGACCTATCCCTACTTAGGCTTCAGGATAAAAGTCCCCAGATTGGAATTCTGGTGTCTTCTTCAATCGGTGAAAGACTAAACCGGCAACACGAGTTAGGCGTTGACTTATCCCTACTTAGGGTTCGAGATAAAATTCCCCGCGCGTGTGAAGCACGGATTTTGGCGTTATGAATAACGACCTGCCACAATGTCGAATATGTGGACTTTTGTCCTTTTCACGGAAAAAGACTAACCGGCAACGCGTGTTAGACGTTGACTTATCCCTGCTCAGGATTCAGGATAAAATTCCCCATGCATAAAAGGCATGGATTTTTGTTGCTACGATGCTGAATACGTAGACTCGATCATTTTTACGGGAACGAACCACCCAGCAACGCGGGCTAAGCGTTGACTTATCCCTACTTAGGCTTCGGGATAAAATGCCCCAGACCGGATTCTGGTGTCTTTTACAATCGGTAAAAGACTAAACCGACAACGCGTGTTAGGCGTAGGCTTATCTCTATTTAGGAGTTGAGATAAAATTCCCCGTGCACAAAGTACACGGATTGGAAGTTGGGAATTATGTCTTTTTTCAGGGTAAAGACAGACTGGAAAATGGAAGAGGAAGAATTTTATATTCTATCTCACGGCACTGAAGAGGAAGAATTTTATATTCTATCTCCAGTTGGAAAGGAAACTCAAGGTGG
Source organism: Asparagus officinalis (assembly GCF_001876935.1). Classification (NCBI taxonomy): domain Eukaryota; kingdom Viridiplantae; phylum Streptophyta; class Magnoliopsida; order Asparagales; family Asparagaceae; genus Asparagus; species Asparagus officinalis. Next base: position 52,794,166 of record NC_033801.1, read on the forward strand.
GATCTCCACCCTCAGAATCCGAAATGATGAAACTAAGAGTGGGATCTCCACTCCGAGAATCGGAAAGATTCAAACGACCCTAACTTTTATAGGATTGGTCATTCGATCCAAAAAGAGTCCCTCATTTATTGAGGAGAAAACCCAATTTCGACCCTAACTTTTATAGGTTTGGTGGAAAAAGGAAAAGATGGAAGTCTTTCGTTTATCGAAAAGGATAACTCAATCTTAGTCCTAACTATCTGCAGGTTTGACTAAGTAAAGTTGGAGACAATCCTAACTTTTATAGGTTTGATTGCTCAATTGAAAGTGGACCTCTCGTTCATGAAAGGAATCGAGAGGAGAATCTGGTTGTGGCCCTAACTTTTATAGGTTTGACCAAGGAAGCAGTGAAAGTGGGAGGTTTGAGATGATCTTACCTTTTACAGGCTTGATCGTTCAATTTGAAAGTGGACCTCTCGTTCATGGAAGGAATCGAGAGGGGACTTTGGTTGTGGTCCTAACTATAGGAAGGTTTGACCAGGTAGACAGTGAGAGTGGGAGTACAAATCATAGTGGGGGTTTAGTGTTTATCACCTTGTTCGTAATTATCGGGTTATCCCTAAGAAAATTACATATAGCGTTCTTCTGGGAACTAGTGTTTATCACTTTGTTTGTAATGATTGGGTTATCCCTAAGAAAATTACATATAGCATTCTTCCGGGAACTTCCCGTTTACATGAACCATCCACCCCCAGCTTTTCTCATGAAACTGGGTTTAACGAGGAGTATGTTATCCTCAGTCGCATGTTCGAGTTATCCTTAAGAATATAAGATTCTCCAGGAACTTCCCGTTACATAAATCATCCACCCCCAGCTTCTTTTACGAAACCGGGTTTAACATTGTACTTAGTTGGATGACCGAGAAGCAGTTTATACTCATATACTCTTTGGAGTGTGAGAAGGAGCAGTTTATACTCTTATACTTGTCGGAGTCTTCATTTGACTTAATTGAGCGATATAACATCGGCTTCAACCAAGGTTTGAATGCTATTCTTGAGAGCGAAGCAATCCTTGGTGGGATGGAGGATCCTCCTATGGTACGCACAATACTTTGGATCCAAAATGTTATCAGTTTCCTCCTGATTTGTGATTGGTGGAAGCTTAATCTTGTTGTTTTCAAGGAGAGATTCGAAGATGGCTGGAACGTCCTCGTCCTTGAAGGAATACTCTTTTTGGAGTCTCGGGTCCGAAGTCTTTTGCTGCCTTCGGGATTGCTGTTGTGACGTTTGATTAGTACCAACAGCAGCTACAGGTGCCTTGCCCTTACCACGGGAGGCAAAGTTCGAGTTCGGAGGATTGGCCGTCGGTTGGCTCCTCTCGGCCTTCTTCCTTCGGAGGAAGCGTTCGGCTTGTTCACCGCGCACCTTCAAGTCTTTCCAAGTGTCAGACGGTGCTGTTCCCATTGCTTCCAACACGTCCAGTGCAAGGTTGTTGTGGCAAGTCTGGAGGGAAGCGTTCGGCCCGCTCTCCGCGCGTCTTCAACTCTTTCCAAGTGTTGGACGGTGCGACTCCCATAACTTCTAATATCTCAATAGATAGGTTGTTATGACATGTCTGGAGGATGAAGTCCTCCGTGATCGGATCTCGGCAGTTCATTGCTTTATTCCGGAAGCGTTTGACGAAGTCGTCGACTGTCTCGTCATCTTCTTGTTTCTCATCGAAAAGTATCCTGATGGATACCTCGTCGTCGTCCTCAAAGAAGTTACCAAGGAATGAGTTCTCCATATCGTCCCAGTTGTTAATACTTCCGGGCTTGAGACGGCGGTACCAATCGAAGGCCGGCCCGCGAAGGATGCCAACGAATGACCGAACCATCAAGGCTTTATTGCCGGAGATCATACCCAAGTGGGACTTGAACTAGATCAGATGTTGAGTGGGTGAACCCTTCCCGTCAAACGGCGTGAAGTTAATCAGGTTGAACTTCGCCGGATACGGGATCGAATCCCATTCTCTTGGATAGGGACATGGAATGCCGGTCATTTTCACCTCTCGAGCAGACATTAGAGCGTTGATTTTGCTCTCGAGATCTTTCATTTTCTCATCCTCACTCGTGTCGGGCCTCGGACGATTTGAAAGAGGAATAACACGGCCACCCCCGACATTGTCATCTTCGGTGGAACCACCCCCAGCGTTGTTATCTTCAGTGGAGTCACCCCCAGTGTTTAAGTCAATGGGAGGGTTATCAGGATTGAGACGTTCATCTACATCTGAATCGCTATTTGCTTGGTTAGCAGTGTTGCGACGGCTAGATTCACCAATTTGATTCGACAAAGCTCGGATTTGTTGGTCATGTTCTTCCCTCATCCGCCGCATAGCCGTTTCCATTTCGAACTTGAATGCCTCTTTCTGCTTGGTTAGAGCATCCTCGAGAATTTTGGCGATCTGCTCGGTGTTGATCATGAACACTTCGCGAGATTGTCCCGGACTGGATACCGTATTATCAGAAGCGATTGCCGAGTTAGCATCTGATGCTTCATCATCCGATGATAAACCTCTCCGCATTCTCTGGTAGTCCCTACGTCTGGTGGTCCCTACGCGTAGCCGAGTCAGACGATGCGATACGAGAGGGTCAGAACTAGAAGGTCGAATCGACTTTCCCTTATCAGCCATGTTAATTGTGACTTCTGGAAGTTCGTCATTATGAACAGCTGATCGCTTCTTACGGAGACGTTTTGGTCTGGACTTAGCTATTCCGTTGGAGTTCCTCTCGAATACCGAGACCCTCTGCGGAGTGGTCTTGGGGCAGCTACACGCTGATAATACTGCCTCAATTAGTTCGGTGCACGGGCAGTAAGATTTTGTTTCTTGGGTATATCTCTTACGAGACTTGTTCATACCCCCAGCCTGATAGTACAACTCATCGGTTAGATGACTAGAACAACCTATCATGTGTTGACATGACTCCCCTGGTATAACGTTGTCATCGTCAGATAAATACGTTTCTTTCAGGGTAGTTGCCGCTTTATTAGCATTCTCAAGAGTCACGTGTTTAGAACTACGCTTTTGGGAGCGCAGGATCTTAACAGGCTCTTAGTTTTGGATACACACCCCCAGGCGGGTAGAAATTAGAGTTTTCCCTTTATGAGAAGGCTTGAAATTGTTGCGAGGGCGTGTGCGACCCCCAGCTCGATGAGTCGCTTGGGGTGCAGTCACCGGACTTAAGCGTTCTTCGATCGGAAATTTGCCTCGATCTTTGCGTAAAGGACCCAGGTGATCCACCATCCTCATCTTGAAAAAAGACAAGTCTACACTGTCATGGGGCTCCACCGGAGATGCGGAACTCAAAGGGATCGACGAAACAGATACAGAACATCTTCTGCCTTGACTCTGGCGCAGGTCAGATTTGGATGACCCGTGGGTCGGAGGGTCGGATTTGGGTGACTCGCGGCTTGGAGGGTCAAATTTGGGTGACTCGT
>NC_033801.1:52798620-52823510 GCF_001876935.1 Asparagus officinalis
CAAATCAACGGAATGTTCTCGAGCGACGAGGCGATAAAGCCACACAAAACAACGCATATGGTTCGCCTGTGCGACAATTCCAAAGTTCGCGAAGCAACGAGTCGATCCAACGACAAATAGATTTTTACTCAACCACCGATGGCGTTGAAATGTACCTGACCTAATATGATATAGAGCAACGGGAGGCTATCAAATCAAAGTCCGGACAGAATCATACGAAAGAATCTGTAAAGACTGACAACCACCGGAAAACGGTTCGAATTACGGAACCACCGGGGCACTCGGCCTAACCGAGCACCCGGGGTGGCTCGGCCCGAAAGACCTTGAGTCATCGCCAGGGTGACTGACATCGGTAGGTGGCCAGAACGCCACCCCAGCGAGCTGCTGGCTCATAGCCAAGCACCCCAGGGTGTTGGAGATCGTGGCAAGGCCGAGCCCACCTCAGGGGTGCTCGGCCAAGGGTTACTCATTGATGCTACGGGAAAATAAAAAACAGCAACACCGGTAGACCCGCAGCCACCCTGAGGTGGCTCGGCCCAACAGACCGAGCCACCCGGCAGGGTGGGTCTCCCTTGATGAGCTGAGCACCCTCAGGTGTGCCGACTCCCCCCCCCTCTCTCTCTGGTGCACAACGAAGGCACCACAGTCCCAGAGGACCGTGGCGCCTATAATAATTGAGGGCTGGAGGTATGATGTATCGTTGTCGGACTTCTTGCTGAATACTTTTTGAGAGAGCCTTCGAACACTCTGCCGGAATGGATGAATTGTAAGCACCTCACATCGAGACTCTGAAGCGCGGGTCGAAGAGACGTGGAGACCCCGGATTTGATTCTTAGCGAGCACCCGCACCGGAAAAGGAGGAGTTCGAGAGCATCTAATCCTCAGATTCTACGTCGTTACACTCCGCCGATTCTAGGCTTGGTCTTAGATCCCGCAAGCATTCGAGCGGTCGTTCCTTTGGTTGAAACGATCCCTCCGGCTATTCATCTCCTTGGTGCGGATAATAACCCTGTAATACGTCGTAGATCTTGCTTCGCCGATCCGATCACGCGAGTGTCCACGGTAAGCGAACCCCGCGCCGCATCAAAACAAGCCCACAGAAGCGACCAGAAGAAACCGAGAAAATACAGATGATCTTTGTGATAATAATGCTATTCGTGGTAAATGAGAGACAGAAGTTAGTAATTGATTTCTTTGTTTTATTTGATTTTCATTTGGGAATAACCGGATCCTTATAAAAAAGACAACGACCGACTCTTTGAACACATAAAGTTAGTTACTAGTGCAGTCGAAATGACATCGATAACTGAAGAGAAAAGCACCAAACTTTTCCCCTGCCGAACAATCTGTGCGACCAAGTGGGAGCACCGAACAGTCTCACTGCTGAGGATGAGCGTCGCCAGCGCGGGATCTCGATCCCGGTCGTGCGAGGAGGTCGAAGTATGCAGTTCGACCAACAGAAGTACGCAGGGCATATTACGTGTCCTCGTCACTGGATCTACGGCTCCTCCCCCAATGGCCAAAGAATGCTTTCAGAAGTTCTTTCCTCCTAGTGTAGAAAAGTCCGTTGGGTGCGAAGAGTTTGAAGGCACCAACGACGACCTCACCCATTCGACGCCGAAGTATGCCGTCAGGCTGAAGTCCTACGTCCCTCGAAGCAGGTCAAATCCCGCCGTCGAAGGCTTGCGTCGCATTCTCGCTAGAGAGCTCGCCAGAGCAGCGACTACTCGCCGAAACGCCGCTAACGCGACTGTTCAAGCAAGAGTCTGGTTCGCCAAGCGCATGGAGTTCTGTTGACGCGAGGACGTCTCCTGTTGGACCATGGGATCTGATAGAAGAACAACACCGAGGCCAAACAGCCTCAATTCAGGCCAAAATTGAAGGATTGGTTCCTCCGAAGCCAATCAACAATTGGAGTGGGTTCGTGTCAAACAGGACCGCTCGACACTGGAGGAACGTATCCGCCAAGCGCCGCGCATTATCTGCCGCAAGCGCGGGCTAAAGCTGAGAAGCCCGTCGCAAAGCTCGTTACAAACGTGAGAAAATACATCTCGATAGGATGCTCGTGCAAGGTATCGCTGAAAAGGGGTGGACTGGAAAAGAAAGCAAGCCACTCGACTCGACAAGGACGACTATTGGGAAAAGCCGAAGTCTGGATCGGGCGGTTAACCAGACCTAAGGAGCGCAAAACCCGCATACCCCAGAAGGTTCATACACCCTGCCAAATGTGGCAACTTCCCAAACCCGAGCAGGTGTATTTTCTGCAACGTGTCTCCTCGCGAAATCCTGCAGGACCATCCCAAGGAGAGAAAGTCAAGTTTTGGGCGCCTGCCTGTGCTCCTATTCCAAAGAAACGAGGTATAACAGGCTCCAGTCAAGAACGACCTTAGGACCAATGAAGAAGTCCCAAACAATATCACATGGCTGTGAGGTCCGCCAGCAACCCGATCCTCCAGCACTTGCAGAGAAACATTGCGGCGCCGCCAGATACGCGGCACTACAACGCTTTGGACAGTAAGCAAGTTACAGGAGCCGTGCTGATAGCAGATTCGACGCCTCACAAAAGCGTGTTAACCGTTTTTCAAGGCATGCGACTCTGAGATTCGGTCCGAAGAAGAATTAGGAAACCATCCTCAGGGAAAGGAAACATAACGTTGTTCGTCTGGCATGACGACGAACGGTGCGTCAGATAGCCTGGTGGAGAACCCTGGCTGACGCAAACCTATCGGAATACAGGGCTGCTCAACCGATCAAACGGTATGCGTTACGATACGATGCTGCTCCTAGTCGTGTGCAGGGGAGTCGGGACTGCCGGTTACGAATAAACCAGAAAGAGCGAGCCCTCAAAGATGAGGGAAGCGCAATGTCTTGCCCGAAGCCGTTAATATCGGCCCAGTACTCTCAGAATGCAACTGTGTCAAGACAGTCCCTGACAGGGTTTCAGTATGTCGACGAGACTTAGTGTCGAAACGCCAAACCAAGCATAGGCGTTTCCAACGAAGAAGATATAGCGGTCAAAGACGATTGAACCACTGAGCATGTTCACCGCCAGCGTTCTACCAACAGAGGGACAGTCGATACGAGATGATCTCGGGACGAATACTGAGAGGACATCAGCCGAAGCCATCGCAACAGCGTCGGTGCCCAGTCCGCGAAGCCATGGTTAGAATCAACAAGAGCAACCAGTAGGTGAATTAATGGGGTTCGGACAAAGGACACTTCAGAAAGAATTGAAGAATCACGTGATGCCCGATTGTTTCCGAACAGAGGGTCGTGGGGTTAGGCGTCAGGATAACACTGTATCCAGTGCAGGACAACACCCGCCGAGGCAACTCTGATGTATAATGCGTCGGTGAACAGAGAATGCCAAGATGCCTGAAGACGCCTTTGGCTAACAGAAAGAAAGTTTCAAATTTCGAAATGGATTATGGCCAGTGCAGCGGATGAGAGAAATGCATGACGAACAGATCCAGATTGGCGAACCAACGAGGCGAGCAGTAATCATCGTACCCGAATTAATCTGGAGATGAGCATGCGAATGCTCGTAATACCAATGATCCTCCCGTCAACGCAGGGTGGTAATGAAATGCTGGCCGAAGAAGAAACCAGCGAAAAACTGTAAGATCAAAATCTCGAGAGCCAAAATCAATACGTTGATTCCGCCTCAAGAGACAAAAAAGACAGGGCATTCCTTGTCCATTACCCAAGGGAGTGGGAATCAATTCTCATATCCGGCCGAAGTTCAGTTCTCAATTTAACTTCACGCGTTAATGGCCTATGCGGTTCCTCACTATCTCAGGTCACAACTTTGTCATTGATATTTTCGAAATCACACTTTGGGAGTCATCTCTGGTAAGGAACCTCTGATGTGCGAGTCATTTCGTTGGCCCCACTCTGTGCAGCTCGTGATAGTGCACGGGGGACCCTGCTCGGATCTGGTTATCGGTCGCCTCAAGAACCCAGGTTGATTTGTCGAACCATCATGCTGAACCATGCTAAGGGACCTATAGGTAATTTTATACGCCTACACTAGGTGGTGAGATGATGTTTCATTCGATGTTTGAGTCGAGATTGTTTCCTGTTGATGAACAAAAATAGATCGCAAAAGCATCTGACAATGGCTTTGGCTACAAGAACTGAGTTTTGGGTTTTTTCGCTTGTGCGTAAGAGCTTTCCTTGGAATATCTAATGACCCCCTTCTTCATAGCTGCTTGCAGCTATTTATAGATCTTTAGTACGTAACTGACATACTACAATCGTAGGGTCGTGGGCGTAACCGACTCCTATGATTTAGCCTACGTGGCTAACTGGGTCTTCATGGTCGTTACAATCTGATTTAATGTGGGTCACGAGCTTTTCTATGTTGGCAAACCTCGTCCTTAATGTCAAGCCTCGCTGAGTGGGGAGCCTCATCTTTGATGTCGAGCCTCGCTGCATGGCGAACCTCATCTTTGATGTTGGGCCTTACTACATGGCGATCCTCATCTCTAATGTTGGGCCTTGCTGTATGGTGAGCCTCGACTTTGATGTCGAGCCTTGCTTTACGGTGAGCCTCGTCTAAAAATGAGTTTCAATGCTTTTAGGCGAACTTCTAGATGACATTTGTCTTCATGTGTGATTCTCGTCTTCCTTCTGGCATTTTTGGGTGTCTATAGGGACTAAAAGGCATTTTGATGTAGACTCAGAGAGTGGTTGCATACATTTCACGATAGTTAAGGACTCATGAGCAGAACTATCCCACGCATGATTTAGAGTTAGCAGTAGTGGTATTCGCACTTAAGACGTGGAGACAATATCTTTATGGAGTTTAGTTCGAGCTATTCACTAACCATTAGAGTTTGAAGTACCTCTTCTCTCAGAAGGGAACTCAACCAAAGGCAGTAGTAATGGGTCGAATTCATTAAGGATTACGAGTTTGCACTTCAGTATCATCTGAGGAATGAGAACATTGTAGCAGACGTGTTGAGTAGGAAGCATCGTCACGACCTTGCAGCTGTGAGGTGTTCATTGTATCGAGATCTTCTCACCCTCAGCCAATTTAACTTCAGACCAGAGATTGGTAGGAGCAGCGTATTTTTGGGAGCTTTAGCCATACAACCATCATGGACTGATAGAGTGGTTAGTGCTCAGGCGGAGGATTGTTGGATTCAAACCCGAAAGGGGGAGATTACCAAAGAGCCCAAGGTCGATTGGACCATCGGAGCGGATGGAGTCCTTCGGATAAAGGGCCGGTTGATAGTGCCACATAATCTATAGCGAAAGAAGGAATTGTTTGATGATCCACATCGCACCAGGTACACAATATATCTAGGGACAAGTAAAATGTACAAGGACTTAAAGAGACATTTTTGGTGGAGCGGCCTGCGTAGGGATATCACAGAGTATTTAACAAAATGCTTTACCTATCAGCTAGTGAATGCAGAACATGAGAGACCCACAAAAAACCTACAGGCTTTACCCATTCCTGAGGTAAAGTGAGCAGATATCTCGATGGATTTCATTGTAGGCTTGCCGAGATCTAACTAAGGGAATGATTCAATTTGGGTGATTATTGATAGATTGACAAAGTCAACACACTTATTGCCGGTTAGGACGACATACACGGTAGAGATTTATGCGAGAATCTTCATCCGGGTGATTGTGAGACTACATGGAGTTCTAGAGATGATTGTATCAGACCGAGGCTCAGTTTTCATATCCCATTTCTGGAAGAGTTTCCATAATTCTTTCGACAAATAGCTATCATATAATAGTATTTTCCACCAGCAAATAGATGGCCAAACAGAGAGAGCCAACCAAGTGTTGGAGGACATGTTGCGGGCATGTGTTATCGATTTCCAGGGTAGCTGGGAGGCTCATATTCTATTGATTGAGTTTGCCTACAATAATAGTTACCAATTTACTATAGGCATGGCTCCTTATGAAGCATTGTATGAGAGGCCTTGTAGATTACCGATTTGTTAGGCAGAAGCGAAGGACAACTTATTACTTAGACCATAGCTCGTGAGGCAGACTACGGAGAAGGTAGCATTGATTCGAGGGCTTATTCTCTCAGCCAAGAGTCGACAGAAGAGTTATGTGGATTAGAGGCGACGACCATTAGAGTTTTAGGTTGGAGATTATATTTTATTAAAAGTATCACCAATGAAGGGTGTTCAACGGTTTGGCGGATGGGGAAAGCTTGCTCTAAGATTCATTGGACCATTCCGGATTGTGGAACGTGTTGAAGTCGTCTCGTATCGGCTAGATCTTCCAGCATCAATGTCGGGTGTGCACGATGTATTTCATGTTTTGATGCTCAAGAAGCACTTGCGCGATGAGGAGCAGCAGAGAGTGATTAACGTGCCAGACTTAGAGCTTTAGGTGGATTTGACCACCTTTGAGATCCTAGTTCGTACCCTTACCAGAGAGGACATGAGACTTAGAAATAAAGTGATTCCGCTAGTCAAAGTGTAGTGGAACCAGGAAGGAGCTGACGAATCTTCTTGGGAGCACGAAGATGATATGCATCGCGACTACGCATACCTTTTTTAGCAGGTATTTTATTAGCTATGAAATTGTTTGTGTTCATGTTATCTGTATAGCCGCATTTATATTTAAAGCGAGAATGTGGGTAATTAACACTTAGCTTCTAATCATTTGGAACACATGGTATATACTTGGGGGGCTCCTTGTTTGGATTTTTCGCCCAACATACTAGTTCTGCTTAATTAGGGGTTAAGTGGGAGTATTTGCATTCTAGATTGTTAAGTGTAAATATTGCTTGTGATTCATATCTAGAGATTAATGGTACGAGATGTGTATGTGAGGGTTTCCTTGTCTTAATTATCCCCTTAATGCATTTTTTAGTATTATTAATCTCTAAGATACAATTACAGAATTTTGAGGACAAAGTTCTTTAGGGGGGGTGAATGTAAAACCCTGTAAATTTGAAAATATTAAGAAAAATAATATTAAATAGTTTTTAATATGATTGATACTATTTTGGGATGAATGAGTATGTTAGTAATCAATTTAAGATCGATTAAATATGTATATAAGTATATAGGAGTGTAAACATGCATGCATAAGTGAAAACAGTCGGCAAAAAACTTTGTGCTGGTCGGTCGACTGATGCAAAGTTTTTAGTCAACCGATGGCCCCAGATTGGTTGACCGATGGCCCCAGATCAGTCGATGAATGGCCCCAGATCGGTCGACCGATGCCTTGTAAGGCAGTCGATCGACGGGTACACAGACTGGGTATTTTTTGTTTTGGGTCATTGTTGCATCGGTTTGGTCCGTTTGTGTATATATATGTATCTATACATTTTCTTCCCTTTTTCTTGTTTCCACACATTCTGAACAATAGCCTCTCTTCCCAGCTAAACCCTAGAGTTTATTTTGTGAGTTTTGAGAGCTTTGAGATGCAAGAATCAAGAGGAGGGCGAGATAATGAGCTTTTTGACGAAGGAGGACCGTGTTTCTTGCATATTTGGGGAGTTCGTCCTATTTTGAGGTGAGTTTCATCTCCTCCAAACTCATCCCCTATTTATTTTCAATTTTAAAGGCATTTATCGAATTTCTAAACCTAGTTTATGTATAAAGATTACTTCTTTTTGAACCGTATGATATAACGATCTAATATTTTTTATTTAAAAAGATATAATATGGATTTCTTGTTTTGGGTTTAAGATTTGAACGTTATTTAACATTTTTGATAAAAGTTAGTTGTTTTCATGATGATCTTACACATATTAATATGGTAAGATTTTAGATTTATTTTCCAGATTTGTATTCATTACTTCATGCAATAGAGTAAACCCTAATATACCTTAAGCAAGTTTTAATACATGGGTCTTATTGAAAATTTTCTTTTTTTCATAAATTTATGAGAATATCAATTTAATGTAGAAATCTGTGTTTTTATATCTCGTCGGTTAACCGATCAAGGATGGTCAGTCAACCGATGACTTGTTAGCAAGATGTGTGATTGCTCTGATTGGTTGACTGGTCATAGACCACCAGTCGACCGATCAAGGCTATTGTACATGCCTTATACAAGCCATCAGTTGACCGATGGCACATGATCGGTCGACTGGTCAGGGCTATGTTGCGTATATTAGTTTTATTTCACGTGTTTTGCTTGCACACACGAAGTACGAATCACACATATATATACGTGCATTGTATACGAGGGTACGCATATTGGAGTTTGAGCACGCACGAGCATTTGGAGGTATGTTCCCTATACTTTGCATTTTTTATGATAGAGAGTGACACATATTGCATTTTATGATAGTTTGGATGCTTGAGTGGGATAATTGGCACTCCGTAATGAGACCGCAAGGGACTACATTCAGAGTGTATTAGTTGGTATACTACAATGAGATCACGCTAGACTTTACTCCATGTGCATCATTGTTGACACGCCTATTTCAACAGGGTAATTGAGTATGGTAGGTGATACCACAGGATATTGTGAGCTCCTTACTCAGCATTATTATTTTCTGTTAGAGGATCATATAGATTTGCATTCATGCTCCCATGTTACTTACACTGAGAGTAGGGTATAAGACTGAGGTTGTCATACACACACATATACTATGCAAGGTTCTTTTACCAGAATTATTATTCTTGTGACTATTCCACATACCCGAGGGTAGTGTGAGATATTTGACGTGACTTGTATTGAATGAGATTTGGTAATCTGTTGTTCTTTTATTTATTGTTATATTCATAGAATTTGGAGTTGGGATTTAACGATTCACAATTTGATACATGGTATATACATGAGGGTTTACATGTTTGGATTATTTCGCTCGACGTACTAATTCTCGTGTTTTGGATTTCTAAACATCAATTTCCTCTTAGTTCAGGATAGATGATTTATGTATCTATATGTACTAAATTGTATTTTCTTACACCTAACCCCTTTCCCCAGGGGTCGGTGGAGATGTTCTCGCTAGAGCTTTAACGCTCGTTGTTTCCCCTCTTTTTAGGCAGCGAGTCAGGCGCACAGAGAGTTATAGGTTGATGGAGACTCAGTTTAGCTCATTATTAGTTATTTATATTAGTAGTTTATTTGTGCTCTACAATAGTTATGATTTGTTTTGAGACATTTAGAGTTGTATTTTATTTTGGAAGGTTGTGTGTCTTAGTACTATTACAGTTGACTCTTATGTATTAAGATATTTCATCTATGTTTCGGACATCAGTTGTACTTTATTTATTTCAGTTGGAATATGATTACTGTTATTTTGATATCTCTTTCATTTATCATATTCATTACGTTTATTATATTTTTTTATTTGCTTTGTATCTACACTTGATTATTGTTGATTCCACTAGAAAGATATTATTGTGATGGTGAAATATGTCTTTGCATAGTGTGGGTGCATGGTAGGTTTGATATCCTTAGATTCACCTTAGACTGTAGCCTTGTCTGAAATCAGGGGCATCACATTTTGCAAATGAACAACTTCTATAAATCAAGTCTGTAGCATGATTTGTAGACATTGTGAACTATATGGATACAAAAGAGCTCCCTTCTTATTGATCTAATAGGATAGATACTATTTTTTCTACTGGATGAAATATTTCCACTAGGATGATCTGTATCTATTCAAATATTATCTTGATCAGATCTTTAGGAGGTGCACTGTAAATGAAAAAATTAGAGTATTCTATCGTTTTCTCATGAGCAACCCTATAGGTACTACTTTGGTCCAAGAAAAACTACCAAAAAGGTTTTGTAATATGGGTTGTATTGGTCGTTCTTGTTTAAAGATGTCCTTGTGTTCTACAAGGCATGTAACGATTATTAGTTTCTAGGAAGAATCACTGGGAGAAATATAATGCTCCTATGACCAATTCTCACGATTGAACTTTTTGATGTATAGGGTACAGATTTCATGGGTACATTTCCCAATTCTTTTAAAAATTTATACAATCTACAGCCAGTTAAACACATGTCTAAATGGGCTAAAGCAGTTGCATGTAAAACCAATGACAACAAAGTGGCTATCAAATTTCTCAAAGACCATATTTTTTCTTGATTTGGAATACCATGTGAGATAATTTTTTGAAGCTTTGATAAGAAAATACTCACTTACTCATAAATTATCTACTGCTCATTATCCCCAAACCAATGGACAAGTTGAAGTTACCAGTAGATAGATTAAACAAATTTTAGAGAAATATATAGTAGAGTAGAAATAATTGGTCCATCAAATTGAGTGATGCTTATGGGCTTATTGAACTACATTCAAATGTGCATCACTTACCATTTAAATTCGAACATCGAACGATATGGGCAATCAAATAACTTAATTTTGATTTAGACCCAGTAGGAAAAATAAGAACACTCTAAGTAATATAACTAGGAAATATTAAAAATTATGCATATATTAATTTAAAAATTTATAAAGAGAAAATAAATATTTTTCAAGATAATGTAGTAAAACAAAAAAAGTCCACACCAAGACAAAAAATGCTGCTTCATAACTTAAAACTTCATCTTTTTATCGAAAAATTGAGATCAAGATGGAGTGGTCCGTTTATTGATAAAAAGGTTTTCTCTCATGGAGAAATGAAGATATAGAATAAATAAAAATGGCAATATTTTCAAAAGCAAAGTTCAACAATTAAATCCATTTTAGAATTTTCTACAGTCAAAGGAGAGGTGTTGGTTTTTCACGAACCACAATCTTTATGAAAAAAGAACTTATTCTTCTCTCCTTTGGGTAGTTTCTTTTTCTTTTGTTAGAAAGAAAAAAATGAAAAAAAGAAAAAAGAAGGAAAAATAAAAATGAATGAAAGAAAAAAGAAGAAAAGAAAATTTTTGCTACATCCTCCTCATGCCAAAGTTTATTGCAGACTTTTTTCAATTTTATCATAGTTTAAGGTTGACCGGACAAATATAAGTGCTTCATTTTCAATCTACTTTACTTTGTGCATCATATAGTTTGTGTTGATATATATATATATATATATATCATACTCCCTTTAAAAGCACGAGTTCCGGAAAATCTTTTCGTGATCAATATTATCCTTTACTATTTTAAATGTTTTATTTAAATCTTAATTTATCAAATCTTACTCTATAATAATACTAATTATATCCTATACTAATCTCATGTGACCTACCTTTTGCTCAGCAATTTAAAAAAATAAGATTAAAAATCATACATACTTAACATATTATAATGCTTGAAGTATTATAAAGATACCCAAATTTTTTAAATATTGCCCAAAATACTCTCAAAAGTTTAAAATTACATAAAACACCCTGACTTTTCAAAAATTAAAACTATAAAAATAAAATTAGGAAATTAACAATAGTACCCAATGAGTTTAAAACTAGCAATTAACACCCTTAACATTTGAAAAACTATAGAAACAACCTTAAATGTTTAAATTACAAAAATGTATTTAGAAATTCTAAAATTTCAAAACTTACAAATAACATAGATGAATTTAAAGAATTACCATCTAGCACTTAAAAATTTAAATTAAAAAAAACTCAAAGTTATAAAAATTGCCAAAACTCCCTTAAGAGTTAAAAAACAAGCCTTGAAATATCAAAACTTATAACTAGTAAACATCAAATCTAGAAATTAGCACTAGATTGTAAAAATTTTAAATTTTATAAAAATATCGCAAGTTTTAATAAATAGAAAAAATACCTTTGAAATTTTAGAGTTGTACGAAATATCCTAACATTTGAAAGCTTACAACTAACACATGAAACATGAAAATTTTAAGCACCCAACATAAATTGAAAATTTTTAAAAAACGCTATCGAAGTTATAAAATTTGTAATACAACCCCTTAAAAGTTTACAATCCCAAAAAATCTGAAATTTCTAAACTTGGCAAAGAAAAGAGTAATTGCACAACATTCTTTCATTAGGATATATTAATTGAAGTTTAATTTAAAGTCTATTAGGCCTTTTCAGCATCTAAATGTAGTCTAAATTGAAAATATCAATAAGAATAGATTAAAAATATCCATTTAAGGCATACAATTTTTAAAAATATATGATAGATTAGAAATAACATCAATGTATAAATTACTGGAATCACATATAATTTTACTCATAATATTAGTTGATAGAAGGCTAATGACATAAAATTGATAAAAGACCATGATATAATGGCTTATTTTTAATTAATTATAATGTATAAATATTAATCTTTGATATTAATAATATTTATAGGGTAAAACAATACACAGAGTTATGTATGGAGAAACTATCAGAAAGTTTATAGAACTCCTTTAAAAGAATCAAGTTGTTTTTATTTTACATGGAAAAGTGAAGAAAATAAAACCCAAATTTAAAACCATTTATGAATCACTTTAATTGATATTGATAAAAGGCATATCTATCAAAGAAGTACCAACTAAGTTCTCCTTGAATAACATATTGAACAACTTTGTCCCAACCAAAGAAGTAGTATACATAAAAGATATAAGAAAAATTAGTAAAAATTTATAATTTTTTATATTTTATTCTTTAGATATTAAAGGAATCATAAAATTCATATAAAATTACATACAAATGATCTTGTAATAGAAACTAAAGTAAAGTCATTCATCACCTATGTTGCAAAAAATAACAAGTTAGACCGGGGAGGGAAATTACTATAATAGACAAAATGTATACACATGATGCTTATTTATAATAACGTAAATAAAAAATTAAAATCAACTTTTTTTCCCTATATAGTGACATGACTCTGCGTCTAACTTTCTTTGGGGATATGATGACCAATGAAGAATCAATTATCAAAGACATACTCAAAGATAAGCATGTAATAGTACTATCAAATTTTAAGATATTTAAATATTAAGATAACATATTTTATTACTAGAATTCTTATTAAAGGTCACTAACAGAAAATTCTTATTAAAGGACACTCAAAGATAAGCATGTAATAGGGGAGATATGCATGTCATTTATAAATTTTGTTAACAACATATATCAACCAAAAGATACAACTTACTTAAAAAAATAAGAGAATTGTAAGTAAACCAAGCAAAAATCTAAAGAAAAAATTATATTTTAAAGCTAATATTATGGGCCCGTTCAGAACAAGCTGTCAAGGCAAAAGTGTCTCTGTTAAGGCTTTTTACTAATATAATACAAATTTAGATTACTGATATATGAAGTCGTCACAACATTCGGACGATGTATGATCTTTTAAGGCCAACTCTAAATTTCACACAATTAAACCTAAAAATAGTTTGCTAATATATAGACATTTTGTAAAACCTCGTAAAATTTTAAAAAAATACAATGGTAAATAGTATTAAATAAGTTATATTATGATAAATATCCTTTAATGATGAATGAGCATGAAAGTAATTTATTTGAGACTAATTAAGACTATATATGCATTATACACCGATGCAATTCGAATCTGGAAAACAACTAGTTAAGAGCATATATATATATTACATGCCAATACATTTCGAATCTAGAAAAACTCAAAAGATAGAAGTTGTAGGCATCTTTAATAGATTTCCAATGCATCTTAAATCACCTCATTCTGTGGTTGGAAGAAAACGTTATAGCCAAAATACCAAAAACTATTTTTCCAGTCTGATTGGGTTTCCTGTTTCGTGTCAGATTAGTTTGTTTCGGGTTTACCTCTATATATACCTATGTTTTTCGTTAAAAATTCTCTTTGCATCATATTTCTGATCCTTAGTAGCCACCCTCTCCCTTTCAAAAATCCTAGAGCATATTTTGGTGAATTTTGAGAGCTTTGTGAAGCAAATACCAAGAAGAAGGCGAGATCGTCAGTGTTTGGCAAGGGAGAACCTGTTTGCGTGCACCCTTAGAATTTTTCATTAGCATATTGAGGTAAGATCATCTTCTGCCAAACCTATCCGTTGTAAAATGTGACGCCCCTATTTTCACACTTGGCTGGAGTCCAAGATGAACCCAGAGATGTCAAACCTGCCAAGCACCTCCACTGTGTAACAACATGTTTTACTAATCACAGTAATATCCTCTAGTGAAAAAAATATAAGTGAAGGTAAAAAACTGGCAAAATAAGAGAAATTAGTACAATAGACATGATGCGGAAAGATATATCTCACAAATGAAATCACGTCTAAAATAAACTAAACTGGAATACAACCAACCTATGAAGTAAATGTCAAATATCCCAAGACGAAATCAACTAAAAATCGTTCTAAGGCAAACTGCCTTAATAATAATATGGGCACAAATTTAAATGATTGAATAGAAGCATAAGACTACTGTGGAGTCCTTACGACTTTGCAAAAACTCCATCACCCTACGACTCTCCGATGCTCTAAGCCGCCTGAAAGTTTAAAATAAAATAAAAGGAAAAACAACAACAACAACAAGAGCGTCAAAGTGCTACAGCAAGATTACCTCCATCAGCCCTGGGGGAGGGTCACTAGATGAAGTGGAGGCTCTATCTATTAAGCATAGTCTACCTAGATTAGTTTTCCCCGTATCTAAAGGTATTAATACCTAGAAATCTACAACACGAGACATAGTACATCGAGCGAAATAATCCAAACAAGGAAACTCTCATGTATATACCATCCGTCTCAAGTAATAAATTACTAAATATTAACCCTGAACTAAGCAATAGAAATATAACTGAAATAAAATAATAAAGTGCAACATCATAAGTGACATCAGTATATGTATATGTCTCGTGTACTCGAAACCATTAGTATCTCGGTAAAAAGGGAAACTCAACAATGAATCGCATCACACTAAGTGTCCACAAAGGACTCAAAAAGACTAGCTAATAATATCATTATTCTCTATAGTTTCTTAATAAAACATATACTTGTGTGATTTAGCAAAAAAGGTATCATCGCATCACCGTGCGGATCAACGAATAGGTATCATCGCATCATCATGCGGATCGATAGAAAGGTGTTAGCGCATCATCGTACGGATCGACTAATAAGTATCATCATATCATGGTGTGGATCGACCAATAAGTATCAACGCATCATTGTACGGATCGACAAATAAGTGTAGTGGAGTGAAAAATTCTCGTGGTCTCATTTGCGGTGTAATAAATCACAATCTCAGATGTGTAAACGTAAAAATATTTTATCATAATCCCCTAGGGATACTTACATATGTATAACAACATATTCATGATTATAAGTGTAATATCGAGCGGCTCAAATTCCACAACACATTTCAAAACGGCACAAACTAACACAACAAGAAGACTGAAAAAAAATTAGTCGGGACTTCTGTTAGTAAAATGAACATATATTTCTCTAGGAAAACTATTTTTAGGAATGATTTTATATTTTAAAAACTAGATTCACACATATTTTATTTTGAATAAGTTTGGTTTAGTTTGAAGTTCATTTGTTATCCCAAATCTCTAGTTAAACATTATACATATGCAGCAGTTTTTCTGCAGGATATGTTGTTAGTAAAAAGAGCATATCTTTCCCTATACAAACTATTTTTAAGAATGATTTTATGTTTTAGAAACTATATAAAGTCTTTTTAAGAATGGTTTTCTGTTTTAGAAACTAAATTCATATATTTTTCATTTGGCACTAGTTTAATTAAATTCATAGTTCATTTACTAAACGTAGTTTTCTGTTGAAATCTATACATGTGCAACAATTTTTAGCAAAAATTATATATATATCCCAACCTTAGGTTTTAGCATGATTAGTTTACACGAAGAACTCAAATGATCAAATAAACTAGGATTTTCACAAGGTAAATCTTAGTTTACAAATTTTAAAAAAATGAAATTTATATTAACCTTAATGATTATGATTATATTTCTAACATAAACAACAAGGAAAACATTAGATCTAATATTTGGTTAAGATTAAATATTAAAAATCTACTTTTTATCATGTTATAATTAGATCTAAGCATCAAAACAACCATATTTCTTCATAAACACATGATTTATACTATGGGTAAGGTTTGAATGTAGATAATCTTGCCTCTAGGTCTTGTTGGACTCCTTGACACGAGCACAATGCCTCTCCTCCGCCAATTGTCACAAATCCTTTCCTTTCCTTCAACAAACACCCTTGGATCTCTCCCAAAGCTTACATATTGGGTTAGGGTTTAAGGAGGGAGGTAGATAAGGTTATTAGGGCTTGAAAAAGGGTTAATAAAGCTTTAAAATGAATATATACACTTAGGGTAATAACTGGGTTTGGGTTAAACAAAACCCAACCCGAAACCTAAAACTGATCTGGAAACAGCCCGATATTCTGAAATCTGTATTCGGTTTAATGGCTATAACTTTCTCATCCGATCTCATAATGAAGTGATTTAAGATTTTTTAGAAATCTGTCGAAGAGACCTATAACTTTAGTCTTTTGAGTTTTTCCATGTTTTAATTGTATCAATGTGAAAAACATATAAACTCTTAACTGGTTATTATACTAGATTTCTTCTTCGTGCATGATTTGTGCATTTGCACTCGTATATTCACATATATACATTGAATTGATTTCAAATTAATTACTAGTATACCCAAAAATTAAAATATATTACTTATCATAATCTGACACATTTATCATTATTTATCACACTTATATAAAAAAATTCGGGGTCTTACATTCTTTCTCCCTTAAAAGAATTTCGTCCCCGAAATTCCGTAATCGTATCTTAGGAATTAATAATATGAGAAAAGTACCAATAGGGGATAATCCACACAAGAAAATCCTCCCGTATACATCTCGTATTATTAATCCCCATATATGAATCATAGTAATCATTTATATCTAACAATTTAGAATGTAGATACTCCCACTCAACCCCTAATCAAAAGAAACTAGTACGTCGGGTGAAAATTTCAAACAAGGAACCCCCTATATATATACCATATATTCCAAGTGATTAGAAGTTAGGTGTTAATACCCCACTCTAATATTAAATATAAATATGATTATATAGATTTTCATAAACAAAAGGTATATCATTTTACCTGATCAAACAGGTGAGGATAGTCGCGACACATATCTTCCTCACGCTCCCAAGAAGCCTCCTCAGCTCCTTTCCGGTTCTATTGAACTTTGACTAGTGGAATAACCTAGTTTCTAAGCTTCTTTTCCTCCTTGGAAAGAATACAAACAAGTATTTCAATGGTAGTCAAATCATCATGAAGCTCAATATCTGATGCGTCTAACACTCGTTCCCGCTCCTCGTCGCGTAGATGCTTCTTAAGCATTGAAACATGGAAAACATCATGTACACTTGACATTGATGCTAAAAGATTTAGATGATATGAAATGCCTCCAATACGCTCCACTATCCTGAACGGACCGATATATCTCAGGGCAAGTTTTTTCCTGTCTGTCGAATCGTTGAACGCCCTTCATTGGTGATACCTTCAACATGACAAAATCTCCAATCTGAAACTCTAATGGTCGTCACCTCTGATCCGCGTAGCTCTTTTGCCTACTCTGAGTAGTGAGAATATACTCTCTGATCAGTGGTACCTTCTCAGTAGTCTGCCTCACAAGCTCCAGCCCAAGTAATATGCTATCCTCCAGCTTTGCCTAACAAATCGGGGATCTACAACCCCTCCCCCCCATACAATGCTTCATATGGTACCATATCAATTGTCACTTTGTAACTGTTATTATAAGCGAATTCTAAACACAAGCCCGTAATATATCCTCCAACTCTTGGTTGACTCTCTCCATTTGTCACTTTGTCTAAGGGTGAAAACCACAAGAATACGACAACTAGCTACTAAAAGAATTCTAAAAGCTCCTCCAAAATTGCAAAGTGAAGACTGAGCCTCAGTCTGATACAATCATCTTTGGAACTCCATGTAATCTCACTTTCTCCTAGATGAATATCCTCGCATAAGTCACCACTATGTAAGTCATCTTTACTATTATGAAATATGCTAACTTCGTCAACCGATCCACTATTCCCCAAATTGAATCATTCCCCTTCTTCGATCTTGGTAATCCTACAATAAAGTTCATATAAATATCTGCCCACTTCCACTCCGGAACGGGTGAAGGTTGTAGGGTTCCTACTGGTTTCTGATGTTCTGCCTTCACTTGCTGGTAGGTAAAGCACTTAGCTATATACTGTGTGATCTCTTTATGCATGTTGCTCCATCAAAAGTGTCTCTTCGGGTCCTTATACATTTTTGTTATGCCTAGATGCACTATGTGACTAGAACGATGCGCCTCATCAAGCAACTCCTTCTTTATCTCTACTCTAGTTGCATAACTAATCGGCCCTTCATTTGAAAGCCTCCATATACTCCAAGGGTCTAATTAGATTTTGGTACCTTTAAAATCTCTCCCTTTTAGGTTTAATCCAAGAGTCCTCTAGCTAAGCTCTGACCACTCTATCAATATAAGATGGCTGTACTAACATAACCCCCAAAAGTATACTGTTTCCACCAATCTCTAGCCTAAAGTCGAATTGTCTAAGGTTGTGAAGATCTTAATACAACAAGCACCTCAAAGCTGCAATCATGTGATGATGCTTTCTGTTCAACGCGTCTACTATAACATTCGTCTTCCTCGGATGATACTAAATCGCAAATTCATAACCCTTAATAAACTCAACCCATCGTCGTTGTCTTTGATTTAGTTCCTTCTAAGAAAAAGATATTTCAAGCTCTGATGATCTGAAAAGAAAAAAAAAATCTCAAATTGCATTCTATACGAGTAATGTCTCCATGTCTTCAGTGCAAAGACTACTGCTGCTAGCTCCAACTCGTGTGTGGGACACTTCTGCTCATGTGTCGTCAACTGTCGAGAGGCGTAAGCTACTACTTTCTGGGACTGCATCAAAACACCTCCTAGGCCCGCTAATGACGTATCTGAGTAGACAACACATGTTCGATCACTGCTCGGAATAGTCAACACTGGTACTGTAGTCAACTTGGTCTTTAAGGTCTCAAAGGCCTTTTGGCACTCTATGCCCCAAATAAACTATACATCCTTCTTCATAAGATGTGTAAGTGGTGTGACAATCTTGGAGAAGTCATGAATGAACTTCCTGTAATAGCCGGCTAAACCCAAGAAGCTACGAATCTCGGTAACCATCTTCGGTGGCTCCTAATAAAGTACTACTGTAACCTTAGCTGGATCCACTGCTATGCCCTCTCTGCTGATAACATAACTAAGAAAACTAACCTCAGAAAGCTAAAACTCGTATTTGCTGAACTTAGCATATAACTGATGCTCCCGCAAAGTCTGCAATGCTAATCGTAGATGCTGCTTGTGCTCTGCCTCCGATCTCGAATAGATAAGGATATCGTTGATAAATACAATCACGAACTGGTCTAAGTATGGATGAAAATATTGGTTCATCAAATCCATGAATACCGCAGGTGCATTGGTCAGCCCAAATGGCATGACAAAAAACTCAAAAGACCCATATCGAGTGAGAAAGGCGGTCTTGGGAATATCTATCTCCTGAATCCGCAATTGACGATAGCCACAACAAAGATCAATCTTTGAGAAATACTACGCTCCCTGCAGCTGGTCGAATAAGTCATTAATCCTCAGTAATGGGTACCTATTCCGGAAGGTGACCTTATTCAACACACAGTAATCAATACACAAGCGTATACTACCGTCCTTCTTCTTCACGACAAAATCAACTAAAAATCGTTCTAAGGCAAACTTCCTTAATAATATGGATACAAAATCAAATTACTGAATAGAAGCATAAGACCACTATGGAGTCCCTACTAGTAAAAATACACAATGGTAACTATGCAAGAGCTCCGTCACCCTACGACTCTTCGATGCTCTGAGCTGCCTGAAAGTTTAAAATAAAATAAAAGGAAAAAAAGAACAACAACAAGAGCGTCAGAGCACTATAGTAAGATTACCTCCATCTGCCCTGGGGAGGGTTACGAGATGAAGTGGAGGCTCTATCTATTAAGCATAGTCTACCTAGATCATTATTCTCCATATCTAATGGTATTAATACTTAGAAATCTACAACATGAGACGTAGTATGTCAAGCGAAAAAAATCCAAACAAGGAAACCCTCATGTATATATCATATGTCTCAGGTAGTAAATTAGTAAATATTAACCCTGAACTAAGAAAAAGAAATATAACTAAAATAAAATAATAAAGCGCAACATCATAAGTGACATCAGTATATGTATATGTCTCGTGTACTCGAAATTATGAGTATCTCTGTAAAAAGGGCAACTCAACAATGAATTTCATCACACTAAGTGTCCACCAAGGACTCAAAATGACTAGTTAACAATATCATAATTCTCTATAGTTTCTCAATGAAACATATACTTATGTGATTCGGCAAAATGGGTATCATCACATCACCTTGCGGATCAACGAATAGGTATCATCTCATCATCGTGCGGATCGACAGAAAGGTATCATTGCATCATCGTGCGGATCGACCAATAAGTATCATCGCATCATCATATGGATCGACCAATAAGTATCATTGCATGGATCGACCAATAAGTATCATCGCATCATCGTCCGGATGGACAAATAAGTGTAGTGGAGTGAAAAATTCTAGCGGTCTCATTTGCGGTGTAATAAATCACAATCTCAGATGTGTAAACGTAAAATTATTTTATCATAATCCCCTAGGGATACTTACATATGTATAACAACATATTCATGATTATAAGTGTAATATTGAGTGGCTCAAATTCCGCAACACATTTCGAAACGGCGCAAATTAACACAACAAGAAGACTGAAAAAAAAACAGTCGAGACTTCTATTAGTAAAATGAGCATATATTTCTCTAGGAAAACTACTTTTAGGAATGGTTTTTTATTTTGAAAATTATATTCACACATACTTCATTTGGAACAAGTTTGGTTCAGTTTAGAGTTCATTTGTTATCCCAAATCTCTAGTTAAACATTATACATATGTAGCA
This sequence comes from Asparagus officinalis, assembly GCF_001876935.1. Classification (NCBI taxonomy): domain Eukaryota; kingdom Viridiplantae; phylum Streptophyta; class Magnoliopsida; order Asparagales; family Asparagaceae; genus Asparagus; species Asparagus officinalis. Next base: position 52,819,505 of record NC_033801.1, read on the forward strand.
GTTTTTCTACAGGACATATTATTAGTAAAAAGAGCATATCTTTCTATATACAAACTCTTTTTAAGAATGATTTTCTGCTTTAGAAACTAGATTCATATATCTTTCATTTAGCACTAGTTTAGTTAAATTAAAAGTTCATTTACTATACCTAGTTTTCTGTTGAAATCTATATATGTGCAGCAATTTTCTGCAGAAATTATATATATCCCAACCTTTGGTTTTAGCATGATTAGCTTACAAGAAGAACTCAAATGATCAAATAAACTAGGATTTTCACATGGTAAATCTTAGTTTACAAATTTTAGAAAATGAAATTTATATTAACCCTAATGATCATGATCATATTTCTAACATAAACAACAAGGAAAACATTAGATCTAACATTTGGTTAAGATTAAATATTAAAAATCTACTTTTTATCATGTTATAATTAGATCTAAGAATCAAAACAACCATATTACTTCATAAACACATGATTTATGCTATAGGTAAGGTTTGGATGTAGATAATCTTGCCTCAAGGTCTTGTTGGACTCCTTGACATGAGCACAATGCCTCTCCTCCGCCAATTGTCACAAATCCTTGTCTTTCCTTCAACAAACACCCTTGGATATCTCCCAAAGCTCACAAATTAGGTTAATGTTTAAGGAGGTAGGTGGCTGAGGTTATTAGGGCTTGAAAAATGGTTAAGAGAGCTTTAAAATGAATATATACACTTAGGGTAACAGCTGGGTTTGGGTTAAACAAAACCCTACCCGAAACCTGAAATAGATCTGAAAACAGCGTGATATTCTGAAATCTGTATTCGGTTTAATGGTTGTAACTTTCTCATCCGATCTCGGAATGAGGTGATTTAAAATTTGTTAGAAAGCTGTCGAAGAGACCTATAACTTTGGTCTTTAAGTTTTTCCAGATTCTAATTTTATCAATGTAAAAAAATATAAACTCTTAACTGGTCATTTTACTAGATTTCTTTTTCGTGCATAATTTGTGCATTTGCACTCGTATTTTCATATATATACAATGATTTGATTTCAAATCAATTACTAGCATACTCAAACATCAAAATATATTACGTATCATAATCCTACACATTTATTATTATTTATCACACTCATATAAAAAGTTTCAGGGTCTTACATAAAAAATATTTTTAATATGTATAAGTGGTTAATCTAATGTAAGGCTTATTTCAATGATTTTAAATCCTAGTTTTGATATTAAATATTAAAACAAAAATAGATCAGAAGAATTAATCTTTAATTGATAAAAGTTAATGATCATGATCATTAGTTTTTAGATCAATTGATAATTCTTGTTTTACATGGCCTAAACCCTAATTGTCGATGTATAGAACTTGAGTCTCGAACATGAAACAATATAGTGATATAAATATATGGATTAAAAACCCTAGTTTGATATGTAGATCTATGAATATAAATACTAAATGAAGGAAATGTATTAGTTTGATGTCTAGAACCAAGGTTAATTGCTAGGATGATGAAGTAATTAGGTTTTGAACCTAATTGTAAAAACTTAATCTGATTAGTTACGTTTAAAGTATTTTTAAACCCCAAAGATCATGTCATGATGATAAATAATTGTTTAGTCAAACCCTAGTATGTTAAAAACATGTTTAAACATGTTTTTATACCCCATAATGATCTTCTATAAGTTCTTTTTGTTGAAATTGTCTTAACTTCACGAGACTCAAACCTGAGTTCTGGACTCTGGTCGGTCGACCGAACCCTGTGCATCGGTTGACCGATCCCACCCTGAGTTTGTGTAACTCTTTATTCAACCAAAGCTTGTTTTTATGCAAGTTTATGCGAATTAGTCATCGATCGACCAATGCCCTAGGGTAGTCGACCGACATCATGTCATGTTTGTGATGATTTTTCTTGCACATTATTTGTGAACACGGGGTTTGAGATGCACAACAATTTACACATACAACATAGATGTACACCTATGGAGTCTTGGCACACGCGGACTTCAGGGAAGGGGGTAGTTGTATGTATTGTTTTTACCACGATGTAGAGACGATAAGTTAGAATAATATGTGTGACTGTATGGATACCGTTTGTGGGCATAGCTCAGTACTGCTTAAGGTAGTGCGTTGGTATACCATTAAAGTATGCCATTGAGCCGTAATTGCAGGATGCCTGAATAGGTAGTCCATTCTACATGGTGATGTGATGAGACTAGTGAGCTGTATTTATAGGATGCCTGAGGATGCAGTCCGTTCCGTATGGTGATGTGTTGAGGGTGTCTGAGGAGATAGTCCATTCCGTACGGTGATGCGATGAGGCTAATGAGCGATGAGGCTAGTCTGTTCCACACGATGATGCGATGAGGCTAGTGAGTTGTATTTACCTAGTTTGCCTGAATAGGCAGTCCGTTCTATGTAATGATGAGATGATACTGTAGAACTTTGTAAGAGATAGTATTGTGAAACCTAGGATAGTTCGAGTTTTAGGCAGGAGTTCATTTATTTACGTGGTTCACCGTTGAGTTCTTTTGTGGGGTGTATGGCATTGTGGAAATTACAGGATTATGTACTGATTTTCGTATTGACTATCCAAGGGTAGCATGAGATGTTGGGTTGACATATATGACTTAGTTTGGTTGACATTTTAGTATTGCATTTTTTTATTCCTTTATTTTTAGTTTTGGAGTTGATATTTTGCGATTCAAAATTTAAGACATATGGTATATACATGAGGGTTTCTTTGTTTGGATTATTTTACTCAACGTACCAGTCTCGTGTTATGGATTTCTAAGTATTAACCCCATCTAGTACATGGTAAATGATTTAGGTAGACTATGCATATATAGATAGATCGTCCATCATATGTAGCAATCCTTCCCCTGGGGGCGGATGGAGATGATCTTGTTAGCTCTCTGATGTTGTTGTTTCCCCTTCTTTTCAGGCTGCAGTTCAGAGTTTCGAAGAGCCATAGGTTGACGGAGTTTCTGCATAGTTACCATTATTTCCAGATAGACAGCTTGTGCTCCACATTAGTTTAGTATTTGTTTAGTGACTTATAGTATTTCATTTTGAAAGCTGAGAGCCTTAGTACTATTTTAGTTGATTCCGTGTATTGAGATAATTCACATTTATTTTAGTTCATCAGTTGTACTCTTTTTATTCAGTTGGGACATGATCATATTCTTTGGATATTCACATTTATTTTAGTTCATCAGTTGTACTCTTTTTATTCAGTTGGGACATGATCATATTCTTTGGATATTTCTTTCTCTTGGCTTGTACTCTTTTTATTCAGTTGGGACATGATCATATTCTTTGGATATTTCTTTCTCTTGGCATGTTCATTTCATTTTTACTTTTTCTCGTTTGTGCTTGTACCTACATTGTTCTTAATTGATTCCACTAGAGAGATATTACTGTGATAGTGAAACATGTTATTGTACTATGTAGGTGCATGTCGGGTTTGACATATCTCGATTCACAGTGGAATGTAGCCTCTTGTGAAACCAGAGGCGTCACACATGTTAATGCAAAGATAACTACCATTTACAATGGAGTTGAGTTATGATTTTATGCTTGCAAAGGCTGTAAAAAGAAAGTAGATAAAGATATTAATAAGATTCCCCATATGATAAATGTCACAGAATCACCAATGATGTAGTATTAAGGTTAAGTAATATACCTTTTTTATGAAATAAACAAATCAAAATTAAATATTAACTTTATAACCTAAGAACATTGACAACAAAACTACAGTTATTTAGGTAAGATCCTCATGGAAGATGACACGAACAAAGCAAAGGTAACCTTATTTGTATAAAAGAAACTCTTATTGAATGCACAACAGAAAAATTCATTGTAGAGAAAAACAAGATAACTCCTGACATTAATGAAGTAATACATTAGAAACTTAAAATTTTCATATATATGAAATTAACATTTATTCTTATTGAAACAGAAAAATAATCAAAGTTCATATTTCTAAAAGTTTGTGTTAAGCATCAAAAAAGATAAA
>NC_033801.1:52824510-52892694 GCF_001876935.1 Asparagus officinalis
CACATAAAGTATAAACCCTAAACTATAAAAACTATACCCAAGCAATCTTGATCTACAATGAAGCTCAACTTTGTTGCGGATGAAGCTTGATCCTGAATTAGACTTGAATGTGCAATGGCTTCACTTCACTATTTCCACCAACCTCCATTTGAAATGATTGTTATAGCGCAATCCATCCAATCTCTAACATTGATATTTGTGTAGATTACCTAACAAAATAAATACAAGCACTTGATGCACAATGTTAGGAATTGTTTGTAATCATCAAAATAAGATTAGGGACACTACTGCAAAGGGGACTATTGGCGACGGACAAATCCGTCGCCAAAAGTCCAAAATCCGTCGCTAAAAGTTTTAGCGACGGAAAAAAATAAATTCCGTCGCTAAAAATCCGTCACTATTGCCAGGGTAGGTAAATCTACTTTTAGCGACGGAAAATCCGTCGCTATAAATTAGCGACGGAAATATAGCGACGGAAAATCCGTCGCCAAAGTATAATTTTTTGGCAACGGAATTTCCGTCGCCAAAATAAAATTTTGGCGACGGATATATAGCGACGGAAAATCCGTCGCTATATAATTTTGAGAAAAGAGGAGAGCCGCATGTAATGACTGGAGATGAAATTGTAGAATTATTTGAGGGATATCCTAAAAATAAGTTTGGAAAGAGCCGATATACAAGAGAAGATATTCTAGCTCCAAGACGCATTTCCATTATGAAGAAGGCACCGAAACGAAAGAGAAAAGTGAACATTACGAATGAGACACATGATGAGGAATTGCCAAAAGGATGGACAAAATTTAGTATATTTTTTGAGCTACCGTACTGGCAAAAGCTCAAAATTCGGCATAACCTAGATGTAATGCATATTGAAAAAAATATATGTGATAACCTGTTGTCCACACTCTTACAGGATGGTAAGAAATCAAAGGACGATTTACGAGCTCGGCGAGACTTGAATGCATTGAACATCCGACATGATCTGCAAGCACGAGAAGTTACTGAAGGCAAATTTGAGTTGCCCTCATCTCGCATTACGATGACAAAGGTTGAGATGCAAAGATTCTGTGAGGTGCTCAAATCGGTAAAGTCGCCAGATGGTTACTGTTCTAATATTTCAAATAATGTCCAGGTGAAAGAGCGAAAAATTTTGGGACTTAAGACTCATGATTATCACATCCTTCTTCACCAATTGCTTCCCACAGCACTCCGTAACAATATGGCTGATGATGAAGTAGCAAAGGTTATAATTGAATTCTGTGGATTTTTTAGAAAGTTATGCTCAAAAGTTATCAATGTTACTGAATTTAAGGCACTAAAAGGAGAAATGAATGAAACCCTCTGCAAAATGGAGTTATTTTTCCCTCCATCCTTTTTTACCATTATGGTCCATCTTACACATCATCTTGTAGATGAGGCATTACTCGGAGGTCCAGTTAACTATCGTTGGATGTATTCCATGGAGAGGTTAGTTAAAATTCAACTAAGTCACTTTATCTAACATGTAATTATTTTATCTTAATAACTAAAGTTATTACTGTTTTTTAGATATTTGGGTTTCTTAAAGCGCATAATGCGCAATCGAGCTCATCCGGAGGGTTCGATTGCTGACCACTACGTTGCAAATGAATGCATGTCTTTTGCCTCTCGATATATGCGAGGTGGAGATGCAAATAATAATACACAAATTAGTAAAAGAGATGCCACTTTTCATGGCAGTACCAAGATGAACAAGGATTACTCCAGAATAGACTTGGAACAAGCTCATGCATTCGTCTTGCACAATCTGGAGATCTTTGAAAATTATCGAAAGTAAGTATATTAACTTTAATAAAAGTGATAATTTTTTTATTTATATAATTATTAATCTCTTATATTGTATCAATAGTCAACATTTGGAGGAGTTGCAGTTAGAAATAACTGGGCCGTCAGCACGGAATCAAATTGCCAAAATACATGAAAAAAAAATTTCTGAATGGGTTGCAGCTGAAGTAAGTTTTGTGAATTTTAAATTAATTAACTTTGAGAAAATTTAGAATAACTTCTTAACAATCGTTTGTTTGTTATTTTGTTCAACATTAGGTAGAAAGACAAATATTAGCTGGTTTACCAATATCAGAAGAGATAAGAATTCATGCACACGGGCCACACTATATAGTTAAACAATGCAGCGGATATCGTGTGAATGGGTTTTTATTTCAAAAGTTAGGGATTGAGGAAGAGAGAGTTACCCAAAACAGTGGGGTCATGGCTGTCTTCTCTCAAGAATGTTATGCAAGCTCGACAGATCAGAATCCAATACTTAATGATCTAATTTATTATGGACAACTAGAAGATATCTTGGAGATGTTCTATGCGTATGGTACAAAAGACGTACGTAGTTATGTGATGTTTAAGGTTCGATGGTGTCATGCTAAAATAACAAGAGATGCATATGGCTTTAATCTTGTAAACCTAGACAAGGAGATTTACCCCGATTTGAAGTTCATGTTTGCAAAGCAGGCTACTCAGTGCTTTTATGTCAAAGATCCTAGGCAGCCGAAGGTTTGGGTCGCCTTGTATAAGGAGCCGAGAACTCTTGTTGAACTTTCTCTGGATGAAAACATAGAGGGTTCTGATGATCCAAATCAGACTGAAGGAGAAGTTTTTCCTAATTACTCGTACCCGCAAAATGTCAATTTTAATGTGTAAACTCCACAAAATCGGCTTGATATCCGTAATGTAGGAGATTGAATGTCGAAATATTAGTACTTGTAAAATTTAAAGTATTAACTTTGCCGTTTTAATGTACATTTTTTATTTTGTCAATGCAATTTTCAACATTCACTTATTTTGCTTCCATAAACTGAATAATAATTTAAGATGCAGATGAGCCGAAGGATAAAACGCATAGGAGAAGTTTCCCACAATCAAGCAGTTTCATCATCAGGTATAAATATTAATTTGTTCAAATAAATTGTGTTTGTGATATAAATATGCATATTTCACATTTATAATTTTATTTTTTTATGTGTAGGAATGTCCTCACGACCATTTTGTAGTCCATTATCTCTACATGGATCCTCACCTGTTGATGGTATTAATTTATTTAATTTCATTAAATTAATTGAGAAACTTATTTACCTATATCATTTTTATTACTTTCGTAGATATTGCGGGGACAGATACACATGCATCTCCTATGAGTCCACCTATGAGTCAACCTCATCATCGGGATTCATCGCCTGATCTAGGTATTAATTTTAAAGCTCATGGATATTTTATGTTCCATATAAATATTTATTTCACATTTTATATTGCGGATAATGCTCATGATGGATCCGGTGATGATGAGATCCAACACGAGTCTTTCGCGGGAGCTTCTCAGTCGGATATTGAATGTCTCTGTCCATGGACTGAAGCAGTAAATTCCATCCCCTTACCGGAAAAGGCTATCACATTGCAAAAGAAATGCGAAAGGAACTATAAAAAGAGGAGAGAAGACATTTAAAACAAGGATCATATAATAAAGCAGAGACTAGAAAAGGCGATGTCAGATCATTTGAGGGAAATGGGTAAGAATATCATGTAAACTATTGAGATTTCATCGTTATTTAATTATTAAAGTTTATAAAAAATATATCGTCTTTGTAGGGAACAAGGACTACGAGAAGGTCGGTAGGCATGGCAGTGATCTGTTTACGAAGGTACCTCCTAAAGGTTATCGAGCCGTTTTGGAGTGGATGGGCAACATTCCAGTTGGAGATTACGCTGTCAGATTTAATAATTTGATCGGCTGTTTAATCAGAGACCCACACCACATTAACATCACTCATAACTTTGATGAACAACAATGGAATGGAATAAAGAAGATATGGGAGAGGCTCATGGTAATTATTCATTATATTGTTTTTTCAATAAATATTTATTTAAATTTTTAATAGTGCATGTTTTTTTCACACCTAATTCGTAGAATCACTATTGCCTTGAGGACAACCCGGACCCTTGGGATTACGTAATGAGTAGAGCGAGCAAGATGCTTCGGGGGTGGAGGAGTAGACTTAAGAGTCAATACTTTACAGATATAACCATTGATTGGAAGCGGATTCATCAGCTTGATAAGAGGGTTCCTCCTTATAATTGGATGACTCTCATTATCGAGTGGGAGGGTGAGAAGAAGGTGAGTTATTTTTAATTCATTATATTATCATCGCATATACTGAAAAATTACTTTATTTTGAAGGATAAATGTTCGATAGCATCGGCTAATCGAGGTGCAAAGCTATATGATCACTTTCTGGGAGCTACTCCCTACGCTCGGATCGAGCATAAATATTTGTGTGAAAATCCGGTTAGATCAAAATATTAAAACTCAACTCATGTTATTATTTTCATACTTTATTAGAAATAACTTGAAATTTGATTATTCACAGGACGCCTTGACTATGCCGCCAACTCTTCTTGCTAAAAGAGCATATACACCACCCGAGGGCTATGATAAGGAGGAAAAGATGACGAAAATTAAGGATATGCATGTAAGTATAAGCTTAATTTCATATTGGCACACATGTATTTCTAATTAGAATTCATCAATGTTCGAATACCATTTATTTATGTGTGTGGAGATTCGAATATTTGTGGACCTTTTATTGACCAAAAATAGTGGTATTAATAATCAAGTTATCCAACCTTCTTATATGTTATGACTAGTAGATGACAAGAGCGAACCAGAGTGGGCCCACGATAATCACTCTTCTCCTCGTTTGGCAAATATGCATGATTACATACCACATCTTATAATTATCAAAATTAATTAACTTGAGAAGACAATTATCAGTAATTAGTGAGTAATTTTTTAGTTTTTTAACTTTTAGGGTTTTTTCTGGGGTTTCACAAACATCAACGACGGCTTGTAAGACCAAATAGCTGTAATTTAATTTCACTTAAAAAATGAATGCATAATAATGTGTTGTTACCTTCAAATTTGAAAATCCATCTTCTCTTTTATTCTGAAAATCAATTTCTAGACAAGTATATGCTTTAGCTAGCTTGTCCAATTACGAGAAAGTGGGATAATTCTCAAAACTTATCTGACTTAAAGTTCCAATTCCATTTGAGTAACACCTTAAAACTCTATTCTGGTTCCAGTTCTAATTGACTGAAAACTTTACATGAGTTATTCCCATTCTAGTTTTCATTAACCATTAACTAACCCTACAAAAGTAGTTACAGAACTGCCTAGTTGGTTGCACCCTATACTTTTGAATCTCTAATTTACCATAAAAGACAAGTAAACATAGTGAATCATATAGAAAGATTCTTCCTGATGTACATATTTGTTATTTGTTATTCTATTGCTATTTGTTATTTGTTATATGACTATTCTATTGCTATTTGTTATTTAGGAGGCGCTTGAAGCTTCACAAGACTTTGTCTTGTCCCAGTCTCAGAGCATAGAGAACACTCCTACCGATCCTAATCGCATGACTAGAGAGCAGTGGAGGGAAATTGTTGATGGAGTTTATGGCTCTAGACCAATCAAGAAAGGGAGGGTGCCTTTATCAAGTGCAAAAGTTAGGACAGTCTCCACTAGCAGGAATATACAAAACAACACGTCCGTGACCTCAAAGCGACCATATGGGACATCGTACGTCGTGGCTAAAATTGGACGGTATTTAATGGACAATGTTCAACCCTCCATGTTTTTTCAATTTATTCCCATTATTACGCGCGAGCTAGGAGGTGCACAATCGACTTGGGATGTTGTGCAGCGCCTCAGTGATTGTCCATCGTTGAAGGAGATTCTTCCTGAGTCGGTATACTTAGAGATATTTAAGTTGGCATTTAACGAGCATGAAGTTCATGGTGATGAAGAGGTATGTATGACGTGACATATATGTATTTATTATGATACTTTTGGTATATATATCTTATTATTGGTAATCCTGTCATAAAAGATGAAACCATCTTCTAATCAACATGTAGATATACTTTTCATGAACATCAACATGTCTATATTTCTTGATAAACATTGTCATTATTCACCGATAATTCATAAGCTTAAGCATTTTGGAACATACAACATCACTTCTGATCAGTGCAAATGGAACATACAAATATCACAATTTTATAAATTCCTATTAATATAGGAAAGAAGATACATAAAGTACATTTGAACAAATGCCAAGCAAATCTTAGGGAAACAAAAGCTTAATTAAATGTTAGTAGGAAAAGTAACACACCGATGGTTCATTCCTTACAAAAATACTCACCCTTTAACAAAAATAAAAGGAAGCTACTAAAGCAAATCACTACAAAAGCCTTCATCTATATGCTTCTAAAGAATCTTTGGACACATCTTTTCTTGATTAGGAAGCTTTAGCCCTTCTTCTTTCAACAACAGTCCCTTATAAAAGTTGAGAGATTTGGAAAAGTGTATATATGACGTGAGCTAAGTGTATTTATTATGATATTTTTTGTATATATATATATATCTTATGTGGAGTGATAATATTTTCAGGTTGGAGGAGGTACTCCCGTAGGGAGCAGCAATACGATACGACGTTCTAATGCAGACGATGCTGATAACAGGGATGCCGACAACGACGAGGAATGAGTGATACTTTGTGTTAATACATATTATGACTTTTGGATTTTACATATATGTAGTATATTTGTGATTTTATTGCGTAGTGAATGAATATTATTTGAGCATGTGAGATATATTGTGATTGTGATATATGATGAGTATTATTTGATATTGTGGATTGATGGATGAAATTGAATGAGTATTCATTTGGAATGTGAATGAATATCATGATTGATTTTATGATATGTTGGTAAATATTGTCATTGAATTGATGTTGATACAGGTTATATGTGTATTCTCTCGTATGGGAGGCTGCCAGAATCTAAACAGAATACCCCGTCGCCAATGTTTATTAGCGACGGAAGTAACCCGTCGCCAAAGAAATCCGTCGCCAATAGTCGTCCGTCGCCAATAAGTATTGGCGATGGGTAAACCCGTCGCCAATACTTATTGGCGACGGATTTATTGGCGACGGAAAGAAGCCCATCGCCAATATGTATTTGTGACGGATTTTGGGGCATTGGCGACGGATTTCCCCGTCGCCAATGCCCTGTTTTCTACTAGTGATATAATTGGATCCCCGTAAACCTATCCGGGGGCCGCCTTCAAGTCAAGTATTGGCCCTTTGGCCCATGTATATAAAACTCACGATATTACGATAACGATAACAGGAAAGCGCATTTTCTGTTTATATACATGCTATATTCTACGTCCAATTCCCCTTTATAAACCTCATGTTTGTCAGATTAATTTAAATGACTATATATAAAATATTGTGCACTAGCCACAGAGTTACTGTGGAACAACTACTGTAAAACTATGAAAATAACAGTGACCAATAACATGTTCGATCAAGAGTGTATCATCTAGTCAATGCTATAATAGTAATAGTCAAGGAAACCTCATACCGGGATATTGATATCAAGGGAACTCAAAACTCCTCACATCGGGATATCGATGTCGAGTGAGTATAGCTATGCTTTGAAGCACGCTTATAAATCATACTTTTAACAAGAGTCATCTTCATGTACAATCTCTCCTATTGGATAACAACTAGGTGATAAAGCAACAAGCTTTCATATAGTCATTCGTTAAACAATCCATGTGGGTAATAAAATATATACACTACTACTAATCATATTACAGTCTAATCTATTAATTAACTCATAACAGATCTAGAAATTGAATAACGAGTTAATAAGTAATGGGATCTTGCACATAATTAATTTACAACAAATATAATATTGTAATGAATAGATAACAGGGAATATGGATCTTACCTATGAGTGTCGTTGGAATGTCTTGGGCTCCGACAGGCTCGCTGGCAGCTAGAAGGTGGCGGTCCTGCATATGGATATGCATTAGCATATATTCGAACAGGTGGCTTGCGATGGAGGCGCTGGTTGGCGGCGAGCTCGGGAGGCGACGGTAGCGAGTCCAAGGAGATGATGGTAGCTGTGGTCGATGGTCAAGGGCGCAGTCGGATCTATGGTTTAGAAGGCGGCATCGTGGAGCTCGGCGGTGCTGTAGGGGAGTCGTTGGCTGTCAAGCAGGTGGTGAAGGAGGGGCAGTAGTGGAGGGCGTCAAGCAGGTGGTGAAGGAGGGGCAGTAGTGGAGGGCGAGGGCTGTCGGGGGAGGCTAAAACGGCAGTGGTTCTGGTGGTTGGCGTGGTGGAGAGGTAGCGGTTGATGGCGGCTTTTTGGGTGGGAAATCGATTTCTTTATTGTATAACTTATTACAACTTCAGTCGTTACAATAAGTTCAAAAAAAGATCGGTCTTTTTATAAGACTTTTACACAATGAAATTAAAATTACAATCTCCTTCAAACAAACGCAATGGGTGTTTATCGCCCACTGCTTGCATGGGATCTTTGCCTGTGATGGGGATATTGATATCCGTGGACCACCAAACGATCAGATCAGATCCGGAACTTCGTTGATTCGCGAAGGAATCAAGAAACCAAAGCAATTATCTCTGCAACAGTGAGATAATCACTCTTCTCGAGATCACTACAACAGGACAATCTCAAGGGAAGGAACCGGGCTACAGATCTTATGAACTCCTATTCTTTATGCCAAAGAATTCGCTGATATCTCCTCCTCCTCTCTGAAATTTATGGCTCTTCAGTCCTCAGGTCAGTAGGGCTTCACCAATGCTCGAGAATTCCAGATCTCAAAAAAAATAAAGGCCCTGGGGCTGTATTTATAGTCTTAGGGACCCATGTCTTCGTATAAGAATGATCAATTTGATTTTATCTTAAGTTATAACCACTTAACCACGTTCATGGATGATATCAGATCAGTTAAAATAAATCCAGGTAGTTAACGATCGAAAAATGGTTTTAAACTACCAAAATCTGATTTTTGGGTCTGCGAACACCCATGGGTGTCTCGGCCTAGCCGAGACACTCGTGGGTGGCTCGGTTATTTTGGCCCTAACTTTCTTATATGAACTCCAAATAATATGATTCAAAATGAGTTGGAAAGCTAACGAAGATATCGACAACTCGGCCTGGCCGAGACACAAAGAGGTGTCTCGGCCTGGCCGAGACACCTCTGGGTGTCTCACCGAGGCCCGAAACATAGTTCTGCGCGTCTTGTCCGTTTTAGTCGTATCTTCGTCATCTGAACTCGGAATCATGCGATTCAAGATGCATCGGAAAGTTGTCGAGAAGATCTACAAGTTCCCATGATTGAATCATCTGTAGAGTGGATGGGACACAGGGGGTGTTTCATCTTTCATAAGTGATGCGGAGCTCCCGATCAGTTTGTGTTTCCGTTATTCTGAAGTTCCGTTGCTTCACATGGTTTGTTGACTCATTTTATGTGCTTATTAATGTCGATTAAGCTTCTGTTACTTAGATAGTGATGTTCATCATCTTCTCTATGTCTCGAGCTACGTGTGATGGCCCGTAGGCAATTTTAGACGCCTATAGATACCCCCTCCAAAGTGTTTCAGCCTCATTCTTTTATGGAGAAGGCTGAAATACTTTGGATGTAATCGGTCCAACCTTCATTCGGTATAAAAGGACCTGTAGCTAGCTTTGATTCTTGACTCCTTCGATTGTTAGTCTATTCGATATTTTGACGAATAGCTGAAGTTCTCTCGGCGTTGCGTTTATCGTCTAGCCATCGTCGAAGTCTTGAATCAAAATTGGTGAGTTGATTTTGGCTCGTGCTGTCGAGTTAACATTGAACTGACTACCTCTGCCATAATATATTGGCTTAGTGCTACGCGTTGAACGGTGTTGTTTCGGCTCGCCCGGCATTAACTTTTCGTCACAACGCGTTGACTTGCATTGACCTAGGGTTACGCATTGACCGACGTTGACCTAGGGTTCCGGATCGTCTGGTTGTTGACCTAGGGTTTCGGATCGCTCGGTGTTAACTTTTCGTCACACACGTTGAGCGGCGTTGACCTAGGGTTACTCGTTGACCGATGTTGACTTTTCATTACATCGCATTGAGTGGCATTGACCTAGGGTTACGTGTTGACCGGCGTTAACCTAGGGTTTCAGATCGCCCCGTGTTGACTTTTCATTACAATGCGATGACTGGCGTTGACCTAGGGTTACGTGTTGACCGGCGTTGACCTAGGGTTTCGGATCGCTCGGTGTTGACTTTTCATCATACGCGTTGACTGGCATTAGCCTAGAGTTACACATTGACCGATGTTAACCTAGGGTTTTTGTTCGCCTGGCATTGACTTTTTATCGCAACACATTGACTAGCGTTGACATAAGGTTACGCGTTGACCGGCATTGACCTAGGTTTCGGATTGCTCGCCGTTAACACAGTTTATACTTGTACGTTTGTTGGAGTATACACAGTTTAAGCTCTTAAGGTATTGGAGTATGGTGGTTCTAATAGTTGGGGCTACAGGACCAACTGTTAAAGCTGATTCATCTCCAGATATAGATCTTATCCCGAAGTTGTTGGATGCTCGAGTCATGAGACCAACTAATGGGGCTGATGCGTCAATGACTCTCATATTCATAGGATTTTTGGCAAACCCTCAGCCATCAACGGGTTTGATGAGCCTTTACCGACTACCATTTGAGTCAGCCTAGCATGCAAATTGTTTAAGTTTGTTCCGCATATGATGTTATGCTAAAAGATTTAACTCTTTTAGGGCTACGATATTGAATACGTAGACTTCGTCTTTCTCACGGGAATAGACTACCCGGCAGTATGTATCAGATGCAAACTCAGGATTTTTAGCAAATCCTCAGCCATCAACGGATTTGACGTGCCTTTACTGATTACCATTTGAATCAGGCTTGCATGCAGATTGTTTAAGTCCGTTCCATATGTAACGTTGTGCTAAAAGAGTTAACTCTTTTTAGTGCTACGATATTGAATACGTAGACTTCATCTTTCTCATGGGAATAGACTACCCGGCAACACGTATTAGACGTTGACTTATCCCTTCTTAGGATTCGGGATAAAAGTCCTCAGACTCGGATTCGGGTGTCTTTTTTACTCGGCGAAAGACTAAACTGGCAACGCGTGTTAGGCATTGACTTATCTCTATTTAGGAGTCGAGATAAAGTTCCTCATGCATGTAAGGCATGGATTATGGTGTTATTAATAACAACCTACCACAATGTCGAATATGTAGGCTTTTATCCTTTTTTATGGTCAAGGGCTAACCGGCAATGCGTGTTAGGTGCTGACTTATCCCTACTTAGGCTTCGAGATAAAATTCCCCAGATTTGGATTCTGGTGTCTTCTTCAATTAGTGAAAGACTAAACCAGTAACGCGTGTTAGGCATTGGCTTATCCCTACTTAGGTTTCGGGATAAAATTCACCATATGTGTAAGGCACGAATTACGGTGTTATTAATAACAACCTGCCACAATGTCGAATATGTGGGCTTTTGTTCTTTTTACGGTCAAGAACTAACCGGCAACGCGTGCTAGACACCGACTTATCCCTACTTAGGCTTCGAGATAAAATGCCCCAGATTGGTATTCTGGTGTCTTCTTTAATCGGTAAAAGACTAAACCGGCAACGCGTGTTACGCATTGACTTATCCCTACTTAGGATTCGGGATAAAATTCCCCGTACGTGTGAGGCATGGATTATGGTGTTATTAATAACAACCTACCATAATGTCGAATATGTAGGCTTTTATCCTTTTTACGGTTAAAGACTAACCGACAACACGTGTTAGGTGCTGACTTATCCCTACTTAGGCTTCGGGATAAAATTCCTCATGCGTGTTAAGTACGGATTATGAGAGTTAAAAAGGTGGTGTCTTCTCTTAGGGCAAAGATAAACTTGATACTGGAAAGGAAGAATTTTATATTATATTTCCAATTGCAAAGGAGATTCGAAGTAGGATTTCCACCTCGAGAATCTGAAGAGTAAAACTAAGAGTAGGATCTCCACTCCGAGAATCGAAAAGATTCGGATAATCCTAACTATCGAAAGGTTTGATTACTGAACTAAAGATAAATTTCTCATTTATCTAGAGTGAATTGTGATTATGGCCCTAACTGTAGGAAGGTTTGACCAAGCGGGAGTTTGAGGTGACCCTAACTGTAGGAAGGTTTGATCACTTGATTTGAAAGTAGACCTATTATTCATAGAAGGAATCAAGAGGGGATTTTAGTTTTGGCCCTAACTGTAGGAAGGTTTGACCGAGTGGGAGGTTTGAGATGATCTTAACTATAGGAAGGTTTGATCGCTCGATTCGTGGACCTCTCGTTCATTGGAGAAATCGAGAGGGGATTTTGGTTGTGGCCCTAACTATAGGAAGGTTTGATCAAGTAAACAGTAAGAGTAGGAGTACAAATTATAGTAGGAGTAATGATTCGCACAAATCACTCAAAGGGGGTTCCTGGTGTTAAGTGGCAAATACATAACACAGAGGGGTTTGATAATCGTCAATGATCAGGAGATTAAAATTCTGAATACTATGTCCGGACTTTAACAATGAAGATGTTGAGTGCACAGACGTAGCGGGAGTTTATGTGGGAGTTTCTTATTCATCACCTTCTTGTAGTGACTGGGTTATCCCTAAATATACACTATGTAGAATTCTTTTGGGAACTTCACGTTACATGAATTACCCACCCCCAGCTTTTTTGCAAAACTAGGTCTAATATTAAACTTAGTTGGATGACCGGGTTATCTTAAGAATATTATGTATAAAATTCTACAGGAACTTCCTGTCGAATGTAGGAAACAGTTTAGACTCATATACCTATTGGAGTACCGGAGAGCAGTTTAACCTCATATACCGGTTGGAGGATTGAGAAGTAATTTATACTCGTATACACTACAACACCTGAAATCTACCATAGCGGTCAAAAAACGCTATGATATTATATCATAGCGTTTTAATCAACGCTGTGTCAGAACCCGCTATAGTAGGTCTGTGGCTTTACATAGCGTTTTCCCAAACGCTATCAAAAAGCTTCCAACCATAGCGTTTTTATGTAGCTATAAAAGAGTATTCAATAGCGTTTCTATATTGCTATGACAAATATCTTTCATAGCGGTTGAAAAACGCTATTAGTTAGTTTCCAACCATAGCGTTTTTATGTAGCTATAAAAGGGTATTCAATAGCGTTTCTGTATTGTTATGACGAATATCTTTCATAACGGTTGAAAAATGCTATTAGTTAGTTTTCATTCATAGCATTTCAACGCTGCTATTGTCTTACATTTGATAGCGTTTGAGTTACTATAATAGCGTTTCAGCGAATGCTGTCTTTCTTCTTTTAATAGCATTTCAGCAATTGTTTCCACTTCTTATAGCATTTCAGTTGTGCCTATAAACCTTTGAGGTTGAACTAGAAATAGCTTCCAATTATGACAACCATAAAAGCAAATATTTCATTTAAAGGTTCAAACTGATACATAACAAAGTTGTAGCATACAAGAAGAGTCAACACAAATGTGCCAAAAAACAAATACTAGTCTTTGGATAATCCAACATGGAGCACAAGAAATTAACCATAGTACACAGAACAACAAAAACTAATTAACTTTACTGTATTACATATGACTTGGGAGACTCATCATCTTCAGCAATTGAGTACTTGTACTGCTGCAAAAAAAAAATTAACAACACCAAAATTACAACTATACAAACATGATAAAGTAAAAACACACGATTGCAAGATGTATAACTTACCAGCTTTTCAAAGCATAACAACTTTGTCTGACGGCCAAGCTATTGTCGTACCAACGGCATCTTCAATGCATTCTAACTCAGATGTCGGCCTCCAAAGAGATGCACTAGGGATCCTAGGGATATCAACCCAAACACGCATAGCATTAGGACCTAAAGGAACGAAGTGAACAACCTGGTTCGGATCACTTGAAGACCAATGTCCTTCAGCAACTATCTTTCCCGAGCCACCAATATCTAACAAGTTGCACTTTTTCTTTGAGTTGTTCACACTCTAGCAACAATGCAAAAACAGTGATATCAATTATAGAAAAGAAACTAGTACAATCAAATATCAAAATAATGATAGTATCAGAAAAAAAAGGTTACCGAAGGAGATGATATGTTTGTATATTCCACATTGTTAATTAAGATATTTTCCAATACAACCTTGTCAGCAGGCCATGCTACTTTAGTGCCATAGGGTCAAACAATAATAACTTATCAGCAAAGGTTCACCTCTAACCTAATTTCATAAATAAATACAAATATACAGCTATATAGAAATATACTTATCAGCAAAGGTTTTGGCCTCACTTACTGTAAGTTGGCTGTACTTATGCTGTTTATGTAATTTAAACTTTGGGTGGTGCTTGCAACATGTGTGTGATGGTAAATGGATAGGCTGGCCTTTTTTTTTGGCAAATTTAACTTTCAAATGCCCCTTCTTCCTGTAATCGCTTGAACTGATTATTTACTAAACTTCTATTTCAACACCTAGTATACTAATATGCTTGTTTTTTTGTTTATTATTCCTTTTCCCTATTTTGTTTTGTTGTTGACAGTAACCGGGCAGCAGCATTCTTACATCTTGTCAAACTCAATAAGGCTCTTGTTGATGCTGAGACAACAATCAAACTAAACCCTCAGTGCGAGAAGGTATGTAGGGCATGTCCTTTTGAGTCTTTTTCATCGGGTCTTAATGTTAGTATCCAGATCCAATATTCATGCTGTCATCCAACTTTGCAGACAATTTTCTTGTTCTTAGCTTTTACCACTGTAATTTGATACTATTTCAGGGACACTTCAGGAAAGGTTGTGTTTTGGAGGCAATGGAGAGACATGAAGATGTAAGGTCACAATTTCTATTTTTGTGTTTCTTACGGACTCTATAAAAGCCTGGCGAATCACATTTCTTCCCAAATTAATGAATTTAAATATTTATATTTATACTTTATGATTTATCAATGAGGCCTCTGTTTATAAGTGAACTAAAAGGAATCAACATCATCTGGATATTGTAAGGTGTAATTCCAATTCAACCCTGATTTACCAATTGTCTGACATTTGGATTACAGGCATTTCGTGGAATTCTGACCATAGATTATCTGTATAACTTGAAGGGAAATTATTAGATAACTAATTAAGCAACCATACTTTATGATTAAAGACGTGTATGGAAAACCACTATAGCTTAAACTAAAAAGTTGACTTGGATGGATGACAATACCATAAAGTACAAGGATAACAAATGGCTGAAGGTAGCTCAAATTGCGGATAAGAAAAATGAATGTGGACATGCTGGAGACTGATGGGTGCTATGCGAAGAGTGCGGGATCTTAGCTAAAGAAGCAACTAGGGCAAAGGGTAGACCAAATAAGTGTTTACTGGGGGAGGATAAATTCTCTGATACAATGTGCTAAACTGAGGTAGCCTTTCACGGAGCTAAACAGAGAACTAAGTAACTTTGTAGTGGATTTACATTTTGGATATGGACTTTGTTTATGCAATTGTTTCGTAAGAAGGTTTATCAATTCTAAGGTCTCTGGTTTAATGGTCCTGGTGGCGATGAAAGATAGGACCTGTATCAACTTGTCACTGTCAGACATAGAGGACTTGTTTTTCTGCTCTTTGTTAAAGTGATTTCCTAATCTTTTATCTTTTCATTTTCTTCTTATATTGCAGGCTATCATTTCATTTCAAGAAGCCTTGAAGTTTAATCCAAAGAGATTAGAAGTATCCAAGAAGATCAAGAGGCTCACACAATTAGCAATAGAAAAGAAGCAAGCTGAAGAACGCGAGAGTATCAGGTCCAGCATTGATATGAGAAAATATTTGGATCCTCTGAGATCAGAAATAGTAAGTCAATAATGAATGTTTTTGTTTGATTTTAGATATCCAACATAACTTGTAACTTTCTTGCATCATTTCATTACTTGTCATGGTGATGACTTCCATGAGATAATCTAAATGGATAGGTCATCTTAATCAGTTAAAGTAAGCTTGATTTCTAGCAAATATTATCAGTTAATCTATGTCAATATTAGCTGCAAAATGAGTCATGACAGTTTGCATCTTAGCATCCAACAAATGCATATGATTATTATATTCTCCATGTGAAACATTGTTCTCGTTTACTGGTTAGGCAAAGAATTGAGTAACACACTGGTGTAAGAAAAAAGAAAAAGGTAACAAACTGCTAGATCTAGACTGAATGATATACTTATCCTCTGACCTCTGTAACTCTTGCACCTTGTATACAAGTATATGAAGGTTCTTACAACCTAAGCTTTCTTCAATGTCTCTTATAAATGCTTGCACTTAGCAGATGAGGTAATTTATTATTTATAACCCTATGCTTATGTAAACTAAACACTAATGGTAATCAGGAATACTATTCCCATCATTAGCTTACTTGATTTATTGTTTGCAGTCTGGAAAACTTGGAGCTGTAGAGGAAAGTGAAGATTTTTTTTCTTTTGCTGTTGAAACGATGGAGTCAGCTATAAAAGTCTGGCATGAGACTGGAAAAGTGGATCCAAGAGTCTATTTCCTTCTCGATAAGCAGAAGACACAGACGGATAAATATGCCCCAGCTGTCAATATTGATAAGGTACTATGGTTTTACCTTGTTACAACTGTTTTTAGAATGAAGATAATAGATTCTATGATATGCATAAATCTCTTCAATAAATGAAGCCATTTAATTATAAATAAACAGTCTCGGATGCTAACTTCTCCACAAGGACGTAGTATGATTAATATTCCTGTCTTATTTCCCCTTTGCTAGGCATTTGAGTCTCCAGAGACACACAGTAGCTGTTTCACCTTTTTAAGACAGTATGCAGAGGAGTCATTTTCTCAGGCTGCTTGCTTGGTAGCACCCAAAAGCATTATATCATATCCACAGGTATTCTATCTGACCTTGTTTCCTATCTTCTATTGAATATCCATCCTACGTCACAATCCCTCATTCATTATTTTCCAGGGGACCTCCTACTTGTATCGTATTTGTCCACTATAAATTGGGAGAAAAGAAAGTAGACAATAATGATTAGAATAACACTACAAGGGAGAGGCTCTGATTCATAAAGCTTAGATAGTTTTGCCTAATTTGAACACTCAGATCGCTGGAAACAAAATATATGTTGTATATGTCTTGGGGACCAAGATGGCCTCCCAACAATTTCACACTAGTAAATCAATGTCTCCTCATTTCATTTCCTAATAGCCAGGATAGCAGGGTTGAAGTTTTCCATTCATATATTGTATAAAACTCGTGTTAACTTACTTTTAAAAAAACAGATAGAAAAGCATGAAGACTTTACAGCGAAATTAAAACTAAAAGTAGTAATTCTAGTAATGGTAGCCCTTTCATTGTTGTATACACGGTGAATGTATTCTAAGGAGATCCAGGAGATGGTCTATGTCATATGATAGTCAATATATATATATTGGTCCTTACTACATATGCTATGTATTTGAAAACTAGCCTAGGAAGTGAAAATCAAGATAACAACATGAAGTCGAAGATTGTTCAAACAAGATATATAATAGTTGCATAGGTGTGTGCATAAATGAAACATTTTATCACCGCTACTGAAATTGAAAGCTTTTGTTTTAACGAGAGGGAAGTGATTTGATATTTGAAGAACCCATTCTCATTATCATACCAAGTTATACCATTCGAATGAAACATATAATAAACTCAAATCATAAACCCAGCCTAAAATTGAAAACCCTAAACAAACTAATATGCAATTATCATTCAAATACCTAACAGAAAAACAAAATTAAACTCTTACCCAGTTATCAAATTAAACTCAACAGGAATTTCAAAAGAAATTTCAAAATTAAAAACTTACCCAGTTATCAAATTGCTCCCTGAGCTCCCAGTGCTCTGCATCACAAATAAATCACATATTCATCACAACTAATCTCACAAAATAACTACCCAAAAAAAATCAAAAATCAAAAGAAAATGGTTTCAGACATCGGTTCTCTTAAACCTTTTAGATTCTCAAATTAATCCCTCGAATCTTCAAGAGGGGTTTCGGCGCTGGACGAGAGGGCGCTGGACGAGAGACGAGGAGGGGCTCCGACGGTGGACGCGAGACGAGGAGGGGCTCCGGCGGTGGACGAGAGACGAACAAGGGCTCCGTCTCTGGTGATCAAAGAAGATGGGGGTTCGGGTTTGGAGGCGGCAACGGTGGCGACATGCTACGACACCGGGTTTGGAGGCGGCAACGGTGGCGAGTTGCTGCAACAGCGAGTCGGAGGCGGCACCAGCGACGACTCGGAGGCGGCACGGTGACGACTCGGAGGCGGAAGCGACGAGTCGGAGGGTTGTTAGGGCTTGGGTGAAAGAAAAGGAACGGGAAGTTGTGGGTATTTGTGCGGTTTTTTAGAAAAATAAAAGGGAACGGGTTGTTAGAGCGCAGTTTTAATTTTCAGCATCCCGCTTAAGATTTCAACGTGCCAGAAGGGAAAAAAATGTGATCAATTACTTATAGCGTTTAAAAAATTTCAAACGCTATCAAAAAATAAGGCATATACAATCTATAGCACTTACAACGTAAACACTATCATTCAACGCTATAAAAAAAACAGTTTTGTTGTAGTGATACTTTTCGAAGTGTTTGTTCGACTTAATTGAGCATTATGACGTCAGGTTCAACCAAGGTTTGGATGCTATTCTTAAGAGCGAAACAAGCCTTAGTAGGATAAAAGATCCTCAAGTGGTATCCACAGTACTTCGGATCCGTAGTATTGTTAGGTTCCTCCTGATCTGCAATAGGTGGTAGCTTGATCTTATTATTTTCAAGGAGGGACGTGAAAATGGCTGGAACGTCTTCGTCCTTGAAGGAGTACTCCTTTTGGAGTCTTGGATCGGAAATCTTTTGCTGTCTTCGAGGTTGTTGTTCCACTCTCTTGGGTAAGGACACGAAATCCCAGTCTTCTTCACCTCTCAAGCAGACATCAAAACGTCGATTTTGCTCTCGGGATTCTTCATCTTTTCGTCCTCGTCTATATCCTGTTTTGGACAATTTCAAAGAGGAATAATGCGGCCTCCCCCAGCATTGTCATCTTTGGTTAGCAAGGTTACGATGGCTGGATTCACCGGATTGATTGGACAGAGCCCAAATTTTTTGGTCATGCTCTTCCTTCATCCGTATCATGACCATTTCCAATTCGAACTTAAATTTCTCTTTTTGCCTAGCCAAAGCATCCTCGATGATTTTGGTCATTTGTTTAGCGTTGATCATGAACGCCTCACGAGATTGTCCTATGCTGGATACCGTATTGTCAGAAGCGATGGCAGAGTTCGTATCTAATACTTCATCATCTGAGAATAATCCGCTATTCATCCTCTGATAGTCCTTATGCCTAGTAGTTCCTATGCACATCCGAGTTATACATTGGGATACGTCTAAAAAATGACGAGGACTAAAACTTCGCGTTGACTTCCCTTTATTGACCATATTAATGGTGACCTCTGGGAGTTCGTCATCTTGCGCAACTTATCTTTTTCTATAGAAACGCCTTAGCTTGGACTTGGACGTTCTGGTGGAGATCTTTTCAAACACCGAGACCCTCTGTGGAGCAGTCTTTGGACAGATACACGCTGATAATACTGTCCTGATAAGTTTGGTACATAGACAGTAAAAGTCCGCTTCCCGGGTACTTCTCTTTCAAGATTTATTAGTACCCCCAGCTCGATAGTACAACTCATTGACGTTGCAGTCAAAGTAACCTATCTGCTGTTGGTTTGATTCCTCAAGTGGAACGTTGTTGTTTGTTCGGCGTGTCTTCTTCTGAATAGGTAGTGCGTTATTGGCTTTAACAGGAGTCACACGTTTGGAATCACACCCGTGTGATGGTGAAATTTTAACGGGCTCCTGGTTTTGTGTAGGCCCCCCCCCCCCCCTCGTGGGTAATTACGGGAATCAACTTGTTAGGAGGTCACGTATGACCCCCAGTCCGGATGGTTGCTCGGGGTTCCTTCAACGGTCCTAAGTATTCCTTAACTGGCGCTTTGCCTTGATCTTCGTGTAAAGGACCCAGGCGATCCTTTAATGGAATTCCAAATTTGAAGAGATCCACGCTGTCGTTGGGCTTCACCGAAGGTATGGGAGCAATAGGAGTGGGATACGAAGTTGACGAAGGCTGGGGAGCAACGTTGCTTGCTTTGGCCTTAGGCGTTGATTTGGCCTTTGGCATCCAAATTTGTTTGGATCTCGACGATCTCTTAACCGTCTCTTTCTTTTGCATTTCTTATGCTTTTCTCACAAGAATCTGAGCATGCGCAAGAAGTGCGCAACGCTTCTGAATGCGCTTCTCAAGAGTGGAACGGTTCTATTTAACATAAACCCATCATTAGTAGGTGATTGGGAGGAGGTTTGCGAAGCTTGCTGTGGAGATGGCTTAGCCACTTGGTGCTTTCTGAACTCCAGATCCGTTTGGTAACAGAGTCCGTCCACCTGATCCAAAGCCTTGGCGAATTGGCGCGCGAGACATTGGCGTTGCCTTTGACATGCTCTCCTTAATAGAGTTGGCGCGCCTTCAGCAGTTAACTCCTTGATCATGAATGAGTTCAGATCTACATATCTGGTCTCATTAGATGCCGGCGGATCGTTGTGAGGTGTGGTTGCAGCAACGGTAGCAGGGAATTTCCCTTCTTGAGTCTTCAGATCTGAAGACCAGCGGATCTTTTGGACGAAGGAGACCCTCCTGCACTTGTAAGGAGAGGCGGAACTGGAGGAGGAGGAGGAGGAGACGTACTCCTCAAACTTCTGTTGGTCAAACTCGTATTCGATCTCTTCAGCTACGAGGATCTTGATCGTCGGCTACGGCACGACAGTCTCGGTGATGAAACTGTTAGCTCCTACTATGGTCGCCAGCTTGTTTGGGTTGGAAATTGATTTCTTTATTGTATAACTTATTACAACTTCAGTCGTTACAACAAGTTCAAAAAAAGGTCGATCTTTTTATAAGACCTTTACACAATAAAATTAAAATTACAATCTCCTTCAAACAAACGCAACGGGTGTTTATCGCTCGCTGCTTGCATAGGATCTTTGCCTGTGACAGGGACATTGATATTCGTGAACCATCAAATAATCAGATCAGATCCGGAGCTTTGTTGATTCATGAAGGAATCAAGAAACCGAAGCAATTATCTCGGCAATAGCGAGATAATCACTCTTCTCGAGATCACCACAACGAGGCAATCTCAAGGGAAGGAACCGAGCTGCAGATCTGACAAACTCCTCTTCTTTATGCCAAATAATTTGCTGATATCTGCTCCTCCTCTCTGAAATTCGTGGCTCTTCAGTCCTCAGTTCGGCAGGGTTTCGCCAACGCTCGAGAATTCCAGATCTTAAAAAAAAAAGAAGCCTTGAGGCTGTATTTATAGGCTTAGGGACCCCTATTTTCGGATAAGAATGATCGATTCAATATTATCTTTAGTTGTAACCTCTTAACCACGTTCATGGATGATATCAGATCAGTTGAAACAAATCCAGACGGTTAATGGTTGAAAAAGAGCTTTAAACTGCCAAAATTTGATTTTTGGGTCTTCGGACACCCGTGGGTGTCTCGGCCTGGCCGAGACACTCGTGGGTGTCTTGGCCAAGCCAAGACTGAGACACCAGTGGGTGTCTCGTCCTAGCCGAGACACCAAGGGGTGTCTCAACCTGGCAGAGACACATCAGGGTGTCTCACCGAGGCCCGTAACATAGTTCTGCGCGTCTTGTCTATTTTAGCCGTATCTTCGTCGTACGAATTCGGAATCATGAGATTCAAGATGCGTCGAAAAACCATCGAGAAGATCTACAAGCTCCCATGATTGAATAATCTATGGAGTGGACGGGATACGGGGGGTGTTTTGTCTTTCGTAAGTGACGCGGAGCTCCCGATTAATTCGTGTTTCCGTTATTCCGAAGTCCTATTGGTTCGCATGGTTCGTTGACTCACTTCATGCGCTTGTCAATATCGATTAAGCTTCTGTGACTTGGATAGTGATGTTCATCATCTTCTCTATGCCTCGAGCTACGTGTGAGGGCCCGTAGGCAATTTTAGACGCCTACAGCGGCGTAGCAGCGATGGGTAGAGCAGGAGGTTAAGGCAGAGAGGAGGAGCTCAGGGCTTGGGCTGGTTAGGGGAGAGTGGATTTGTGATGGCAGCTGGGGAGGCAAGCTCAGAGTATTGGACGTGGAGCTCGCGGAGCTACACGACCGACTCGACGGAGAGTAGAGGTTCGGCGAAGCTTAGAGTCTAAGGGAGAGCGGAACGACAGTGGCGGTCTGGCAAGGAGCCTAGGTCGCGGCTAAGAGAGATTTGAGTTGATGGAGAGAGAGAGAGAGAAGAGATGAGAGAGCGACGAGCGAGCAGTAAGAGGAGCGGAATGGAGACAGGACACGGCGGTGAAGATTGAGTTAGGGAGAGGACCAGAGGGTTGGGAGCGAGGCAGGTGGAGCGAGAAGGGCAGGGAGGGGGAGAGGAGGTGAGAGCGCAGGGACTGGGCGGGGTCGAGGGGAGGGGCGGCCGGAGAGAGAGAGAGAGAGAGAGAGAGATGGAGATGAAGATAGGAGAGAGAGAATGAAGGAGGCGGCTGTGAAAACGAGAGAAAGAAAGGGAGAAAAAAAAGAGATGATATATATGTATAATTAGGGTTAGGGTTAGGGTTTAAACATATATTTAAATATGATTAATAATTTAATTAAGTATTAAATTAAATAATTATGGAAAAATTATTTATAAAATAATACGTACTAGTTACATTAACACAACAGATTACACAAAATAATACGTAATAGTAGTAATAACACAACGGTTTATACAAAATAATACGTAATAGTAATAATAATATAACGGATTATACAAAATAATACGTAATAGTATCAATAACACAACAGATAAATTAAAAAGTTTTTTTACTACACTAAGTTAATTTATAAATATCAAAATCCTTTAAATAAATATAAAATTGTATTATTTTTAAATCAAGAAAAATATAAAATTCTAGAAAATCAAGAAAAATATAAATACTCTTTTTTAAAAATAATAATTGAATATTGTAAAATACTAGAAAATATATTTTAACTAGTATCAAAAATTCACGGTCATTACAAATATCACGAACCTTTTCTAGATCGAGAGGGATCCCTTTAGACGTGGCTATGAATCCTAGGAATTTACCGCTGGCAACTCCCATGAAAGATTTAGTTGGATTCATCTTCAGTTGATGTGCTCGCATGATGTCAAACATCATCTTTAGAACTGCAAGATGATCGCCTTTATTTTGACTCTTCACTGTAATATTATTTACGTAACAATCAATCTTCTTACATAGATGTTCATGAAAGATTGTATTCATTCCATGCTGATAGGTTGCACCAGCGTTCTTCAGTCCAAAGGGCATCACTGTGTAGCAATATACTCTCAATGGTGTTCTGAATGCGGTGTGCTTTTCGTCTTTAGGGTACATTTTGATCTAGTTATACGTTAAAAACCCGTCAATAAAAGACATCCTCTCATACCCACAAGTATTGTTGATAATGACATCTATGATGGGGAGTGGAAATTCGACTTTTGGATATGCAGCGTTTAGGTAACAAAAATCAATGCAAATTCGAACTTTTCCATTCTTCTTAGGCGCGGGGACAATGTTAGCCACCTAGTCAGGGTGTTGTTCCTCTCTGATAATGCCCGAGTAGATAAGTTTTTTGACTTTCGACTCAATCGCCTCCATGATCTCTGGAAGGAACCAATGTTGTTATTGCTTAACGGGCTTCACATCCGGATCAATGTTAAGATGATGCATGACTACTTTAGGATCAAGACCCGACATATCTTCATAATTCCAAGCGAAGACATCTATATATTCTCTGATGAGAGATATGAGGTCTTCTTTCTCGGGTGGTGATAATCTCTCGCTTATAAATATTAGCTTGGGATTGATTTCATCCTCCATGTTGACTTGGATTACCTTATCTTCTGTGGGTGGCTCGCGTTATTCAAACCACATATCCAATAAAATGTTAAAGTGTTTGATCCAAGGATCGTTGGTTGACGTAATCACCATTTCATCATCCTCCTTTGCGTCTTCATCTGGATGACTAGACGAAGTCATATTCACAGACACGTTTTTAAAGAATGCTTCGATGCTCACATCGGATTCCCACGATGATGTTCCAGATGAAAGGTCTTACCATAGACAATCATTGGCTTCATTTTCTAAAAGGGAAGGGGTTGAAAAATAACCTAACCCTCTTCTAGTTTTATGATAATAATCAGGTGGCTTTCTTTCTGGAGTGAAAGATCGAATTGGTGTTCGTTTTTCTTTCCCGAAGTTTAAACCTTCCTATTTATCAAAGTCATAACCCATTCTTCACATCAGATGGATGGAATTGGGTTCATAATAATAAAATTGTGGGAATCAATATCTTCATTTGAACTTTCCCGCTTGGGTAACTCAGAATTGACTTTACCAAAATAGATTGACTTTTGACCATTCCTTTTAGACGGGACCATGAAGAAGGCTTTCTACACATCTTCCATCTCTTCGAATGTAGCAAAGGATGATTTGAGCGGCAAATCAAGTGATGCCTCAACATACAATGTGTGCCATGGATCCATACCTGCATCTATATCTGTCTCTGCTTTCTCATACTCAGAGGACACATCAGACAAGTAAGCCAAATTGAAATCTTTATTAATGTACCACTCGCCCTCACTTAGTACATCATTATTATTGAGCTCATTCTAGCTCATTACATTCAGATCTAATTCCCGCGGACACTCTTCCTCAGGCTCAGGCTCGACATCTGCTTCGTTGCCACTGTAGTCAGCTTCCTTCAGGTGCTCTGGTTCTTGGGAGTCCAAATAGAAGATTGAGTCGGTGTGGAAATTTTCCACACCTCTGAAAGGTTGCTTTTCTGCCATCAAGATTTTGACTTCTCCCTCATTATCGGCATATTTCATTACCTGATGAAGGGTGGATGGGATGAAGCAATTCACATGAATCTAGGGCCGTCCTAACAGTATATTGTAGAATGTGTCCGCATCTATGATGTAACAAGTCACCTCTGACTTGAGATCTCTAATTTGATACCTAAGTTTGATCTTTCCCAAGGGTCGGATGTTGTTGGCGTTGATGCCGAAGATCGTAGTTTGGGTAGAGCTCAGTCGATGCAGGGGAATCTCAAGGACTTGTGTAACTCTGTACGACATAATGCTGAGTGCAGAGCCCGGATAGACTTGGACAAGGATGATCTTAGAGGACCTAATATACCCTGTATAATATAGTGGTCTATCATGCTTGTGCTTTAATGCATATCTTCTTGTGTGAATGATATGCATAGCAAACGTTTTACAGCTTATAAGCATTATGCGCAGGAACGCCCTTCAGTAACTTCTGGGACTATAGGAACTTATATAATAAAGCTCTCTGTGTTCGTTAAAGCTTTAATCAGGGCCTCCCTCATGGTCTTAGACAGTCGCAAGAGCTCATACAGGGTGATCCTGGCCGGAATATTAGCCAACTGTGCCAGAACATTAAAACGGATGGGAGTGTTTGATCCTCCAGCTTCTCGAAGAAGGTTTTTGTTATAACGGAGCTCCTTCTATTTTCCTTTGTTTGTAGGCTTCTTAAGATTAGAACCCCCAGCCTCTTCAGCCTATTCTTCTACTTCTTGACCGACTTGATCATACTTTTTCAAGTATGTCTTCCCTGATTTGGTGCCTATTCCAAGGGTTGCTTCTTGGTCGGTAGCGAGGACGATCGACTCCTCTTATGAGTCAGTGAGGGGGACCAGATATGTGTCATCTTCATTCAGAGAGGGTCTAATCATGTTGGATGTTCTAGCCTTTGCCTCTCTTTTTATTTGCTGATGTGCTTGTCCACTGTTGATCTTTAAGCAAATCGGGATGTACCCACATTACCTCTCCTTTTGGAGTAGTAAGGGGTACCAACCCTTTCTCTTTCTGAACATGTAGATTAGTATTTTTCAAGTGTAGCTCTGCTTTAGGATTAGGCATGACCCCATCAGGAGTTGTAATAAGTGGAAAGTCTCCGAACTGGACTAATATCACATTAGTAGAGACGGTCTTCTGTTCTAGCTTCAACTTGAGCACATCGGCGTCGACTAGGGCTTGCAAAATATCCGTAAAGATGTAACATTTCTTTATTGGATGTCCAAGCATTCTATGATAGTGATAGCAGTTGGGATCGTCCACTTTTTCTGCCTCTTCCGGTCTCTTTACTTCAGGGAGCTTTAATTTATTGTTCTTCTGAAGTAGCTGGAATAGAGTGTCCACATGGTCCTCTTTGAAAGAGTACAGTTTGGGTGCTCTTGGTTGACATGATGTCTTACCCTGCTTGGCAGGTGGTGCTCGAGTATTGGTATCAGCGGCTAACATATCCTTTCCCTTTGATCAGGGAGCGTTGCCTTAATTGCATTGCACCGGTTGCTTCTGTTTATTGATCTCTTCTGCTTTGACCCAGGCAACAATCTCTTCTGCCAGCTCTTCTTGGGAGACTAGTTGTTTCTATGATTGACATTCCGCGACCCCCATTTGAGCCAAGATATGGGTTTGCAAATTATGTTGATAGGCTTCCACTAGAGTGGATTATGTCATGCTAGCCGGACATCGCAAGGCCATGCTTCGGAATCTCTTGACGAAGGCTTTGATAGAATCTTCCTTTCTTTGTTTGGTCACAAGAAGAGTAGGGACGGAGACTTTAGTGTCATCTTTGAAGAACCTAGCCAAGAACAGCCTTTCTATATCCACCCACTTCTGAATAGAACCAGCCAGCAATTTCATGAACCATTCAAAGGCAACTCCCTTAAGGATGCCAATGAACAAACGAGTTAATATGGTATTGTTTGATATAACATCTCCAGTTTGTGACTTGAAGTAGGAGATATGTTGGTTCGGTGACCCTGTACTGTTAAAGGCTTGTAGAATCAGAGCCTTAAATCTCGGTAGATAAGGAGCTACATCCCATTCAGCGGGATAAGGCCTCACAACTCCTTCTTCTTGGAGCTCACTTCTGTTGGCAATAGCATTGAGGCGGGCTTCAAATTCTTCCATTTTGGTCGACTGAGGATTTTGCTCATTCTCAACTTCTTTCTCTCCTTTAGAGGATGATTCTACGTCATGAGTTTCTTGCTTAGTAGTTTCATTCACTCTTTGTTTCCCCTTCGATATGGACGATCCTCCTTTCCGGGAGGATTCCTGCCGAGGTTGTGACTCGGCTTTCTGAGAATTGGCCCTATCCACAATAATCTAAGCCATCATATCTCGAATTTGATTGATGGTTTCCTGATGTGCTTCGAGCATGGCTTGCTGTTCATCAAGCCTCTTTGTAAGATCTCCAAAATTTTCTACCATGTAGGCAAAGCTCTTATGTCCAACGAAAGAATTTGAAGATTAAGACTCTGTAATAGCTGAGTGTTCATCATTAAAATTCACTCCTCTAGCCAATCTTCGATAATTGACAGGGAATGGCTCC
Source organism: Asparagus officinalis (assembly GCF_001876935.1). NCBI lineage: Eukaryota > Viridiplantae > Streptophyta > Magnoliopsida > Asparagales > Asparagaceae > Asparagus > Asparagus officinalis. The sequence continues at coordinate 52,852,001 of NC_033801.1, forward strand.
TGTTCGCGTCCGAGTGCATTGGTAGATTCCTTCAAACTTGTTCGTGATTTCTCTGACGCTCAAAGAATGATCCGTCTCTAATTCATTAAAACTAGGGATTGATGACTTCCCTCTACCAATCACATTGATAGTGACTTTAGGATACTCAGCCTCTAAAGATTTCTTCTTGTAATGACGTTGTTGTTTGTTAGGTCAAGCAACGTCCGTCAATTAATCGAACACTGACCGCCTAGGTATAAAGGCACAACATTAGCATTCTGAGAGGACCACAAAAATAAGTCGCTGATATTGACATGAATGTGTGACTTGTTGCACCGGTCTTTCTCTCGATAAAAGCTCCCTTAAATCAGAGACTTGTGTAGAATCTCTCACTGAACGTGAGGTTGAAGCTGGAACCCCTTTGTCCATCAGTAGACGGGACTGGTCCTTGGTAAATATGAATCATAAATCGATGTTGATCTTTTTGTACGTGACATACCACATCGAGCTTTGGAGAAGGGACACGAGAGTCGCGTTTAGCATTTGGAACGCAAGAAGTGCGTTTGAGAATGGGTACGCAAGTGTTGTGTTTTGTTTGAACAATGTAGGCTTTGGGTCTGTGTTTTGTTGGTGAAATGCTCCCTTGGCGGTTGCGTTCTAATTGAGTAACACGTCCCTCAGGGCTGCGTTATGATTGAATAACGTGCTCCTAAAAGCTACGTTTTGATTGGATAACGTGCTCCTGAGAGTCGTGTTTTGGAGAATCAACGCTTTATTGAGGTCTACGTTTCGATTAAACAATGCGCCACTGAGGGTTGCATTCAACTTGGCTTTCATGGAGCTCATGCTTGGGCTCATGAACACGAGGCCCGTGTTACATAGAAAAAACGCCGAGCTCAGGGTTGCATTTTGGCTCACAAACATGAAGCTTGCATTGATCAAAAGATCAACTTTCTCGGAGTTGTACTCGTTGCATGGTTCTTCTCCTTCGTCGAGTAGCATTCTTCTTAGCCAATCTTAAGGTTTTTGAAGCAGCATCACCATTTGTACTGATTAGGGTTGTCGTCGCAATGGGCCTTTTGTGACCCGATATCCGTTGTGTTGGCGCGGGTATGGAATCTTCAACTCAAGTGATGATTGGATGAAGCTGAGCCCACCACTGTAGAGGAGAGGCTGTCTGAGAAATCTATACCAAGGGAAAGGCCTTCCTTTGGTTATTCAGCTACAATTGGAGCTTTAGTCTCCTGAGAAACTTTGCGGACCTTGCGCATTGCCTTAGGGCTAAGGGATCCGGATGACAGTGCCTCCTCGTACTTGGCTTGATCAAACTCTACAACAAGAGTTTTAACTATAGTTGCAGCGAGATTGACGTCGGATTGCGACACCACTTCTTCATCAGTGAAGCTCTTCCCTAAAAGAGTTATCATCTTTTGTTCGTTGGGAAAATTGAAGAAGAAATTAGAATAAAATTCTATATTAATCTCCCAAACTGATTTAGGAAAAGAATAAATACAATCTTTCACTGTAATCCCTCTCTAACTGACTTAGAAAAAAGGAATTATACTTTCTTTTATCGGTTTCCCGATTTATAAAAGAATGAAGGGATCAACGGAGACCCTCCCCTTTGTTTAAAACTGGGTTCTTCTTGGTGTCAATAGGAACTTGATTCTTGTATCCCGTTAACGATCCGAACGCTTCGACTCATAGAACACGATCTATTCCTTTTGACGGGAAGAACTTGCAATGCAAGTTTAAAACTCTCAAGAGTTTAGGAACTCTAAACAAGTTAAGGAACTCGAAATAAGTTTACAACTCTGTAAAGAGTTAAATTAATCTAACTGAAATCAGTTTATAGCCAAGAATGAATAAAAGTTCCAAGAACAGCTCCTAAAGATGCTCCAAGAGAATATCGCCGATCTCCTTTGGTGGTATTTTGATCTCTAAAAGTTCAGCTTGAACCGTCTATCTCCAGAAGATCTACCTAAAAAGCTTAAGATCCAAAGATCCCTAATTAAGCTGATTTTTTAGCTATTTATAGGGGATTAAGGGGTATAACTAACCCCTAAAATCGCTCCTAAGTGGGGTGTAACCCCCTCAAATCGTGGGAAATGATTTCTGGAACCGTTCAATTCGTGTTTGAACGAGTCAAACGTAAAATTTGCATTCGGGGCATGAACTCTACGTCCTAGACTTAGGATGCAGAGTTGGACTCTGCATTTGAGGCTGAAAACACAGAGGTGGGTACTGCGTTTTGTTGCTTAGAACGCAGAAATGAGCTCTGTGTTTTGTTCTTGGAATGCAGCGGTGAGCTATGCATTTTGCGTTGAAGAGACCATTGACTTGTAGTATCTTTAGTTAGAGCATTACAAAGATCGTGATCTTCATCTCGGCTCCTTGGAATGTGAGAGTCGTCAATTGTAACTCCTGTTGATGATTGTGAAGGTCGTTGAATCAGAACGTTCATCGGTAGTTGTGAAGGTTGTTACATTATAACCTTCGTCGATCGTTATGAAGTTCTTCAATTTGTACCCTTCTGAAGTCGTTGAATTGTAACCACCATTATCAGTGCTTGATGGGAATTAGCTATCTGCAGTAATTTTTAAACAGCCTACACAAGTATTAGGACGTGGGGCATTAAATTAGGGTGCCACTTCGTGTTTCGAGTGAACCGCTTCAAATTTCAAACTGGATCTGACCTAGTTGCTTCGAAAATCACCGCATCCTTTGAAATCCTTCTATGCATTTCCTTGAAAGTTTATAAGTGGCCTCTTGATGTCAAGGGAATCATTTTATGAACTTTTGTTCTGACAAATTCCTGATATTCCTCTAAGTTTTTTTAGGAAAAAATCTTCCATGACGTCTCAAGTTTCAACCTCTGGCTGTAGTGAGGAGAGACTTGCTATTCTTCTACTTATCTACTCGAAGGTCCATATAGACAATCTGGTGGGGTTGTATTATCAGTACAATATCCCCCGGACTCTCACATTGGTAGCGCCAGAGATGAGCGAGCCAGTGTATCGCCATGGCGAGGGTCGAGTGCCGCTATACCTAGCCCACTTGGAGCATGGCTTATGACTTCCCTTACACCCCTTTATTAGGGAGGTGCATGTCGCTCTAGGAGTCTCCCCTTCCTAATTCTATCTAATCGCAGTGGGGATTCTGGTGGCTTTCATCATCGTTTGTCACCATGTTGGAGTCCAACCAAGCTTGAGATTGCTTGGATATTTGATCAGCATGGGGTCGGCCAAGAAGGATTCGCATTACTTCTACCACTATCGTGGTGAGTTCCAACTTGTCTCAGACTCTTTGGAGTTGGATGAGGACTAGAGGAGGTGATTCATGTGGGTTTATGGTGGCGACAGCGTCTTTGCCTGCTTGGGCTGGACGGAGGTGAATGAAGATGCTTTAAGGCCAGTCACCCTCAATGATTCTGATATGATGAACCTAGAAAAGGTCCGTCCTTATGCTGGTCTGTTGTCGGCAATAAAAATTTCCTTTACACAAGAGAACTCAAATCTCACATGTTTGAGTTTGCCTGCATGCTCAAAGCAAACAAAGCGCATCTACATTCAGGAGGCCAAGTAAAGCAAGCCTGTTTGCTTGACTTGCCAGCGCAAGTGGCAAGTCAAGCTTGCCTGCATTCAAGAGGCTAAGCAGAGCTCGCCTGCAAGCTTGACTCGCAAACACTTGGCTCGCCTACACAAGCCAAAGTTTGCCAACACTTGGCTCGCCTGCACGAGCCACTCGCAAACACTTGGCTCGCCTACACAAGCCAAAGTTTGCCAACACTTGGCTCGCCTGCACGAGCCAAAGTTTACCAATATTTCTTAACTCACTAGCACGAGTTAAGCTCGCCTGATTGTTGAGCCTGCCTGCATGAGTTCAGCGCTGCCCGTTCACTTGACTTGCCAGTACACGAGTCAAGCTCACCTGATTTCTCGGCTCGCCCGCATGATTCGATCTCACCTGAAAGCTACGCTCGCCCGTACTAGTAAAGCTCGCCTATAGGGAGTTCGCCAGTACAAACCAAGCTCACCTACAAACTCAAGTTCGGCTAACGCTTGAGGGGCCCGCCATCCGACCTCCGCCTAATCGCCAAGCTCGCCTGCAAGCTCGCCTGAGCATTCAGACATTGCTCAAGCTCGTCTGTAAGCCTGCCAGCCTCGCCTGAGCAGTGCAAGCGGCCGCTTGCTTGTGGGAGTGGGCCTACCCATGTCCCACATCCTGAGTGATGGAGCATAGCTCTCATCACCTATAGTGGTCACATCCCACAGCTATAGGGGAGGTTATGGTGCTCCTCACCCCTAAGTCATCACATCAAACAAGTCAAGGGATTGATCATACCTTTCCTTACCTATTTATAAGCCACCTTTGGTAACATGAAAAGGGGTTTTTTTTAAAAAAAAGAGCTTCAGAGACTTTTTGGAGAGGTTTGGAAGCTTAGCATTTCTAAGACTCTTCAATCAGAGGCCTTTTTGTTGTTGGCTTGGTGGGCTTGAGTGGCTGAGCATCTTGAGAGCTTGGTTGGACATTCTTAAGCAAAAGCTTGGATTGTTGAAGTAGACTCAATCTGAACTCTCAGATTTGAGACTCTTGGCTCTTTGCAAACTCTGCTTGGATTGTTGAAGTAGACTCAATCTGAACTCTCAGATTTGAGACTCTTGGCTCTTTGCAAACTCTTACATATTATCCTTCTCTAAGTATTTAGCCTTGATACTCATCAAGCTCGGGTAATCAAACTCAATCACACAAGAGCTTCTACTACGTACTGAAGCTTAACCACAATTTCGATCGGATCGTCCAAGGGAAGCAAACTCGATGCAAGCATTCGAGGGAGACGTCCTATCGCTACCAAAGACCCCATGTTAAACAAGATGAGCATTCTCTTCGCTTCTGTTGTAACTTGATTTCTTGATTAGTAACAAGTCATTCTTATTAATACAAATCTTCTCCTTTCCGGAAATCAATTTTACTCTCCTACAGAAGATGGCTGAAATTCCCTAGAGGGTGGTGAATAGGGTAAAGAGGCAATAATTGTGTAATTAAAAAATAACAATGCAGCACACCAACTAAATAAGATGCAAAGACAATAAAAGAAATGAGTTTAGAGAATAGTTAGTCAATGTTGACACGCGACATGTTCACGAGATTCGGTCCTCCGACCTACGTCCTTGCTCCCCACTACCGAGGAGAGATCCACTATCACATCCGGTTTGGAAGCCGGAACTTCTTCACAATAATCTCCTCTTGAGATTTTACAACCCACACAAGTGAGCTCCTCGAGATCGATCTCTCCACCTAATCACAATATAAGAAGGAAAACTCTCACAACAATTCTATGACAAGGATCAAGAGAGAACAAGAAAAGCTCAAGAGTTATGGTGTGTGGATGTGAGAAAAAAAAGGCTTAAACAAACTTGAGAATGATTAATTGAAAATTAGAGCTCAAGAACACTTAGAGAATCAAACTGGGGATTTTTCTCTTTCTCAATTAATTACAGAAGTTATAAGGGTGGTTGGCTATTTATAGGAGCCCCAAACCCTAGCACAAATCACAAACTAGACAGCAAATCTTGGAAAAACAGCACAGTACAAAACTAGCTGTTAACAGTGTTATAAGTCGACTTGCTACAGTGTATAAGTCGACATAAAACTAGCCGTTACAGGCTTAAAAACAAACATAAGTCGACTTATAAAAAGACATAAGTCGACTTACTACATATAAATCAACTTATAGCGTCTATAAGTCAACTCAGCAGAAGTAAAACGCAAATCCCAGAGTAGTTCATAAGTCGACTTATCAGAGTTATAAATCGACTTATGAATGCATAGGGATTGTGCATGTTTTGAAAATGAGCTTTTGAGTGCCCGAAAAAATATCAAATAATTCTAAAAAATATAAAACTTTGTTAAATGTTTATAAACACATAAATAACCATGTTACAAAAAGAATTTTCTAGTTTGTATTTCCCATTTGTGAAAACCACTGAATTTTTAAAATAGTTCAAAAAACAATGTTTTGTGAAAGTGTGTGTGTGAACCCAATGAGCTTCAAATGTTATCAACTTAATAACTTGTTTATATTAAGAACTAGAGAGAAATAAAAATACAAATATCTCACATATATGAATACAATTCTTTGATCTTGATATTTACCCATATTTTGATAAAGCTTCACTTTTGTATTGTACTCTTGAAAGTTTTGCTTCATCATAATACCTCCACCTCCTTGGATATCATTGTTGTAGCTCTTTGTTCCATCCAATCCTCCAACTTTGACACTAATATACTTGAAAAATTATAATCTACGCAATATAGCTCAACAAGCAATTAGCTCCAATAATGGTGTTTGTAAATCATTATCAAAACACAAGGGCTAACAATCTTTCCCTTTTTTATGATGACAAACAACTATTATTCAAGAGAAAATAAAATTAAATATTTTCTTATAGTATAAATAGTTGTACCCCCTATCTATAAGGCTCTCTCCCCTAACTATGTTCACAAATGAGGAGATGTTTATCCCCCTTTGGCACCATAAAAAATGGGGTAGATAAGACAAGATGCATGCAAAAACCCACAAGATACTCGTCAAGTGTTGGCCTACCCATGTCACATTTCTCAAGTGTTTGGATTTACGACCTCTCCCTAGGCATTACTACCAACCTACTCCTCTTGGAATTGACCTCGGTCTCTCCCAACCACTAACACAAAGTATCCTTGTATGTTTAAACATGTTTATACAATGAATATAAAGCAAATATTGAGATATAAAAGTGATAATCCAAAAACCAATATCAAACAAAATCATTAAAACAACCAATCAAAGAATGCACATGCCCAACTCATTTCTTATGCGACAAAAATCTTCTTCACTAAGAGGCGTGGTAAAGATGTCCGCTAATTGTGATTTAGTATCAATATAAATAAGGGATGCATCTTTCCTCTCTATATGATTACGTAAAAAATAATGGCGTACATCTATATGCTTGGTTCTAGAATGCAAAACGAATTTTTTTAAAATATTAATAGCACTAGTATTATCATAAAACATTTTTGTATCATGAAAATGTAAGTCAAAATCAATTAAATTTTGTTTCATCCATAAAAGTTATACACAATACAAGCCGATGGTAATGTATTTTGCTTCTGTAGTGGACAAGGCAACACAATTTTATTTCTTGGATGACTAAGAAATAAGTGAGTTATCCAAAAATTAACATGTACCACTCGTACTCTTACGATCTACCTTACATCCAGCAAAATCAGCATCACAATAACCACAAAGATCAAAAGAATTGTTCTTATGATAAAATAAACCAAGTTCTATAGTGCCATTAATATACTTGATAATTCTTTTGACCGTAACCAAATGAGACTTTTTAGGAGAAGTTTGAAAACGTGCACATGCACAAACACTAAACATTATATCCGACCTAATAGTGATGAGATAAACTAGTCTACATATCATACCTCGATAAAGTTTTTGGTCTACCTTTTCACCACTTTTATCCATGACCAACTTGATGGTTGTGTTCATTGGAGTTGTGGAATATTTGGAGTTCTCCATCCCGAATTTTTTGATCAACTCTCTAGCATATTTGCTTTGTGACACGAATATTCCATCCTTTGTTTGTTTGACTTGGAGACCAACAAAGAATGTAAGCTCTCCCATCTTTCTCATCTCAAATTGATCTCGCATAACTTTGTAAAAATCCTTGCACAAAGATTCATTAGTAGCACTAAAAATAATATCTTCAACATAAATTTAAACCAAAAGGAAATCATTTTTCCTTTTTCTAACAAAAAGTGTATTATCAATTTTTCCTTTTGAAAAACCATTATCAGCAAGAAAACTTGAGAGGCGAGCATACCAAGCTCTAGGAGCTTGTTTTAACCCATATAAAGCTTTTTGAACTCAGTAAACAAGATTTGGAAATGAAGAATCAATAAAGCCGGGGTGTTGCTCAACATATATCTCTTCTTCTATAAAACCATTCAAGAAAGCACTTTTAACATCCATTTGAAATAACTTAAATTTTTTAAAACTAGCAAATGCCAAAAAACATCCTAATTGGTTCTAATCTTACAACCAGTATAAAAGTTTTATCATAATCTATGCCCTCCTCTTGATTGTATCCTTGGGCAACTAAACGAGCTTTATTCCTAGTCACTATACCAAATTTATCAAGTTTATTTCTAAAAACCCATTTAGTTCCAATAACATGAATATCTTTAGGTCTAGGAACTAGTTTCCAAACATTGATTCTTTGAAAATAGTTCAATTCATCATGCATACTTAAACCCAAAACTCATCTTTTAAAGCATCATATGTTTAGGCTCAATTTGGGATAAGAAAGCTACATTACCACATTCGCTTATTACTTTTGAGCGAGTCATGATGTCTTTAGATGGACTCCCTATAATTTGTTCCTTGGGATGATCTGGTGCAACCTGTCACGCCCCGCTTCCCAAAATACCCGGGAATCGGAACGTGAACAAGCCCGCGACGTATTAGATTGAGAAGAAATATATACTACTATTTTTTTTCTCTTCTTTTCTTCTCAATCCAATACGCTAAGCGTCTGGAAATAAATACAATGCAAAGGCACAGGCCCCCGATCACAATCAGCAAGAATATAATAGACAACTCAGAATAAGAAATAAACATATCATCAACAGATCATCCCAGACATAAAATATGGGTTCAACATACCCTTACTACAACAACAGTTCAACTAGAAAATAAGAAATACATAGTCCATAACAAAAGGAAATACTAACAATATAACCAAATCCGACACCAACTATAGAAAATACTATAAGAGTGTTCTATCAGCTACTACAGAAAGATAAACACATCTAGGCTTCAGTTTGTTCTTCCACTCCATCGGAAGGACACTCCGGCTGGGTATACTCCGGCTCTGCTGCATCATCGAACTGAACCTGTTCGTCTCCTAAGTCTGACGTACACCAGAGAAAACAGGTGTACGTCAGGTGCATGGCGCACGGCAAGATCTCACATGAACAGATATTGCGGTCTAACGACCCATACTATGATAATAATGATACTATCAAGAAAGACAACAAAGCATACAACTGAAATCTAATGGTAACACGCAGCTAAGTGAAAACAGTATCAGGGTCAAATACTAACCAACCTAAATCTCAGTGGTCCACACCTCACACAGAGTCAACGCTCCTGTCATCGGATAACTGGCTGTTCACAAATCCCCTACGCGCATCCAATACCGCTACACGAATCGGTCAGAGGACTACACGCAATCCAATTTCGGCCTGGTCCGAACTCAAGCAGAACTCGGGTGACTATACAAATTCACTGACTAAAGTGACTACACGAATTCACTTTAGCCCAACAAACCAACCCCAGCGACTACACGAATTCACTGGTGCGAGCCTGGAAGATACATCAACAGTCTTATCCGATCACATGAACACTGACTTCCCCATCCCAACTCTTCTCGTTTTTTCTAAGTTAACCATAATCTCATTGAAACTCGGGTTCACCGCCTAAACTCACACATGTCACTAAGTCCGTTCATGACGCACAAGGCTACTAAGTCATGAACTTCTAAGGGTTCTCAAACACAACATGGACAATCAATGCAACTAATCATGTACAATCATATCATATCATATCAGATAATCAAGGTTAAGAATTTGGATCATAAAATTGTTCTTAAAATAATCTTCTGAAATAGTAATTTATTTACTTCAAAATAATTCCTTTTTTTTTAAATAGATTCTTTTCTCATTATAATAATTCAAAAAATAATCTTTTAAATAATAAAATTCATAAATTCAAAAATGATATAAATTCTCATTAATTCACAATATTCTATTTTCACAAATAATTTCCTTTTTTAAAATATTTATCATTCACAAATAATTTCTTTTTAAAAATATTCATCATTCTAAAATAAATTCCTCCACAAGATAATTTCTAAAAATTATTATAATTACTCTAAAATGGTTCTTTTTTTTCAAGATAATTCCTTTTAAATTATTATAATTTTCCTAAAATAATTTCATTCTCAAATAAATTCTTTTTAATTGATATAATTATCCAAAAAATGATTCTGCTACCGAAATAAATTCTTTTTAATTTACCATAATTATTCTAAAAATACTAATTATCTTTAATTTACCATAATTATTCTAAAAATACTAATTATCACATAATTACGATTTATCTAATATTATTCATCAAACAACCCACGCAGATAAATATATCGCAAATAAACTAAGCAATTAATTTATAACAGGTATAAAATTCAGATCTGAGCAAGTGGGATCTTGCCTTGGGTATATCGTGGACTGTATTAGGGAGCGTCGGGGTGATTGCACAGCGTTAAGACGGGTTTCGTGGAATCGACGGCTAAAATAACAATTAGAGTGTTAATGCGACGTGCGATATTCGAACGAGTATAACGAGGTGTACATAAGGAGCCCAAGTGAAAGAAATATACCGTGCAATAGACAACACGAAGGGCTACGCACTGGTGAAGGAATTGACGGAAACGGAGGTCGGAGTTGGCCGGAAAACGCGCGCAAAGTTGGCTCCGAGCTGCAGTTTTCTGCAATGAGCTGATTCGAGCTCGCCGGCGGCGGTGGCCAAAGTAGCGGCCGCGGGGTGTTCAGGCGGCGAAGCTGAGACGACGGGGTTGGGCTGGAGTCAACGACGGCGAACGGTAGCTGGTCGGGGCTGAGCTCGAGCTCGAGGCAGAGCTGGGGCTCGGCGGGTTCGTCGGAGATGGAGGTGGAGCGGGGTCGGGTCGCGGCCTGGTCGGGCGGCGTGGGCAGAGGTGGTGGAGATGGGTTTCTTGGTTTTGAAAAGAGGAGAGAGAGAGAGAGAGGGTACAGTGAGATAGATGGAGAGAAAAGAGGATGAGCTGGAGAGTTAAAAAGAGGGATTTTTTAATGAGATAAAGAGAGAGTGAGAGAGAGTGATGGTGATTGAGTGTGAGAGAGAGAAAAAGATAGATTGAGAGAGATTGGAGAGAGAGTAAAAACAATTTAATGAGGGAGAGAGTGCGGGATAGGGTGGTTGGGAGGACGTGGGTTGAGAGCTGGGGGAAAACACGAGGCGGAGGGGTCTGCGTGAATTGGGGAGAGGTATACAGAGTAAACACCGGTGAGAGGAAAAACACAGGGAAAAATATCCCTTTAAAAATAATAATTAAAATACCAGAAAAATTATTTAAACCAGTATTGAAAATTTACGGTCATTACACAAACTTCCATGCCTTGGGGAGTTCTTCTTGATTTTGTTCATTGTTGCCTTTCCTAATTTTTGGTGCGTCCATTGAGGGTTTGTCATTTATTTGCAAAAGCTCCAATCCTCGCTCAATATCATCATCATCCCTAGGCAAACCATCTTGCGAACCTTCATTAGTTTCATCAAAAGTAATGTTTATAGACTCTTCAACAACGAGTGTTCGTTTGTTAAAAACCCTATAAGCCTTACTCCTAGATGTATATCCTAAAAATATACCAATATCAATTTTTGAATCAAACTTATCATGGTGTTCTTTAATGTTTAAGATAAAACATTTGCGACAAAAAATACAAAAATATCCAATATTTGGGGTTTTGCCAAAATAGAGTTCATAAGGTGTTTTCTTGAAAATAGGTCTAATTAAAACACAATTTAAGACATGACAAGCCGTATTGACAGCTTCCGCCTAAAAATATTTTGGTAAATCAAAAGCATTAATCATTGTATGTGTCATCTCTTGCATGGTCCAATTTTTTCGATCAACAACACCATTTTGTTGTGGTGTTCTAGGAGCGAAAAACGTATGAATTATACCATGATGGGCACAAAAATCAAGAAAATGTTTTATTTTGAAATTCACCACCATGATTACTTCTAATTTTAACAATTTTCAAGTCCTCTTTATTTTCAACTCTTTTTACAAAATGAGAAAAAATTTCAAAACATTCATCTTTCTTTGTAAGAAAATTCACCCACGTAAAGCATGAAAAATCATCAATAATAACAAATACATAGTGTTACCTCCTAGAGAGGTAACACGCATAGGACCAAAGAGATCAAGATGTAGTGATTGTAAATGTTTAGTAGTGGATACCTCATTTGTGGATTTGAAGGAATTATTAATTTGTTTACCTTTGCTACATTCCTCACAAAGAGAATCTTTAATATATGTAAGACTTGGTAGTCCTCTTACTAACTTCTTCTTGGATAGCTTAGATATCAACTCTATGTTAGCATGACCAAGTCTCTTTTGCCAAATCCAATGATCTCCATCCACCGCGACAAGGCATTTCACATCTTGATCAATGAACTCATTCATCTCAAAAATGTATACATTAGATCTTCTAAAAGCAACAAAAATAATTTTATCATTTATACTAACAATACATTTATTCGGTTTAAAAGTAATGTCAAAGCCTTTATCACTTAATTGACTAATACTAAGAAGATTATGATTTAATCCTTTAACAAAATAAATATCCTCAATTACGGGAGAATGTGTCTTACCAATATTTACCAATACCTATAATTTTACCTTTCTCGCCACCACCAAAGGAGACATTGCCTCCTTCAATCCTTGATAGGGTTGCAAATAATTCTTTGTTTCCCGTCATATGATGTGAACAACCACTATCAAGGTACCACAACTCCTTATGTCTTGTGTGAGACGTTCCTTACATGTAAACTAGTTGTAGAACATTTAAGTACCTAAACTTTGGGTCCTTGAATGTTAGTATTTTTGGTACCCTTAGGTACCCATATAAACCCATAATAATGAGCATTATCTCTAAATCTACAATGTGTGGAAATGTGATCATATTTCATGCAATATGTACACACAAAATTTTTCTTGTAGGTGGGTGCATGAGATTTGTGATACCATTTTCTATTAATATTATGATAACTAGAGTAAACATGATTATATTTTAATCTATCATTTTTAATTTGTAGTCTTTCAATTTGAGACCTTAGTTGTTTTTTTCAAAGTTTAGGTCTCCATTCATTTTATCTTTTAAGGCAATAGTATCATTTAGTGAGGATGGTAGAAGCCCAAACTTAGAGTTACAAGAATCATGCAATTTTTTGAATGAAGAATATTCTTTTGCTAATTTTTTAAATTCAAAATTTAATTCCTTTAAATCGGCTTCTAGTTTACATTACATATAGAGTGATTCACTTTCGGTTTTATATTGTATCTCATCTTCATGAGCCATGAAGCAAATGTTTGGGTCATGAAGAGTAATCTTGGCCCCTCGTCATCGCTATCCGAATCACTTGGTTCAAATTTATCTCATCCAGCGTACATTGCCTTCTTCTTCTTATACTTTAAGTACTTTTTCCTTTACTTTGGGACAATCCTTTGCAATACGTCCCGGTTTATTGCACTCAAAACATTTACCTACACGAGAGGGAAACTTATTAGAATGATTTTTAAAATTTTTATTCATCGTAATTAATCTTGATATCCTTCTAGAGAGGTGTGCTACTTCTCTAGAGACATCAACTTCACTATCTGATGAGGATGAATCATCAATAGCTCCTTTGAGCGCAATAGTCTTCAATTTTTAGGATGATTCCTCCATTGCTCGTGGGGGCAATTCCTTTTTCTCCTTGATCTTCTTCTCATGGACCTTAAGCTTGCCAATGAGACCATCAAATGAAAGTGTTGTAAGATCATGAGCTTCTTTGATGGTCATACACTACAACAAAATACAACATTACCGACGAAACAAAAACGTCGGCAAAAGTTTAAAAAACATCGGGAAAAACCTTTCCTGACACAAAATGTAGCGTCGCTAACGCGTCGCCAAAAGTGCATCAAGGAAAGTATTTGGCGACGCAAATACACTGCGTCGCCAAAAGTACACTTTTGGCGACGCGTCATGCGTCGGGAAAAGTATATCTTTTAGCGACGCATAATATTTTGCGTCGGCAAAAGTGTACTTTTGGCGACACATGCAGCGTCGACAAAAGCTATGCGTCGGCAAAAGTATAGCTTTTAGTGACGTAAAATTATTCGTCGCTAAAAACTATACTTTTGACGACGCAAGTTAGCGTCGGCAAAAGTGTAGCTTTTAGCGACACGGAGTGAAGCGTCGCTAAAAGCTATACTTTTGGCGACGCAAGATAGTGTCGCTAAAAGCTATTATTTTTGGCGACACAATATAACGTCGGTAAAAGTATAATTTTTTTGTCGGCAAAAGATATTATTTTTGACGAAATCCAAAAGAACCTACATCATTTGCTTACCCTCCTTGAGAACTTCACTTTCTAAAACACACAAGGTTAAAAAAAAGCTAAGACCGTAGTCTATACACCAGCAAGCATAACGACATTATAATATGCAAGAACCACAGGTCAGGTGAAGAAAAGAAAGAAACTTGGATCAAGTAAGCTACAATTTTCAAATGTTCATACTACATAACTGAAGCATCCAATATGACAAATAAACTACAACAACATTACTCCTTCCGGATCTCAGCATCTTTCACCGTAGATTCGACGACTCCAGAAGAAGAATCCAAAGAAGACTTCTTAGAAAGAGGTTTGGTAGAAACATTGTTTAAAGAAGCTCTCTTTACGCCTCTTCCTACAACACCAAGATGGGTTACAGGCCCACAACCATTTGTTGCTGCGGTGGAGACCGTTGGGGAATCGAAACCCCCAGTTGTAACAGCCATCTGTGAAGAATTCAAAGACGTGGCTATTGACTCTTTATTGGAGAATTTGCATCTGAAGAAGGCAATGTAGATGACATCCTTTTCATGATTTCTGAAAATATGAATCGAGGATCTGGCAAGATCTGCTGAAGGTCCTCCAGCTGCATCCAAATAGTGAGCTTAGATTGCCAGTCACAAAAGCACAAAAAAAAATTCAAACAATAACAAATGTGTCAGTAAATACAATAATCATCTTAAAGAAAAAAACAAATCCACAAAAATCTCATCATGTCTCTTGGGAAGACAAAGATTAGAAGTTTGATAAAAAGGCCAACAAAGGGTAAATTGATGCTCAACTTTCTCACCCATATATGATGAAAACATAACACTCACATAGCTAAAAGCAATTAAAATATTAGAAGAGATAAACCTGTTGTTACCTTTCTTTCGAGCTCACTCAATATTCCGCTAAGCACCTGCTTTTCATCTTCTCCAATAGCCCCATCAGCATCTACTTTGTTCGAAGCCTGATTGTCACCCACACTGGAGTCATCAGCAATGTTCACGTTATTAGTTGGCACTAAAACTGTCGGCTTCACGTTGTCACTGAACTACTGTAAGCGAGATTTGCAAAGTGAGATAGCCTTCTTACAGTAAGGAATAGCCTCTTGAACCTTTGCCGAAGCCTCCAACACCAAACATACCCTAAAATTTCTGATTTTCAAGTATTAAGACAGCCAAAGAGAATAATAACTGATCAAAGTTCCTCTTACTACAGTTAAATCTGATAAGATTACCCTTCCTGGTAAAAATGAATTCTTGCATGAGTTCATTAAATACATTTGATAAGGATACAATTCAACCATCCTACGAGTGCCAGGTTCAACCAACCGCTCCAAAATGGACAAAGCTTTCAAATAATCAGTTAAAGATGTCTCAAAGTCCTCTGCAAGTTAAAATACAAATCCTACGTCATATGTCCAATTTCATTAAAAGGTGGATATACAAGTTCAGAGGTTAACCTCTTTCCAGTGACACCTCTCCCAAAGCAGCATAAATGTTTACTTTCTCAATGGTATCTTCTAAGGACTTCTCAACAATGATCCTCGCAACATCTAGCATCTTCCATGCCAAGTCCAGATCAGAGTCATCTTCATCCGCTTCTGCAGATTCTTCATCATCACTATCGCTGCTCTCATTATCATCTTCCTGGTCCTTCTCGCTAGCACCTCGTATGAATCCCAGAGATGCACCATGAGAAAACATATACTTGATAACAATAAACAACATAGATATCTTGCAACAGGTATAATGTACATATGAGACTAATGAGACTCAAAAAAGAAAAATTATATGATGAGTCATTGCTAGTGCACTTCTCGTTAGTCCTGTATTCGCATAATGAGCTCAAAGTTCATTGCTAAGTTAATCATATAATTTGCAGAAACCCATTATAAACAACTCAAACTGGATCATTCCCATTTCCTATAATGAGGCATACCAAATGTTTGCATTCTATCACAAACAACTTGACCATTCATTAAAAGGTGGATATTGTTGTTTATAGTGAGGCATAGGAGGTTTAAATTTCATTGTATTTCCTGATAGATGTTTTCATGTAAACTTGTGAATCTTGTGATATATGTTTAGATATTTACAGCGGTACAGATCTTACATATCGTATCATACATTTATCTTGATCACGGATCACCATACATACAAGTATACATTATGTTCCTAGAAGGATTTTGATGCTCATCTTAATCTCCTCGACGATGAGCAATGGACTTCCGACAAGTCCAAAGCCAAGCCTAAGCATTGTAACATCATTTCAGCAATTCCAGATGATAACAAAGTGGAGATACCGACCCTCACCGATTCCGACAATAAGGTAGACACCTTGATTACCCAAGCAGGGAAGGACTTTGCTAAGAACTACCCTCCGACAGTGAAAAGTCCAGCAAGACCACCAGCGGGACCGTCACAAACAGTCCAACCGAATCCTGACAAGCTGAGTTCAATCGGTCAACCCTTTCGTTTCGACCTACTCACACAACTGAAGAATATTCAAGCCAGGATCACCTTATATGAGCTCTTGCGACTGTCTAAGTCTACCCAGAAAACTCTGCGGGAGGCACTAGCCGACTCAGAGGCTTTTGTCACTTATTTCTCGCCTACTTCGGAAGAAGACGCTAAGAAAGGGTGTCCACAATGCTACCAGACATCCAGATAGAAGATTCCATGCATTACCTTCACTCCTAAGGATATGCTCATCAAGAGTACATCCCATGAACGACCCATGTACTTCACAAGTTACATCGGCTCCTCTCGAGTGGACAGGATCCAAGTAGATCCAGGGTCTGCACTGAGCATTGTCCCCTTGAAGCTCATCAACACTTAGGGGGGCCACAAAAGCAATTGTCTGCAATGTCTACCTCCATCTTTGTCTTCAAAGCCATCGGAACTCAGCCGCTGGGGAAGATCTGCCTCAAGTGTCAGCTGGTTGACATGAAGACGGAAGTGACTTGCTACGTCATCGATGCAGAGCCTTCCTAGAACATGCTATTAGGTCGGCCATGGATCCATAGCAATCGTATAGTCCCATCCATATTACATCAGTGTTTGAAGTATGTGGACGACCGTGATCAAGTAAATACGATGGTCGCTGATAAATAGCCCTTGAAGGGGGTCGAAAACTACTTCACTAATTCTTTACTCTACTAGGACTCTGAACCAAGCAACGAGTCATCAGTCGAGGAACTTGGCAGTGGTAACGAGGCCGATAATGTGTCTGAGTGCAACAAGGGTCTTGTCTTGAATAACGTTGAACCCAATGTAATCGACTATAGGGGCCTTGTTGTAACCAACAATGACGAAGCGGATGGGTTCATCCTGAATGAAGATCCTGACTTTGCTTACTTGTCGTCTAGTTTAGAGTCTAGTAATGATGAGTTTAGCAAATTGGTTGTAGATTTATATAGCAACTCTTCTTTGCACTTTTCCGTGTATTCTTCGTTTGTCATAGACAAACAAATGATCGAGTCCTCACAAGCTACCTTTGTCGTGCCTGCCCGAGGTAATTATCAGAAAGAAATTATCTTTGGAAGGATAGACCAGCATATGCACACAATGTGGGATGAGTCAGATGATGATGAACACGCTCCTCAATTCTCACACTACGACCAAATTGCAAAGCGTGTGATGGAGAGCATGGGTTATGACTTCACCTGCATGAAAGACTTGAACTACGGCAAAGGGCGAAAGACACTCGTCTGACCTGCTTATGTTTCCAAAGGAAAGCCTGACAATTACTTCGGCAAAACTCGAAGAGGGTTGGGTTACACCTCCTCTTCATTAGAATTATATTGCAATTTCGATGAAGATTCCAAAGACGGTCCTTCCGAAGAATCATTGCAATTTCGATGAAGATTCCAAAGACGGTCCTTCCGAAGAATCATTGTCAACATTCTCGATGTGAGATTTAGACGTTAGTGTGGGAGATCCGTTCAGGGAGCTCACAGTCAACATGGCTATAGCCGATCCCGCCGAAATCAGAGAGGATGATCAGATACCGATTTATGATGAAGCATATGATCACCACATCAGCACCTAATGGAGTAGTCGGTTTGGACAACGTGAACCACCCACCGGGGACAAGATACTCTAAATAAATATGGGAGATGAGGATAATCCTAAGCCTATATTTATTAGCGACAGTTTACCTCCCCAGGAGAAAGAAGACCTTATATCCCTTATCCGAGAATATATTAACGTCTTTGCCTAGAATTACGAGGACATGTTTGGCCTTGATCCCCATATTGCTATGTATCGCCTCAACATCAACTTGGACACTAAACCTGTCAAACAACAGCAAAGACTGTTTCGTCCACAAATCATAGAGGCGATTGAAGCCGAAGTGAAGAAGTTTATCAAGTCAGGCTTCATCAGAGAGGAACAACACCTCGATTGGGTGGATAACATTGTTCCAGTCCTGAAGAAGAATGAAAAGATCCGTATCTACATTGAATTCTAGGACCTCAACGCTACATGTCTGAAGGATGAATTCCATTTACACATCACAGATGCCATCATCGACAATACTTGTGGGTTCGAAAGGATGTCCTTCATGGACGGGTTTTCAGGGTATAATCAAATCAATATGCACCCTGAAGATGAGAAGCACACTTTGTTCAGAACTACGGTGGGGGTATATTGTTACACGGTTATGTCCTTCGGACTTAAGAACGTCGGCGCAACCTATCAACGTACTATGGGCGTAATTTTCTGGGATCATCTACGAAATACTGTCGAATGCTACGTAGATGGCTTGGTTGTGAAGAGTCGCAGCAAAAACGATCATCTTCAAGACCTGAGAATGATGTTTGAGCTGATGTGATCCTATCAACTCAAGATGAAACCCACGAAGTCATTTTTGGGGATGTCGAGCGGCAAATTCCTTGGATTAATTCACATAGACCCTGATAAGGTGTAAGCTATTCAAGAGCTTCAACCAACTAGGAATCTCAAGGAATTAAGAGGATTATAAGGATGTCTGGCTTACATCCAAAGATTCATCTCAAATCTTTCGGATAAGTGTCAACCCATCTCCAAGCTGATGAAAAAAGGTGTTTTCTTCGTATGGGATGAGCCTTGCCAACAAGCGTTTGATGAGATCAAGACTAATCTCTCTAATCCACCTGTCTTGGTGGCTCCGGTCTCAGGGAAACCCTTCCCAATTTATGTGCGGGTAATGGAGCATTCTGTTAGCGCCCTCTTAGCATAAACTGTCAACGATGGCCACAAGAAGGGAATCTATTATCCGAGTAGAACCTTGCAGGGAGCCGAACGACGATGTTGTATGGTCGAAAAGGAGTGTTTGGCTTTGGTGTTTGTAACTAAAAAGATGTGATTCTACCTTATTGGTCAAACAATACACGTCATCTCCCGGATGAATCCCATCCGAGTCTTCATGACACAGTCTGAGTCCTTAAATTGGTGTCTGGCAAAATGGGTACTCCTGTTGTCTCAATATGACATCCACTTCATACCGCAGAAGTCAATCAAAGGACAAGCAATCTGTGATCTTATGGCCATTCATCCACTCGAGTCAAAGACTAACTTGTTCAAAGATATGTCAGATGAGGCCCACGAGGTCAACACGACCTCGCAGGGAGACGTTTGGCAGCTATTCTTTGACGGAGCATTGCACGTAAGCACGAGTGGGTCTATCGTCATAGGAGTGGGGGTGGTCTTGGTTTCTCCGCAAAAACACGTTATTACCCTGAGCTTTCTCTTTAACCGAGCCGTGTACCAATAATGTGACTGAATACAATGCGCTGCTCATCGGACTCAACTTCACTAAGGAGTTAGGGGTGAATCATCTTGAAGTTTACGGTGACTCTCAGCTCATCGTCAGGCAGATGATAGGGGAATACAAAGTCAGAAACGACGAATTAATCCCATGTCATAAAGCGGCTATCAAACTAGCCGAATCATTTAAAAGCTTCCGCATTGATCACGTACTTTGTTCTAAGAACACGCAAGCGAATGTCCTGGCGTCATTGGCAGCTAATCTAGCTCAACCGCAGGGAACAAGTCAACGCATCACCATCGCAAGCTGACAACTCTTCCGACCGGAGTATGTTCTGGTAGCGAATGCAACTCACCAAGCTACAGGTCAACTCGAGCCGAGAGATTGGCATTCCCCAATCATCGACTACATCTTATACAGCATACTACCCGAAGACGTAAAAGAGCGAGATTCTCTTCGCAAACGCGCTCCGAGATTCTACTACAACTCAATAACAAAGGCATTGTATCGTAAGTCGTACAACGGCATGTTTCTTCGGTGTCTCTTAATGACAAAAGCACAGGAAGTTTTGTGGGAAGCCCATGATGGTACCTATGGTGCTCACCAACCTGGACCCAAGCTTTAGGATCGCTTACAAAGAATGGGCTATTATTGGTCTAGAATGACCCACGATGCTATTGCTTATGCCAAACGTTGCCATGCGTGTCAAATCCATGCCAACTACATTTACAAACCACACGAAAACCTGCACCCGACAGCGACTTCATGACCGTTTGAGACATAGGGATGGATATCATCGAACCGATATCTCTACCATCAGCCAAATATCATCGCTTTATCCGTGCGATAACTGACTACTTCTCTAAGTGGGCCAAAGTCGTTCCCTTAAGAGAAGTTAAGACCGGTGATGTGATCAAGTTCATCAAACATCACATTATCTACCGATATAGCATTCCAAGACGTATCATTCATGACAACGGATCACAGTTTGTTAGTCATGCATTCACTCGGTTCTGTGATAAATTCAGAATACAAAATCTGGCATCCACGGCTTACAATCCATCAGCAAATGGACTAGCCGAGGCTTTCAATAAGATGATCGTCAAGATCTTAACCAAGCTCCAACAGAAAGCGCGATTAGAATGAAAAGCTCGGTGAAAGCTTATGGGCATACCGAACCACAATTTGCACACCGACCGATGCCACACTTTATTCACTGGTATACGGTTGTGAAAATATACTACTGCTAGAAATTTAGATTCCATCCCTACGCGTCGTACTCATAAAGGGTATGACGACTAAACAGAGTTATTAGGGATGTCTCGCAAAATTGGAGGCGTTAGATGAAAAGCAGCTCGAAGCTGAATAACACATTGAGTTCTATCAAGCTCGAATATCCAAGGCTTTCGACAAGAAAGTCGAGCGCATGTCTTTGAAGGAAGGATAGTTGGTCCTCGCTGTTTGACGATCTATGATACTCAACTCCAAGAAGAAAGAAAAATTCCAACTCAAATGAGAAGGACCATTTGTGATAGAGACATTCTATTCAAATGGAGCTATCATCTCGTCAAACCGAATAGAGATAAGATCATAATGGCTATTAACAACAAATTCTTGAAGAAGTACTACCCATAGTCTTTCTTCAAACTCCCACTAAACTATCAAGTTAACGGTCACCTTTGATAGTCATTTCCTTCCAATTTTCCCCGTCAATCCTCTTCAACAGGACGACGGGCCCACACAAAAGTTATCACGTTAACAGTTACCTCTGGCAACTGATTTCCTCTAAATTTTCCCTATCGATCCTCTCCAATAGGACGATGGGTCCACTCCCACTGTCACGTTAACACTACACTTCTGACAAATCAACTTACCAATCCACTTCAATAGGATGGTAAGTCCTCAAAGTCGCTCTGATCACGACAATCCAATCAACTTTCCAATCCTATTCAATAGGTGGTAAATCCTAAAAGTCGCTCCAATCGTGACTATCCAATCAACTTCCTAATCCTTTCAATAGGATGATAAGTCCTCAAAGTCGCTCTGATCATGATAATCCAATCAACTTGCCAATCCTTTTCAATAGGATGGTAAGTCCTCAAAATCGCTCCGATCACGACAATCCAATCAACTTACCAATCCTCTTCAATAGGATGGTGAGTTCTCAAAGTCGTTCTAATTACGGCAATCCTATCATGTTAACATTAAATCGTCAACAAATCCCCCACCAATCCTCTCTAATAGGGTGGTGGGTCCACAAAACTATAACGTTAATAATTACCTCTGATAGCTAACTTCATCATTCCCGCAAATGATATTGTCTAATTAGTCATCACACTCATACATCCCTGAATGATTTGATGCACTCTGGGCATTCTAATATCCTTAGAACAATCGATGATAGTAGCCTACCAAGCGATGTGGTACTATTCTAATCAGTCGTCACACTCATATGTCCCTAAATGATCTAATTATCCCAACATTTTCATTCCCGCAAATGACGTTGTTCGTCGATAATGGCCTACCAAGCGATGTGCCCTATCGACTGCCCAAGCCTGAGTAACGACCTACCAAGCAATGAATCGTTATTCGGACCCTCAACCGATCACTTATACAAGTGGTCGCTCATTTTTGGGCTAAGTTGTTATATTTAACGACATGGCTTAACCTAATTACAGCTTAACAGTAGTAATTAACCTAACCCGACGCCTCGAACAACTACGGGTAGAGAAAAAATTTTAGCATTAAGTCTAAAAGAAACTTCTCGACAACTCATCATACTGAGGGGAATAGTATGACTAGTCCGATTCAAAATGATAATCAGTAAAGACAAATCAAACACGTTGATAGCTGAGAGTTTGCTAAAAATCCTATGTTTGATGGGCTCAGGAAACAATGCTTAGGTTGAGGCTGTGAGGGGAATTACGAAGCAGACGCAGGAGTGGTCTCTTCTTCCTCATCATCCGAGATCGTGATAAGTTCGGGTTTGATGGGCACAGACCTCACTGGTCTCCTTTTGTGGGTCATCTCCTCGTATCGGTCTGCCTCTTCTGCGATGAGGGGTTTCTTGCTAGAAGACGTTAGGGTGCGAGACACAACAGTTGGTACTTCTTCTCAAGCTGCAAAATACAACGAGAGGAAATTAGAAACTTTGACTCAAAAGATCAAAAATTTTCTAAGTCTTGAGAACAGGTGGCCTGTAAAGTGCAGACGAGCTCCATCATGCAAGCGAGTTGACAAAACTCGCCTATCAAGTAATGCTCGCCTGACAAAGGTTAGAGTTCACCTGACAAGATAGTGCTCGCCCATCAAGCAAAGTTTGCCTAACAAGGCAGAGCTCGCCCATCAAACAGAGTTCACCTGGCAAAAGGGAAGCTTGCCTGACAAACCTGAGCTCTCCTGACAAGCAAGCTCGTCGGGATAGCAGAACCTCATCTGAGTAGACGAAACTCACTAGAAGATGAACAAGAGTTTGTTTGTCTTCTCCATTTCTAACACCACAGTTCTTAACTTACTATGGTGAGGTAGAGTCACGCTGGTGGCGATAGCAACAGTGACATCAGTGGCGGCATTGGAAGAAGAAGTGATCCTCCTCCCCTTAGAAGCGATCTTCTTAGGGGTCATTTTGAGATCGAGGGAGAATAAGGATGGAGTTTGGGTTTTCCTTGAGAACTCGAGCGGATGTTTTTTTGAAAGCACAGTAACCCCCCAACGACATAGAAGATCGCTTTATATAGGCGACATCTCGACAGTCGAGATTCGCCAGCTCAGTCAAAACAAGCGGCTCGGATCGCCTGCAACGGTTTGATTCAACAGTTCAAATCGAACGGCCACGGAGCATGGTGGGACGTTCGGAATTTAAAATGAACGGTCAAGAGTTGGCAGTTCAGGTTGAACGGACATGATCACTCGTCGAAACAACGATCGAGATAGAAAGTGATGCCGAATCAACGGCCCAGATCGATCGCGGGAAGTTGAGGCGCCCCCTTAGCTGGCTAGCACTCGAGCCCACCCACGGACATGTGGCTCACCTGCCACCGACTTGGGCATCGCCCCAGCCATCCAGCTCACCTGCAAGCACGAAGCTTGCCTGGCGACGTCTAGAGCTTGCCCGCACATCCACAGCTCACATGCAAACGGCTTGAGTTCGCCTAAAGACTTGAGCTCGCCTGCACTTCATGGAGCTCGTCCAAAGGGCTCAACTCAACCAAGGGGCTCAAATTCGCCCAAACTAATGAACAGTCAATCTGATTTAGGTCTAAAAACTTTGAACGGGGTTTTATAGGCAATAAAAATTGCCTTTACACAAGAGAACTCAAATCTCGCCTATTTGAGTTCGCTTGCGTGCTCAAAGCAAACAAAGATCGCCTGCATTCAGGAGGCCAAGCAAAGCTCCCCTGTTTGTTTGACTTGCCAGCACAAGTCAAGCTCGCCTGCGTTCAAGAGGCCAAGCAAAGCTCACCAAGTCACTCTCTGCTGCAAGTCTTAGACTATCGCCAACACCATGCTCGCTGCACGACGCCAAAGTTCACCACACCTTGGTCTAGGCTAGTACAAGCCAAAGTCGCGGCAAAAATCATTACGAGTCAAGCTCGCCTGATTGTTGAGCCCGCTTGGATGATACAATGTAAAACCCCAAAAATTTGAATATAGTGTGATAAATAATTATAAATATGTTATATGGTGAAAATAATGTATTTTGATGTTTGAGTATGATAGGAATTGATTTGAGATCAATTCAATGTATATTTGTGAATATATGAGTGTAAATACACAAAACATGCACAAAGGCCAAGAGTGAAAATCTGAGAATTTTGACCAGTTGAGAGTTTCTATGTTTTGCACACTGATTCATTTAGAATTTGGAAAAGTGTATAATAACAAAGTTGTAGGTCTCTTCAATAGCTTTCCAACAAATCTTAGATCACCTCATTCTGAGATCGGATAAGAAGGTTACAGCCTTTATATCAAACCCCAGTCTGAGCATGACCAGGGTTCTGGGTCATGCTCAGACTGGGGTTTGATATAAAGGCTGTAACTTTCTCATCCGATCTCAGAATGAGGTGATCTAAGATTCATTAGAAAGCTATTGAAGAGACCTACAACTTTGTTCTTATACACTTTTCCAAATACTAACTGAATCAGTGTGTAAAACATAGAAACTCTCAACTGGTCAAAATTCTCAGATTTTCACTCTTGGCCTTTGTGCATGTTTTGTGTATTTACACTCATATATTCACAAATATACATTGAATTGATCTCAAATCAATTCCTATCATACTCAAACATCAAAATACATTATTTTCACCATATAACATATTTATAATTATTTATCACACTATATTCAAATTTTCGGGGTTTTACATTCTTCCCCCCTTAAAAGAATTTCATCCTCGAAATTCAGAAATCATATCTAATACATAATGATACTTGAAAAGCATGACGATGGTCTAATCCAACCCGCACACATACACATCTCAAAATATTTAATCTTGATAAGCATATAGGGATATTTATATTTAACATTCCAGAATGACTATATTCCCACTCAACCCTTAATCGAATGGAACTAGTACGTCGGGCGAAAAATCCAAACAAGGAACCCCCCATATATATACCATGTGTTCCAATATATTAAGAATTAAGCTGAAATATCCTCATTCTAGCGTTAAATCTAAATATAACCACACAAATAATCGCACACATAAATCAATCCACTTCCTCAATAGGTGCAGGAAGTCGCGCGGCATAATATCTTTGCGCTCCTGAAAATCATCTTCGATGTCTACACTTAACCATCTAAAAAGTAAATACCCCCACTTAACCCCTAACTAAATGGAACAAATACATCGAGCGAAAAAAATCCAAACAAGGAACCCCTCATATTATACCATATGTTCCAAGTACTTAGGAGATAAGTGTTAGTACCATCATTTTAGTGTTAAGTATAAACATCGCCATACACATGGACTATGAGCAAAGAGGTGTAATTGTCAAAGGTATATGTGGAAAGATATACATATCCCAAACTCGCACGTGTTTTGATGTGCGGGTCTAAACTGATATCCTAATGTCACTCACATATATAGACAAATGTTCCATACTGTAAATTTCATGCTAGAAAAATCAAGGTAAACTATTCGTACACACAATATACACAACAAGACAAAATCCTGCACAAACAGTATCGCGGTCGACCGCAGAGGCCACTCCGGTCGACCGCAAAATGAGCAGAGATGTTCTGCTCGACAGAACACCCGACGGTCGACCGCGCATAGCGCTGCAGTCGACCGCGAGACTGGCAGATGCCAAAATTCAGGTTTTTCTCTATTTCGAAATTGATCCAAACAACCCATCCCTGCTTCCAAACGATATATCACATATTCTAACACATATGAATCATCATATAACAACATTTAGCATGTAAAAATCATCACTAAAAATTGTGAACATGTATACCCATGTTTTAAACTTTATAAAACAGTAAAGATCAAAATTTTAACTCTTAATAAAACGTTTTCAGATTTAGATCTCTTTAACCAAAATCATTGGTGAGCATTTGAAAACTGAAATACTTGATTTTCACATCTCATATCATAAAGATCTATCTATCTACGCAAAATAGTGATTTAGGCTCAAGAAAACTTATTTAAATAGTTAGAAAAGCTCGTAAAAACATGTGTGAGGGATTGGGCGAGATGTTACTCACCTGAGGGGTGTAGATGAACTCCCAAAAACAAGTGAGAACGATCCTCCTTCGCTGAACACCGATGGATCTCACGTCGACTCCTCCAAAATCCTCCAAGAATCGCCAAAGAAAGGGGTTTTAGGGTTTGAAAAAGAGAGAGGAGGGGGCTGATACTATTAGGGTTTTGAGAGCTTCAAAAAGAGTATATATACCTAGGGTAACAACTGGGTTTAGAAATCATATCTAATACATAATGATACTTGAAAAGCACGACGAGGGTCTAATCCAACCCGCACACATTATCTAGGAGATTTACTCATTTGTAACGCCCCGCCTCAGAATCCCGAAGTCGGTACGCTATTAGATCTGATGGACTGGCCTCACAAACCACCACATGTCCTTTCAGCACGTTTTTGTCCTCACTCACGCGCTCCCTGGAAATCTTCCCAGGGGGTCACCCATCCTAGAATTTCTCCAGGGAGCGCGTGAGTGAGGACAAAAACGTGCTGAAAGGACATGTAGTGGTTTGTGAGGCCATTCCATCATATCTAATAGCGTACCGACTTCGGGATTCCGAGGCGGGGCGTTACAAATGGTATGAGAGCCTGGTTAACCGGAATTGTGAGAGCTAAGTGCTATGCGGCGCAAAGTGCTACATCGAGAGGGTGGGAACCACTTCTTGAGGCCGTAGGAGCCACCTCTAGAATCTCACACGGATGGTACGGTCTTGGATGATATGATTTGGCACAACGAGGACGTTGTGAGTTTAAGTGGGGGAGTTTGTAATACCCCAACCCTTGAAAGGGTGATGTGATTAGTATTGATAGATTTGATTGGAATACTCATACCATCAAGATACATCTTCTTTTCGGGAACCCAATTCTTAGAAACTCCAAAGTTAAGCGTGTTTGGCCTGGAGAAATTCTAGGATGGGTGACCCCCTGGGAAGTTTTCCAGGGATCGCCTGAGTGAGGACAAAAACGTGCTGAAAGGACATGTGGTGGTTTGTGAGGCCAGTCCATCAGATCTAATAGCGTACCGACTTCGGGATTCCGAGGCGGGGCGTTACATACAACTCCGATGTTATTCTTCAGGGTAAGTAGAATTAGACCCTTGTTCAGAACTTAACATATATTCTCAAAAAACAAAAGAGGCCCCACGGTGGGTGCCAAACTGTTGATGACTACGACCAAATAGTCAACCGGATCCGGGCTGGGATTGGTTCTGATCCAAAACTGGATCGGTCCCCCTGGGTTCTCGTCGGGATGGGGTAGGGGAGAGTGATGAAGAGGCCACTTTCTTCTCCAACTTTATGCATGGTTCTTGAACGGGGGCTTGACGTCCACGTTGCATAGACAAGAAGAACACGTGAGAGGGTGGGGACCGGTTCCTCCGTGGTTCCTTCGACAGTCAAGTTAGTGAAACTCGAGTGGGGAAGAGGAAGGCCTGAAACCGATGTGGTTCTTAAGGTGGCCATGTGCTGATACAGAGGATCAGCGTGGGCCCCTCTATATAGACGAAGAACTATGGGTTCTTTTTCTTTAGAGAGAGAGAGAGAGCTTTTTCCTTAGATTTAGCCCCCTGGGGAGGTTAGGAGTATACCTGTATATATCTCCGTCGTCGGGATAAATAGGTCACCTCTAGCCCTGCATAGGGAGGCGATGATGAAGTGCGGGCTAAGAGCCGAGTCATTCCTCGCTTTACAGGTGTCGGCTGACGACTGGAGAGGAAGTCACTTCGGCACGGGAGAGGGTGTCTACGCATTTTTCGGAAAGTGATTGAGAGTGTGGCAGAAGGTACACTGGTATGTTGAGTTATCCCTCGCTTTACAGATATCGGCTGGGGGGGAGAGGCTGGAGGAGAAGTCACTTCGGCACGGGAGAGGGTGTCTCCGTATTTTTTGGGAAGTGATTGAGAGAGTGGCAGAAGGCACGAGGATAGCTGATAAGTCATGGAGACTATGAGGCCAAAATATGGATAAGACTTGTCCGAGGTGGACTGGGATGCTGACATATTCTCTATGGGAGAGGCCTGAGGCGGGGGTTGAGTTCTTAACTTAATCGACAGTAGGGAATATCCATCAAGTCGTCTCCGCGAGTTGCCAAGTGAGTGATCGAGTGCCCTTTTAGGCATTCAAAAATGCCAAAATTCAAAATGTGAAAAGGACTGTTAGGAAAACGAACCTCGTCTCAATCAGAGATGAGGCTCATCGTTTAGTAAAGATCAACCTCAAGAACGTGGGTCGCTGACCAGTGTAGCTCAACAACAAACAGCGTAGCTCATTAGTGAAAACGAGGTTCGACATTCATCTTTGAGAGATGAGGTTCGTCAGTTGTAGGCGTATAAAACTGCTTATAGGTCCCTTAACACAGCTCGGCACGGTGATTCAACAAACCAACGAACCATCGGGCGATATATCCAAACACGAGCATCAGTCCACAACGCCGAAGCCAAGTGACACGCAACGAAGCGGATTAACGAGGCGACGAGGTTAACGAATCGCACGTGAGCAACGGAATGCATCCATTCGCGTGCGGAATCAAGCCAACGGTTCGGGAAGCGGATTTACTGCCAAATCAGGATCCGGACTGCCAAATCAGAGTCCAGATCAACAAATCAAAGTTCGGATAAACCGCGAAACCGAAAACAACAAAATGGCAAACACCTGGAGGACTCGGCCAAAGCCGAGCCACCTAGGGGTGGCTCGGCCATGGGCCCCCCCCTGGTGGCTCGGGCCAAAGCCGAGCCACCACCTGGTGGCTCGGCCAAAACCGAGCCACCTGTGCCCGGGCACAGTTCTGAGTGCCTATAAATAGGACTTGAGGGCTCATTTTTTAGGGGTTGGAATTTTTGACGGCGAAGCTCTGCTGAATTGAGATCTGAACTTTGGAGATTTGAAGCTTTGAAGACTTGCTCTTTCAGATCTGATGCTCGGCGATCGTCCACGTCAAATAAGGCAGGAGTTCGAGAGGGATCTGATCTGAGATCTACACAGTAACTCTCCGGATCAAAGCTTGGCCTTTGATCCCGAGAAGGCGATTATTTCCTTGGTGAAATAGTACCCTGACCGCAAAACAGGAGCTCGTGATTCGTTCGAAAAAGGAAAGTTGTAATCTTTTTATTTTTTTTTTCTTTGATTTTGTTGTAACCGGATCTTATAAAAAGACCGGATCTTTTGTAATCGAAAAACAGTTACTTGAGAGAACAATGGAATCAATGAAGAAGACAATGGCTGAAATTTGTTACGAATCTAAGGCTGAAATTTGTTGTTTTTGGATAAGATTTCAATCCAATAGCGCTCTCTTCCTCTTGATGTTTACTATAAAATATGGTGGTTAGAGAGTGAGGGGTTAGAGGTGTGCAAATATTGTAAACTTCTTTGGAGAGGAGGCTTACCTAATTGCAAAGGCCTTCCAAAAATTATAAACTTTATAGTTGCCAATTAAATAATAATAATTTTTTCCTTTTTTTAAATTTGTTCTTTCTCCTCTTGTTGAATGATGAGGATGGAGATGAAGAGCAATTTTGAAGGTTTGCATCTCTTTTTTGCTTTTATTTCTTCTTTATAATTTCTTTATTATTGCTTATTAGTTAGATTTAAATCATGCTGTAGTGTAGATTTAATTTCTTGTGCTTTTTATTCTTTTTGCCTTAATTTGCAGAATAGATTTATTTTACTTGCCATTCTTACAATTTTATCTTTGTAGTGTAGATTTTTATTTTTCTATGGTAGTTATAGATATTTTTGTTGTCATAGTTTAGGATTCTTTTTTCATACTTATTTTTGTTAATTAGTTGCTCTTTTTATTTGTTCTTCATTCTTATAAGATTGCAATTCTAATTTCTCTCGATCAGGAAGTTTTAGAATATAATGAAATAGTCTAATTCCGTTAATTGTAATGAATTATTCTCTTTGTCTACTTCTCAAAATGTGTCATGCTTTAGGATATATCAACTTACGAGCAACTAATCCCGGTCTAGAAGAAGAATTGATAATCTATGCTTATCTTTAAAGTGGTTTGATAGGTTCAATGCCTATTGCAATTCTAGCCGATTCATTATCATGTGTTGTTCTTATCATGAATAGTAATTTTAACTTCAGATTTGATAATTTGATAGGCTTACATTTTCGCTTAAATGCGTTTGATAATCTATGCTTAATAAATACTAATACGTTTGAAATATTGCAATAAAAAGAAGAATAGTTATGTTTTGTAATTGAAATTGCGTTAGTGGATTATTTATTCTAGATTTCTTACCTCTTCTGAATCCTCATCTTTGCTTTCTTAAATTCTCTTTTCATTCTTGTTTTTGTTCTTTGATTTTATGTCATATTCATCTTTCTTGCTCTTGTGATTTCATTTAATTCTTTGCATTCTTTCTTCTCATAAAATTCAATTTATTATCTCTTGCACATAAATCAAAACAACCAGCTCAATCACAATCACACTATATTCTTTTATTTCCTAATTGTCACTGCAACCAACAATTATAAGAACCGATTCTAATTTAATCTTCTTTAAAATCACCCTTCCTCGCTTGGGCATCGATATTTTTTATACTATAACTTGATAAAAATGTGCCACTTGCAATTCTTCGCTACATAATTATGCCGCATCATGTTTTTGGCAGCTGTGCCCGCGGGAATGTCTAAAGTAGCGCCATTTTATTAACGTTGCATTCTTTAACTTGTGTATTTCTTGTAAACGGAACCGCTTCAGGAGCTTGAAAATCTTAGGGATTGAAGAATCTAAGAATTTGGAGCCATTTGCCTTCGGGTAACGTCTTCTTCTAGTTTTCAATTCACCCTCGTTCATAGCTAGCCTTCACAAATTAGAGACAATTAGAGTTTAAAAAAAAAGATTTCATTTTTGTTGACCATAATAAAATCCATCTTTCACTTAGATATTAAGTAACAAGATAATAAACTCAAACAATTTTTCCCCCTTCTCACATTTGATTATTGTTGACCATAATTAAAAAAAAAATTTAGGGGTTGCGTAAAGCGCTCCGCAAGGAAAGAGGTACTTAATTGATCTTTGATCACCCTCTAGTACTATCCTTACCTGGCTAACTACCTGGGTAAAACTTTGATCTTTTCACTGTAGGAATTTTTTGGTTAGGAGCTGGTCTAGTAGAGTTAGGCTAAACCCTGGAGTTAGAGTTGATTGAAAAGTGATTGCCTTGATTTGTTTTAGTTAGGATTTTTCTTTTTCTTTATCTTCTCATAAAAAAAAACTAATTTTCTTTCTTTCCTTAAAAGAAAAAATAATAATTTTCTTTCTTTCCTTAAAAAAACTAATTTTTTTTCCTTAAAAGGAAAAAAAAACTAATTTTCTTTCTTTCCTTAAAAAAAAATTTTTGTTTTGGTGTATGCAAATTTGGGTTCGGGATAATTTTCATCGCTTAATCCGAGTTGAACCAATCCAAGAAATGGCAAATCAACCAGTTCTTCAGGATATGTGTTACCCCACCAGAAATGCAATTCCATCTTACATAAGACTCCCCGAAGTAAATGGAGCAAATTTCGAGCTTAGACCGCATTTTATAAACATGCTTCCCAAATTCCTAGGTAATGAAATAGAAGATGCATATATATTTATCTCGGAATTTGAGGAAGTATGTATTATGATTAAAATGAGGGAATTAACTGAAGATGCGATTAAGCTCAGATTTATTCCATTTGCTCTTAAGGACAAAGCTAAAAAATGGCTGTACAGCTTACCGATAAATTCCATCTCAACTTGGGAGGAATTTGTCACCGTTTTTCTCAAGAAATTTTTCCCTATTCACAAAACGGTAAAGCTTAGGAACAGCATTCAGAATTTCAAAATTGTCCCGGGAGAGCCATTCTGGAAATACTTTGACCGATTTAAAGATCTTTTAATCCAATGTCCTCATCACGGTCTAGAAAAATGGCGATTGTGCCAAGTCATATATGAAGGATTGGACTATTCTTCAAAAACATCTTTAGAATCGATGTGTCAGGGAGATTTTATGAGAAAAAACGCAGATGAAGCTTGGGAATTTCTAGAGAGTTTATCCGAGAAAACAATGCAGTGGGAAAATTATGATGACAGGGTTTCATCTGTTTCCCAATCTAAGTCTAGTGGTTTTTCCTTGGAGTCAAACATTGCGTCTGAAGCGAAGATGGCGACGATTATGCGGAGGTTAGAAGCCTTAGAAGTTAAGGAACGAGCTCCGGCTCAAATCAATCATATTTCTGCCCCGGGATGTCATAACTGTCAGTCTCCTACCCACGTTTCAGAGGAATGTCCTCTTCTAGGAAACAACCATGCTTTAGAACAGATGAACGCTGCATTCCAGCGCCCTAGAAATGATCCATTTTCTCCAACCTACAATCCAGGTTGGAGAAATCATCCCAACTTTGCTTGGAACCAAGGAAATTCTCATGGAAACCAAAACTTTATTCCCGCGTCAAACCAACAATTCCCTAGGGGAAACACTGTCCCATTCAACGCACCGAACAATTTTTCTAACCCACCTTTTCCAAACCAACATCCTCATCCTCACCAGCCTACAAATCAATCAAATTCCGATCATGACAAACGTTTGAGTGTCTTAGAAAAGGGTTTAGAAGCTATGATCAAAGCTTCTACACAAACTACCAACATGTTGACCCAATCATCCACCACTCTAAATTCATTCATGCAAACCACCGGCCAAGTGCTCAACTCGAACACACAAGCCATAGCCCGGTTAGAAACCCAACTTGGGCAACTAGCCGCTGCCGTGAGTGAGAGAGAAAAAGGAAAATTTCCAAGTCAACCTGTTGCAAACCCTAAAGACACTGGATCCAGTTCCAACAACCCAGCTCAATTGAATGCAATTCACACTCTGAGATCAGGAAAACAAATAGACAATCAGGTTAGAATGCCACCGGATCAAACCCCTTCTCCCATTCAAAACACTCCTTCCGATGAAGCAATTCCTTCCGATGACCAAAATGCTGAACTTGAGATTGAGCCTGATCTAGATAGGTATAGGCCCGTTGCCCCCTTTCCAGATAGACTCAAACCTAGGAAAAACTCCCCGCAGGTTGAGAAAATCCTAGAAACATTCAAACAGGTCAAGATCAACATCCCTCTCCTAGATGCAATCGAACAAATTCCCTCTTATGCAAAGTTCTTGAAGGACTTATGCACTAAGAAAAGAACCACCAATGTCCCCATATTAAAAAAAACTAATTTTCTTTCTTCTTTCCTTTATTAAAATAAAAAAAACTAAATTTCTTTCTTTCCTTAAAAGAAAAAAAAACTAATTTTCTTTCTTTCCTTAAAAAAAACTAATTTTCTTTCTTTCTTTAAAAAAAAAATTTGTTTTGGTGTATGCAATTTTGGGTTCGGGATAATTTTCATCGCTTAATCCGTGTTGAACCAATCCAAGAAATGGCAAATCAACCAGTTCTTCAGGATATGTGTTACCCCACCAGAAATGCAATTCCATCTTGCATAAGACTCCCCGAAGTAAATGGAGCAAATTTCGAGCTTAGACCGCATTTCATTAACATGCTTCCCAAATTCCTAGGTAATGAAACAGAAGATGCATATATATTTATCTCGGAATTTGAGGAAGTATGTATTATGATAAAAATGAGAGAATTAACCGAAGATGCGATTAAGCTTAGATTTATTCCATTTGCTCTAAAGGACAAAGCTAAAAAATGGCTGTACAGCTTACCGATAAATTCTATCTCAACTTGGGAGGAATTTGTCACCGTTTTTCTCAAGAAATTTTTCCCTATTCACAAAACGGTAAAGCTTAGGAACAGCATTCAGAATTTCAAAATTGTCCCGGGAGAGCCATTCTGGAAATACTTTGACCGATTTAAAGATCTTTTAATCCAATGTCCTCATCATGGTCTAGAAAAATGGCGATTGTGCCAAGTCATATATGAAGGATTGGACTATTCTTCAAAAACATCTTTAGAATCGATGTGTCAGGGAGATTTTATGAGAAAAAACGCCGATGAAGCTTGGGAATTCCTAGAGAGTCTATCCGAGAAAACAATGCAGTGGGAAAACTGTGATGACAGGGTTTCATCTGTTTCCCAATCTAAGTCTAGTGGTCTTTCCCTGGAGTCAAACATTGCATCTGAAGCGAAGATGGCGACGATTCTGCGGAGGTTAGAAGCCTTAGAAGTTAAGGAACGAGCTCCGGCTCAAATCAATCATATTTCTGCCCCGGGATGTCATAACTGTCAGTCTCCTACCCACGTTTCAGAGGAATGTCCTCTTCTAGGAAACAACCATGCTTTAGAACAGATGAACGCTGCATTCCAGCGCCCTAGAAATGATCCATTTTCTCCAACCTACAATCCAGGTTGGAGAAATCATCCCAATTTTGCTTGGAACCAAGGAAATTCTCATGGAAACCAAAACTTTATTCCCGCGTCAAACCAACAATTCCCTAGGGGAAACACTGTCCCATTCAACGCACCGAACAATTTTTCTAACCCACCTTTTCCAAACCAACATCCTCATCCTCACCAGCCTACAAATCCTTCAAATTCTGATCATGACAAACGTTTGAGTGTCTTAGAAAAGGGTTTAGAAGCTATGATCAAAGCTTCTACACAAACTACCAACATGTTGACCCAATCATCCACCACTCTAAATTCATTCATGCAAACCACCGGCCAAGTGCTCAACTCGAACACACAAGCCATAGCCCGGTTAGAAACCCAACTTGGGCAACTAGCCGCTGCCGTGAGTGAGAGAGAAAAAGGAAAATTTCCAAGTCAACCTGTTGCAAACCCTAAAGACACTGGATCCAGTTCCAACAACCCAGCTCAACTGAATGCAATTCACACTCTGAGATCAGGAAAACAAATAGACAATCAGGTTAGAATGCCACCGGATCAAACCCCTTCTCCCATTCAAAACACTCCTTCCGATGACCAAAATGCTGAACTTGAGATTGAGCCTGATCTAGATAGGTATAGGCCCGTTGCCCCCTTTCCAGATAGACTCAAACCTAGGAAAAACTCCCCGCAGGTTGAGAAAATCCTAGAAACGTTTAAACATGTCAAGATCAACATTCCTCTCCTAGATGCAATCGAACAAATCCCTTCTTATGCAAAGTTCTTGAAGGACTTATGCACTAAGAAAAGAACCACCAATGTCCCCAAGAAAGTCTTCTTAGCTGCCAACCTCAGTGAAATCTTTTCGAAACCAATGCCGTTAAAATATAAGGACCCTGGTTGTCCCACAATTCCATGCGTCATAGGTAACACTCACATTGATAAGGCACTTCTAGACTTGGGAGCCAGCGTCAACCTCCTTCCGTATTCGGTCTATCAACAGCTAGGTGTAGGAGAACTTAAACCGACAAGATGCACTCTACAGTTAGCTGATAGATCTGTAAAAATTCCCAAAGGAGAGGTAGAGGATGTTCTGATCAAAGTTGGAGAGTTCATTTTCCCTGTTGATTTTATTGTCTTTGAAACGCAGCCCGTTTCCAATCTCAAAAGTCAAATCCCCGTCATTCTAGGAAGACCGTTCTTAGCCACCTCAAATGCTTTGATAAACTGTAGAACCGGTCAGATGAAACTATCTTTTGGGAATATGACTGTTGACCTCAATATCTTCAATTTAGGGAGACAGCCTAGTGATCCATCTGATGAACCCATGGAAGTGAATTTCATTCAAGGAATATCCAGTGAACAACAAGAGGGAGAGTGTGAGTCTGATTCAAATGCATCTGATTTAATGATTGAGAAGCTTTCTGATGACGAACTTGAGATAGAACCGCTGGTCAATCATGTTTTTGCTGTTGGCTGGCAACGAGAACCTTTAGAGATAGAACCCCGAGTCCAGCTTCGCCCATCTGTGGAGGAACCCCCTAAGTTAGAGCTCAAACCTCTACCCGAAAATCTAGAGTATGCCTACTTAGGGGAGAACGAGTCTTTACCAGTTATCATTTCTTCTAAGTTGACTACCGGTCAAAAGGAAGCTCTCTTAGCTGTTTTAAGAGAGAATAGGGAAGCCATTGGATGGACCATGGCTGATATCAAAGGGATTAGTCCAACCATTGTTCAACACCGAATCCATTTGATAGATGATGCCAAACCTACTAGAGATGCTCAACGTAGGTTAAACCCAGTGATGAAAGAAGCCGTTAGGAAAGACATTCTGAAATGTCTCGATCATGGGATCATTTATCCCATTTCTGATAGTTCATGGGTGAGTCCAGTCCAAGTTGTTCCAAAGAAATCTGGGATCACCGTGATCCAAAATGAGGCTAATGAGCTGATTCCCACTCGAATCCAAACCGGATGGCGAGTTTGCATTGACTACCGAAAACTCAACTAGCCACTCGGAAAGATCATTTCCCTCTTCCTTTCATTGATCAAATGTTAGAGTGTTTAGCAGGACACGAGTTCTACTATTTCCTGGATGGATATTCAGGATACAATCAAATCCCTATCGCTCCCGAAGATCAGGAGAAAACCACCTTCACTTGCCCGTATGGAACATTCGCATACCGACGCATGCCTTTTGGCCTGTGCAATGCACCGGCCATATTCCAACGTTGCATGATCAGTATTTTTTCCGACATGGTAGAGCGATTTCTCGAAATTTTCATGGATGACTTTTCCATTTTTGGTGACACATTTTCCCAATGTTTGCATCATCTTAAACTGGTCCTAGAACGGTGTAAGGAGAAAAATCTGACTCTCAATTGGGAGAAATGTCATTTCATGGTCAAACAAGGCATTGTCTTAGGACATGTAGTGTCCAATAGGGGAATCGAAGTGGATAGAGCTATGGTAGATCTCATTTCCAATCTCCCTCCTCCCAAAACAGTCAAAGATGTCAGATCGTTTCTTGGTCATTACATCATTTGTCTTCTCCCCCGACTGCCTCAAAGCTTTCGAATATCTGAAAAAGGAGCTAACCACAGCTCCTATCATTCATGCACCGGATTGGACCTTACCCTTCGAACTGATGTGTGATGCATCTGATTCTGCGATTGGTGCTGTTTTAGGACAACGGTTTGATGGAAAACTACATATGATCTACTACGCCAGTAGGACTCTGAATGATGCCCAGCAAAACTACTCTGTCACAGAGAAAGAGTTTTCTACTACGCCAGTAGGACTCTGAATGATGCCCAGCAAAACTACTCTGTCACAGAGAAAGAGTTTTTAGCAGTAGTCTTTGCCTTAGAAAAATTCAGGTCCTACCTCATCGGTTCCTTAACCAAAGTTTTCACTGATCATATTCAGGTCCTACCTCATCGGTTCCTTAACCAAAGTTTTCACTGATCATGTCGCACTAAAGTATCTTTTAACCAAAAAGGAAGCTAAAGCATGGCTCATTAGATGGATTCTCCTTCTTCAAGAGTTTGACATTCAAATTCTTGACAGAAGGGGAACAGAGAACCCCGTAGCAGATCACCTCTCTCGACTCCCAAATACACTAACATCAACCGTCCCAATCAATGAACATTTTCCAGATGAGCAACTCCTAGAAATCCAATCTATTCCCTGGTTCGCTGACATTGTGAATTACATAGTCATGAACCAGATCCCTTCTCATTGGTCCAAACAGGGTGAATTACATAGTCATGAACCAGATCCCTTCTCATTGGTCCAAACAGGATAGATCCCGTTTTCTCTCCCAAGTAAAATACTTTTACTGGGATGATCCATATCTGTTCAAATACTGTCCTGATCAGATCTTTAGGAGGTGTGTTCCCACGGAAGAAACTAGGAGTGTTCTATCCTTTTGTCACGAGCAAGCCTGTGGGGTCACTTTGGCCCGAGAAAAACAGCTGAAAAAGTTCTCCAATCTGGGCTGTATTGGCCCACTCTCTTTAAGGATTCATTCGAGTTTTGCAAAACCTGTAACCGCTGTCAGCTTTTAGGGAAGGTCACTAGAAGAAATATGATGCCCCTACAACCTATCTTATCTGTTGAACTTTTTGATCTGTGGGGTATCGATTTCATGGAACCATTTCCAAATTCCTTTGGAAATGTCTACATTCTAGTAGTTGTTGAATAATGTCAAAATGGGTTGAGGCGGTAGCTTGCAAAACTAATGACAACAAGGTCGTTGTCAAGTTTTTGAAAGAGAACATTTTTGCCCGGTTTGGAGTACCTCAAGCGATCATTAGTGATAACGGTACACATTTCTGTAACCATTCTTTCGAGGCTTTGATGAGGAAATATTCAATCACACATAAATTGTCAACTCCTTATCATCCCCAAACCAGTGGACAAGTAGAGGTCACAAACAGGCAGATCAAACAAATCTTAGAAAAAATAGTTAATCATAACAGAAAAGATTTGTCTGTAAAATTGTGTGATGCTCTTTGGGCGTATAGAATAGGTTTTAAGGCCAATTTAGGGATGTCACCATACAGATTAGTGTTTGGGAAAGCTTGCCACCTACCAGTAGAGTTGGAACATCGAGCAATGTGGGCAATAAAACAGTTGAATTTTGACTCAGACTCGGTAGGTAAAAACAGATTGCTCCAAATAAATGAGTTGGAAGAAATTCGGAATGATGCATACATAAACTCAAAAATTTACAAAGAGAAAACAAAAATTTTTCATGATAAATTAATTTTACGAAAAAAATTCTCTCCAGGACAAAAAGTTTTATTGTACAATTCAAAATTGCATCTCTTTCCTGGAAAATTAAGATCAAGATGGACAGGTCCATTTTTTGTTAAACAAGTTTTTACACATGGAGCTGTCGAAATAGAAAATCCTAAAAATGGTAATATTTTTAAAATAAATGGTCAACGTCTGAAACCATTTTTAGAATTTTCTACGCTCGGAGAGGAAGAGGTGTTGGTTCTTCATGAACCTCATTATCTATAAAAAAAAACTAATTTTCCTTTTGTTTCTTAAAAGAAAAAAAAGAAAAAAAATTCTTTTGTTTTTTAAAAAATAATAATAATAAAATAAAAATAATTGCTTACAATTTTTCTCTTAATTGATTTCTTCATCCTCATACTAACAGTAATTGCAGATCCTTATCATCATTGTCAACCGAACAACTGTAAGTTCTTCATTTTTATCTGCTTTACTTTATGCTTCAGCGAATTTGCATTGAGGATAATGCAAAATTTAGGTGTGGGGGTAAGAAATACATATTTTCCTCTTTATTTTACCTTTTTAGTTATATTTTTCTTTCTTTTTGTTAAAAAAAATTATAAAAATATTGTCACTTGCCAAATTAATAGAGTTAAGTAATAATTGATCAAATTGATAGATTTTAAATTTTCTAATTCTTAGTTAGTGACATATTCAAGTTCACCTTTTATGATAACTCCAAATAAAATTCTTAAGAAATGATTTTTCAACTAGTATACTTTACTTAAGTCTTACCTTAGATTTTTAATTAAAAATAATGAAATTTTTGCATGCTTAACTTAGAGTTGAAAATATTTTTTTCAAGTCATCTTGATTTACACATTTTTTTTAAAAGACTATATATACTTACACATACATATATTAAAAAAAAACTAACATTATAAAAGAAGAGTGCGAAAAATGGGCACCACACAATCACCAAGAATTAGAGAGTGAGAAAAAAATATATATATAACACTAACCATTGTTTTTATATATATTGTCGTTTTGTATATATGGTCTTGAAAAACAATTTTTGATCAAGAGACTTGAAAGTTATTTAAAACAAAGAGTTGGCATGTTCTTTTCAAAACTTTTTAATTAAATTTCTAAGATTTGACTTCGTTTTTTATTGCTATAATGAAAAAAAAAATTAGGGGATTTACATTGGAGTTATATATAAAAACGTTTTCTTGATTATTAACTAGCTTCAATTAGAATGTTTAAATATATCAAGGATTTTTTTAATCTGTTATTTACTGACTTATTTAACTTGGCAAGTTGACCGAATTTTGTGGGTATATTCACTGCAAACCCTCACGAGACTATAACTCGTCCACTAGGGTATGTTCGCGGGGAAATCTGTTGCTTTCTTCATTAATGAAATAATTGTCATCTTGAATTACAAAGATCCGGTCTTTTATAGATCC
>NC_033801.1:52893694-52896101 GCF_001876935.1 Asparagus officinalis
GATGGTCGTGCGATCAGGATCAGGGAGTGGGAAAAGATAATTATCCTGAAAACATAACCATAACCTATTACCCTTATTACTAATCAATTTCATATGTAGACAAGCATCGATGTTAATGGACGCACTAGGGCTAAATGGATGAAGTCCATCTACAAATTCTCCTAAACCCATCCCGTAAGCTAAAGTGGTAATCAAGCCACCAAAAACAATTTTTCCGCTCGTTGCTCTCGCTGCACGACACATATGATGAATCATAAAAGCTCCTGTGTCAATCTTATGTCCTTCAACCATGGCACATAAAAAGTAAAGTTCTCTCTGACACATGATTCCATCACTCTCGCCTCGACCGAAAATGGTAAAAGCCATGAACCTCTGTAAATATCTAAAGCATGGGTTATAAACAGCAGAGGCTCGTGACAAGGAGGGATCATAAGGTCTTTGAGTGGTAGAGCGTGCGATTGAAGTCCAAAATGGGGTCAGGTTAAAGTTTTTGGGAACAATTCTAGCCCCACCCTCCGGAAAACCAAATGTCTGATTTAATTGTGCTAATGTAAGTGTGTGTGATTGATTAAATAGCCTGAAAGTGATTTTCCCTTCCTTTACACCCTCACCATTGAATAAAACAGCATCAAGAGAGCTCAAAAATTCGAGAGTAATACGCTCATACGTGGGGTGTTTAGCCTCAACAAAATTTAACCAACCAACCCGTCTTAGGAGGTACGAAACATCATCCCACAGCCCTAACTTACGCAAACAATTCTCATCCAAATAGCGGGTACTCAAAATTCCCCGCTTAACCAGTGTATTATACTTATTTTGTTGCTGTTCATTGACAAATTCAATAGCATGAGGATTTTGGGGAGGTTGAGAGTTACCTTTGCGTCGTCGCGCTGTAGAAATTGAAGCTTCCTGACTAGGCCGTCCGCGCTTAGGTCCCATGTAGCTTTCCGAACGGGAATTGACAGCAGGTTGAAGGCGGTCGTTGGCTGTTGTTGCGTTGTCGATGAGGAGGTGGCTGTGGTGATTTGGAGGTCTGATCGGATGTTGATCGGCGAGGTGAGGTTGGCGGTGTGGATTCCGGCGATAAGAGGGGAGAGACGAGT
Organism: Asparagus officinalis; assembly: GCF_001876935.1. Taxonomy (NCBI): domain Eukaryota; kingdom Viridiplantae; phylum Streptophyta; class Magnoliopsida; order Asparagales; family Asparagaceae; genus Asparagus; species Asparagus officinalis. The sequence goes on from NC_033801.1 coordinate 52,894,798, forward strand.
GGCGGAACTGTGCTGTAGTGGTGGTGCGGTGTTGAATCTGGTCGAAGAGGTGATTTCAGAACTGGGTCGGAGGTAGATCGGAGAGGTGAGGAATGGCGGATTTTGGGTCGGTGGTCGAAGAGGTCGGCGACTTGGTGGAGGGCGGTGCGGTGCTGATCGAAGAGGTGAGGCAGCGGTCGGAGGTGATTGCTGGATCGGAGTTGAGTCTGGTCGCTGGAACGTAGGAGAGGCGGTGGTCTATGCGGTGGTTGTAGGAGATGAGAGGCGACCAGGCTGTCGACGAGAGGGATTGACGGCGGTGGTCTGATGGTGGGGCGGCGGTGATGACGAAGATGGCGGTGGTCGCTTGATCGGAGGAGAGGGAGGTTTGGTCGGAGAGCGGATGGGTCCGGCGGTGTGATGNTGACGAAGATGGCGGTGGTCGCGCTGGTGATCAGAACGAAGGATGGGGGTGGTGGAGAGTTGGGTTAGGTCGAAGAAGAGGGGTGGGTTTTTTTTGAGAGATTTTCCATTTTTTTTTCTTTTTAACCCAGCGAACCACAGGTGTGGTGGACGGGTGTGGTAGACTCTTAAAATAAAATAAAATAAAATGGATGAAAACTTGGGTTGCCTCCCAAGAAGCGCTCGTTTATGGTCTTGAGCTCGACCCCTTTTTGCGCTTAATTATCCGACGAAGGGGGATCGGAAAGGGTATAAGTGACCCATTTCTCGTGTTGTTCCCCTACAATGTAGTGCTTCAATCGTTGCCCATTCACCTTGAAAGATCCCGTTGTTTCACTCCAGACTTCAACAACTCCACTAGGAAAAACCTCGCGGATTTGAAACGGTCCGGACCACCTAGACTTGAGCTTGCCCGGAAAAAGCTTCAAACGAGAGTTGAAAAGTAATACCATATCTCCTTGATTAAACTCTCTTCGAAGGATATTCTTATCGTGCCATCGTTTAGTCTTTTCTTTATAAATGCGAGCATTCTCATAGGAATCTAATCGTAGCTCATCTAGCTCATGAAGTTGAAGCTTTCTTTTCTCACCTGCGGTCTTCATATCGAAATTGAGCAGTTTGATAGCCCAATACGCCTTATGCTCTAACTCAACTGGGAGATGACACGATTTGCCATATACCAATTTGAATGGTGTCATACCTATGGGTGTTTTGTAGGCAGTTCGATAGGCCCATAAGGCATCCGTGAGTTTCATAGACCAGTCCTTTCTTGAACGATTAACTGTTTTCTCCAAAATACTCTTAATTTCACGATTCGAAACTTCCACTTGACCACTAGTTTGAGGATGATATGGCGTGGCAAC
>NC_033801.1:52897240-52914110 GCF_001876935.1 Asparagus officinalis
GATGATGAATGTGGTTGGCAAATTATCGATCAAATTGCTAACAAAACTAAGAACGGATACTCTTCTGATGGGAATTCCGACACAAGTCTAGGGGAGGCATTCAAAGCCCTAATGGTAAACATGGCTACAGCTGATCCGTCTACAATGGAAGACGATGATCAAATGCCAACATGGGAAGACCCGTGGGTTCATTACCTGAACATGCAGTATGGTGATAGGTTCGAATAGAGGGAACCCCCCACTGAAGATAAAATAGTCCAAGTTAACATGGGTGACGAGGCCAACCCGAAGCCCATATTCATCAGTGACAGCCTTCCCCCAAATGAGAAGGAGGAGTTAATTGCTCTCATCAGGGAGTATATTGACTTCTTCGCTTGGAACTACGAGGATATGCCAGGGCTCGACCCCAATGTGGCAATGCACCGCCTCGATATCAAGCTGGATGCCAAACCTGTCAAACAACAGCAAAGACGGTTTCGTCCGCAGATTATGGAAGCCATTGAGGCAGAGGTTAAGAAATTGATCGAATCAGGATTTATCCGAGAGGAACAACATCCAGATTGGTTAGCCAATATCGTTCCAGTCATGAAGAAGAACGGTAAAATCAGGATTTGCATTGACTTCAGGGACCTGAATACGGCATGTCCAAAAGACGACTTTCCTCTCCCGATCACGGATGTTATTATTGACAATACATGCGGATTTGAGAGAATGTCTTTCATGGATGGGTTTTCAGGATATAACCAAATCAAGATGCACCCAGATGACGAGAAGCATACAGCATTCAGAACGCCCCTCGGTGTATTCTGCTACACGGTAATGCCATTTGGTCTAAAGAATGCAGGCGCCACGTATCAACGAGCAATGACTAAGATTTTCCAAGAACATCTCAGGAAAACAGTCGAGTGCTACGTTGATGATTTGGTTGTAAAAAGCCGCAACAAAGAAGATCACATCAAGGACTTGAAGACGATGTTCGATCTCATGCGAAGCCATCAATTGAAGATGAACCCTACTAAATCCTTCCTTGGAATGTCTAGCGGAAAATTCCTTGGATTCGTCGTCACCACTAAAGGTATACATATCGATCCTGACAAAGTGAAGGCGATACATGAACTGCAACCTCCTAGAAATCTAAGAGAGCTCAGAGGATTGCAAGGGCGGCTAGCTTACATCCGGCGGTTCATCTCAAACCTTTCTGGGAAGTGCCAACCATTCTCTAAGCTAAACAAGAAAGGGGTGTCATTCATTTGGGACGATGCCTGCCAAAAAGCATTTGAAGATATCAAAACGTATCTGGCGAATCCTCCTGTTCTCGTTGCACCGAAATCGGGTAAACCGTTCTTGATTTACATCAAGGCGATGAACCACTCGATAAGTGCTTTACTGGCACAAGACGACGATAACGGTCACGAACAGGCAGTTTATTACCTAACTCGGACCTTGATAGGCGCTGAGTCTCGATATCCGATGATTGAGAAAGAATACCTCAACCGGCCTCTATGAATTGGTGGTTAGCGAAATGGGCTCTTCTCTTGTCCCAATATGATTTGCACTTCAAACAACAGAAGTCGATCAAAGGACAAGCAATTTGCGATCTTTTGGCGGCAAACCCGACCACAGATACGGCAGAGGTATATGATGATTTGCCAGATGAAACCCACGAGGTTAACACTACGTCACACCAGCAAGTATGGCAATTATATTTCGATGGTGCTTCAAGGTCAGTTAATAGGGTAATAACCCCGGGAGGTTCTACAGTTTCCTCCGGGGTTGGGGGTGCTCCAATAACGTAGCCGAATACAACGCGCTTCTCATTGGGCTCAGTTTCGCTAAGGAGCTGGGGGTCGAATATCTCGAAGCCTTTGGGGATTCTCAATTGATAGTCAACCAAGTCCGTGGAGAGTATGAAATCAGGAACCAAGACCTGATACCATACCACCAAGAGGCCATTAAAATGGCAGATTCTTTTGAAGAATTCTATATTGAATACATCCCCCGTCTCCAGAACGCTTATGCGGATGCACTGGCAGCACTAGCGGTATCACTCGCGCAGCCTCCTGAAACCGAGTTGTTAGTTACAGTAAGGACGCATCAACTCTGCATACCCATATACGATATGGATACTGAAGAGGAAGATGATAAATACATAAGCGCCAAGGAGGTGAACTCAACTCGAATTGGGTCTGAGTCCCGAGATTGGCGTTTTCCCATCATTGACTACGTCCAATATGGTATTTTGCCCGAGGATATAAAAGAAAGGGAATCAATCCGCCGAAGAGCACCAAGATTCATCTATAATACCGAAACCCATACGTTATACCGTAGAGGGTACGATGGTTTATTATTCCGGTGCCTTTCGAACAAAGAAGCAGAAGAAGTTCTCAAGGAAGCGCACGAAGGAGAATGTGGTGCGCATGAGCCGGGCCCCAAGCTGTATGATTACGTCAGGAGAATGGGATATTTTTGGCCAACAATGGTTCGTGACGCAATCGAATACGCCCGAGAATGCCACGCTTGTCAGGTACATGCAAATTATATGCATCAACCACCAGAGCAGTTGCACACGTCAACCACGTCTTGGCCGTTCGAGACATGGGGCATGGACATCGTCGGTCCTATTTTTCCCCCTTCAGTCAAAGGTGACCGATTCATCCTAGCAATCACAGATTACTTTAAAATTGAAGATGTTTCGTCGACAGCTTATTATCCCGCTGCGAATGGATTAGCTGAGGCGTTCAACAAGACGATCATTAAATCCTGTCAAAGCTCGTGAAGACCAATAAACGAGACTGGGACGATAAACTCGGTGAAGCACTCTGGGCTTATCGTACCACCATACGCACACCTACAGGGGCCACCCCGTATTCGTTGGTATACGGATGTGAAGCTGTGCTACCATTGGAGATTCAAATCCCATCCCTTCGGATCGCCCTCGCAACCGAGATGACAACAGAAGAACAGCATCAAAAACGTCTCGAAGAACTCGAGAGGTTGGATGAAAAGCGTTTGGAGGCTCAACAACAAATTGAGTTTTATCAAGCCCGAATATCTAGGGCCTTTAACAAAAGAGTCCGACAGAGAAGCTTCAAGGAAGGAGATCTGGTCCTCGCTGCTCGCCGACCGATAATCCTCAACTCCAAGAAGAAAGGTAAATTTAAACCCAAATGGGAAGGACCGTTTGTGATAGACACAGTCTACTCAAACGGCGCATATCGCCTGATTACACAAGAAGGCACCAGGCAATTAATGCCAATAAATGGGAAATTCCTGAAAAAGTACTATCCCTAGTACATTCAGGATAACCCATTTACCGGGAAGTTCCTTGAAGAATATTACACTTAATATTCTAGAGGATAACCCAAAATCATTTTTACCACCAAAATCCCTCACTGATCAATTTCAACTGACAGTGGGTCCACCAAAAATGTCTTTCTGGCCCTCCTGACTCTTTCCATGAACAAGAGGTCCACTTTCAGTTCAGAGTCCCCTTTCGATAAACGAAAGAACTCCCTTCTTTTTCTCTTTGGTTAAGCCTTCTCATGGTCATAACCTAAGTTGAAATTTCATTTCGATAAACGAAAAAACTCATCTTTAGATAACCAATCCTATAAAAGGTAGGTTTATCTAGATTTTCCAGATTCTCGGAGTGGAGATCCCACTTCTAGTTTCTTTTGCGCTGGAAATAGAATATAAAATTCTTCCTTTCCAGAATCAAGGAATAGAATATAAAATTCTTCCTTCCTTGTTATTCGGGTTTGCCTTCACCCTAAAAGAAGACCGGGAAATAGAATATAAAATTCTTCCTTTCCCGCACCGATCTTTTCCAAAATTTATCAATCTAGGATTCATCCTAGGAAGTTTATCCCGAATCCTAAGCAGGGATAAGTCTGCGCCTAACACGCGCTGCCGGTTTAGTCTTTTTCCGCACAAAAAGACACCAGAGTCTGATTCTGGGGTATTTTATCCTGAAACCTAAGCAAGGATAAGTCCGCGCTTAACCCGCGCTGCCGGTTAGTTCTTAACCGTTAAAAAGAACACCCGTTCACATATTCAACATTGTGGCAGGTTGTTATTAATAACACCAAAATCCATGCCTTACACGCATGGGGAATTTCATCCTGAATCCTAAGAAAGGATATGCCGACGCCTAACACGCGTCGCCGGTTTAGTCTTTCTCCGTAGAAAAAGACACCAGAGTTCGATTCTGGGGTATTTTATCCCGAAGCCTAAGTAGGGATAAGTCAGCGTCTAATACACGTTACCGGGTAGCCTATTCCCGTAACAATGGCGAAGTCTATGTATTCGACATCATAGCACGAAGTCTAAGAGAATTCATTCTCTTAGCACAACGTTACATGCGAACGGAGTTAGACAATCCGCATGCTAGCCCGACTCAAACGGTAGTCGGTAAAGGCTAATCAAACCCGTTGAAGGCTGGGGGTTAGCCAAAAATCCTAAAGTCAACACCTAACACGTGTCGCCGGGTAGCCTATTCCCGTAACAATGGCGAAGTCTATGTATTCGACATCATAGCACGAAGTCTAAGGGAGTTCATTCCCTTAGCACAACGTTACATGCGGAACGGATTCCGATAATCCGCATGCTAGCCCGACTCAAACGGTAGTCGGTAAAGGCTAATCAAACCCGTTGAAGGCTGGGGGTTAGCCAAAAATCCTAAAGTCAACACCTAACACGTGTCGCCGGGTAGCCTATTCCCGTAACAATGGCGAAGTCTATGTATTCGACATCATAGCACGAAGTCTAAGGGAGTTCATTCCCTTAGCACAACGTTACATGCGGAACGGATTCCGATAATCCGCATGCTAGCCCGACTCAAACGGTAGTCGGTAAAGGCTAATCAAACCCGTTGAAGGCTGGGGGTTAGCCAAAAAATCCTAAAGTCAACACCTAACACGTGTCGCCGGGTAGCCTATTCCCGTAACAATGGCGAAGTCTATGTATTCGACATCATAGCACGAAGTCTAAGGGAGTTCATTCCCTTAGCACAACGTTACATGCGGAACGGATTCCGATAATCCGCATGCTAGCCCGACTCAAACGGTAGTCGGTAAAGGCTAATCAAACCCGTTGAAGGCTGGGGGTTTGCCAAAAATCCTATGAGTATTATGGTCAATCATTTCAAACGTGATGAGGAATCATAATAAAGATAAAGATAAAAACCAATTCCACTAAAGAGAATCAAATGTCAAGGTTTTCAGCAAATAAAATCATACATCAAGCCCATGGCTAAGAATCTGCTGACTGAATTCAGATAACTTCTCGTCATAAGAGCGTCTAAGCTCCTCCTGCAACTCAGCTCTAACAGACTCTTCGTTCGCAGCTAAAGTCCTCACAGCATCCTCCTCTGTCTCAGCCAGTCTCTGCTTCAAGGACTTCAGCTCATCAGATAAAGCAGCATTTGCTTGCTGATTCTGCATCTTTGTGTCTTCCTTCTCACGGAGTTCTCGTCGGAGCTGATCTATCTGAGAATCAAGCTCCTCGAGGAAAGAAGATCTAGTGGCGAAATCAGCCTCAACTCGATCTATGCGGTCCCGCTGCACCTGAATCTCGAGCTCAGCAACCATCCGAGTACTGCGCCATGTCTGTAAGCGAGCATCCAACTCGGCAGCAACGAATGAAGAGGCACCTGTATCCCGGAGCTCATGAAACATCTGAAGCTCACGCTCTAAGCGATCAAGGTCATCAACCATAGCCGTCGCTAGATCCGGACATCCTATGTCCCTAATCAAGTTTATCTTGGAATCGAGGTAGGGCTTAAATTGGCGAAGAGAAAGTCCGTCGTGGAGGAGTTTGCCAATTATAACAGTCAGGGAGGAGAAATAAGAGCGGACTTCTACGCTGATGATGATCTTCTCAGGGTCATCCCCTGATAACAACTCCTTAACGAGGATATGAAGCTGAGAAGGAAGCCCTACACAAAGAAGAGAAGTTCGTCAAAAGCCTCAATGAGGAAATGAACGGCATCGCTCAGCTAATTAAATTATACCTCCTTCCCCTCGAGTCACTGGGGGTGATGGAGATGTAACAACTGTAGCTGCATCGACTGGTGGAGTTGGTCGCACAGCCGGCTCAACATGGTCTTTCTCAACAAAAGCTCCTGTCAAATTCAAAACAGAATTCGCAGAGGCGTTACATTATAGCTGCATTAGTCAAGGTCGACTAGTCCTATAATCAACTCAGCAGGAGGCACATACCTTCAAAGGAACCATCCTCAGGATTGTTAGCAAATGCGGACTCAGGAAACATGTCTCCAGGTAGCTGGTCATCAATCTGAGGTGAGCTATATATGTAGTGCATCATAGGAGTGTCCGCAAACAGGCTTCCCTCGTCAAAATCGTCGATGGAGAAATCTGACATAAAAGAATATAAGTGCCAAAGAATAATGAAGAGACTACAACTAATGGAAATGAGTTACCTCTCACGGGTGCATCAGCCTCTTCGTTTCCAAGGTTCGCCTCCTGCAAATTATCTGAAGGAGCAAGGAGTAGAGGACAGTTAGAGGATACACAAATTCATTAATGTATTATCTAAAGAAATACGCTGTCAGTGATAGATGTACCTTGACTCACAGAATCTGGTCCTACACTGATCTCCTCCCTAATGTCAGCAACCCCTGTAGACTTCTCTACAGGGGGTAGTGGGTCAGACTCATCGGGAGATAAGGGAACAGGATCGGGACTCATCTCATCCTCCCCACGCACTCCTATATAGAAATGGAAAAGCATGAGTCAATGTTCAGAATAACCAAGAAAATGGTTCAAAGAGTAGACGTTACCTCTGTCACTAATAGGGTCATCTCCAGCCAGATCCATGTCAGATGCTCGTGAAGCTACACGAGGTTTGCGGGCCAATCTCTTCCGCCTAGCAATAGGGATCGAAGGTCTCGCCTGAGGAGGAGGACGGAAATCTTCATCCTGATCAACTGTGGTATCTGGAACATCAAACCATAGTCAGTTTCAACACTTCTGGAAGATAGAAGAAAAAGATGAAGTGCAAACCTCGCTCGGAAAAGTCATCGTAATCTTCGGGATCCCCGCCCGAAGCCTCGTCTGTGGAATGGAATGTCCTCTGTCCCTCTTCGTCAATCCGACGAGTCTTGTTCCGTATCCTCTGTGCCCGGGCGTTTTCCCGAATCCTGCGGGAATCAACCTGGGAAGCTGCCTCAGCCTCTAACTCTGCGATTGGCTTCACAGGGATAGTCTTGTTGGCTGCTAACAACCATTTGCAGCTCAAGAAAGTAAGGTTCAACTGCCGGTCAGCACTCGGGAGACTAAATCTAACACCAGTACAGCCAGTCACGGTCCACAACCAAGCGCGGAGACCGTCTATCAAACCACTATGAGTACGAAGCTGCTGACGAGGATTCCCAATGTAAAGCTGGTCATAGCCAAACTGGCGAGCGAATCGGCACGGTAGATATGGTTCGATGAAGCACTGATCCCTCACCCGGAAAGTCAGATAGCCGGGCCTAATATTCACTAGCCAGTTGAAGCAGCCGATGTCTAAATAAGTCCGGTACTCTCTAGGCCTCTCATCATCTATCAAGCATTCACCATATCGACCGGAGAACTGCGGAAAACAAGTAGAGAATGCCCAACACTTATGGACCTGCAACTGCTGTCTGACATCAGAAAATCCGCGGCCCTCCCACCTGCCATTCTCAAGCAACTGTAGCAGGGGAACAGAATGGTCTGTGGCGTTCGGCACCGACATCATATCCGAGCGATGAAGGACAAACCAGGCCATCAGATAAGCGTACGGGAGCTCCACCTTAAGCGTGGGAATCTGACCTGGTAAATCGGTCTCCTTCCGTGTGAACGCACTGGAAAGCTGTCGAAGTCCTCGGTGAATATTAGCCACCATCACCGGAAGAAGTGAGAGTTCCTTCTTATAGGCGAGCTGAACTGCTGGGTAAAGTACCTCCAAGGGCAAGGCGTCGCCAGACTGATATGGAACCACGCACTTTTTCAACCAGATAGCAAGAAAGCCAGCAAGAAGTGTCATTGGTCGAATTGGTGCGGTAGCGTGCCACAAGAATGACTTGAACTTGGTCTTCGCAGGAAAGCCACCCTCAGGACCGCCGGTGGTGTAAGATTGAGCGCCGACTGGCCGAGACACCCAAATGTATCTTGGAACTTATGGAGCTGTTTTGACCATGATCCCATTTGAATCTGAAGAAACTTAAAACAGTAAAGTTGTAGATATGTTTGTCAAAATTCCAATCCATCTGGTATTAGGTCATTTGGAGGTCATATGAGGAAGTTATGCCTAAAATAGCGCTGAGATACCCAGAGGTGTCTCGGACCTGGCCGAGACACCCAAAGGTATCTCGGAACTTGTGGAGCTGTATTGACCATGATCCCCTTTGAATATGAAAAAACGCAAAACAGAAAAGTTGTAGATATTTTTGTCAGCTTTCCAACCCATCTGGAATAAGGTCATTTGGAGGTCATATGAAGAAGGTATGCCTAAAATAGTGCCGAGACACCCAGAGGTGTCTCGGACCTGGCCGAGACACCCAAAGGTGTCTCAGAACGTGTAGAGCTGTTTTGGCCATGATCCCGTTTGAATATGAAGAAACTTAAAACAGAACAGTTGTAGATATTTTTGTCAACTTTCCAACCTATCTAGAATCAGGTCATTTTGGGGTCATATGAGGAAGTTATGCCTAAAATAGCGCCGAGACACTTTCGCGCGTGGAATCAAGCCAAGGGTTCGAAGAGTCAACGAGTCATCCAACCAAGGGCAGACTCGGACGAATCACGATCGAATCAAGATCAGTTTCGGACTCGAACTCAGAAGTGGATTTACTGCCAAATCAGATCAACAAATCAGAGTCCGAATCAACCACGAGACCGGATAAAACGACGAAACCCAATGCCTAAGGGGGGGCTCGGCCAAAGCCGAGCCACCCATGGGTGGCCGAGAGTCTGTGCCTAGGCACAGATCTGGGTGCCTATAAATAGGCCAATGGTGGTTCATTGAAAAGGGGGGAACTTTGAGAGCCGAAACTCTGCCGAATTGAAGATTGAGCTCAGAGTTTTGAAGACTTGGAGACTTGAAGATTCAGATCTGATTCTCGGCGAGCGTCCACATCACAAAAGGCAGGAGTTCGAGAGAGGTAAAGATCAGATCCGAGATCTACACGAGATCACACTCCGGATCAAAGCTTGGCCTTTGATCCCGAGAATTAAGGGCGATTATTTCCTTGGTGAACTAATCCCCCCCGGCTATTATTTCCTTCGCGAAATAATACCCGTCGAATCGTGTAGATCCAACCGGATCTAGATCGCGCGGTGGCCCACGGATTAACCCCGGCGTCGGCAAAGAACCCACACAAGCGAGCGACCGCAAAATAGGAGCTCGCGATTTGTTCTAAAGGAGAAAGTTGTAATCTTTTTATTTTCTTTGATTTTGTTGTAACCGGATCTAAAAAAGACCGGATCTTTTGTAACTCAAAAAGTTGTTATTTAAGATGGCAATGAATTCAATGAAGGCAATTTTCACCGCGAACAATACACTAAGTGAGATCCTAATCATATATAATATAACATATACTAATAGGAAAAAATCGTATTACTTATCACTCATGCAATTACTTTTTAATCAAAGTAAGGTAGTTGTCACAAACAAAAAAAAATTGTAAATTTTTGAATATACGTATATAACGTCCTCACACATTCTAAGAATTCCTAGCGGACTCTATATATAATTCCTAGGAAACTCTATCCTAGATCCATGACTCGACATAGGAATGATCCTAAGATGCTGGAACTAGAGCTTTAATACCAACTGTGACGCCCCTAGGTTCACACAAAGATGTAGTCCAAGGTGAAACCAAAGATGTCAAACCTATCATACACCCACACTGTGCATAAACATATTTCACCAATCACAAAAATATCCTCTAGTGGAACTAAATAGAAGTGCAGGTACAAAACAGGCAAAATAAAGAGAATAAATATAATAAACATGATATAGAAGAGATATCTCATAAATAAATAAAAGAATCATGTCTCAACTATAATATATATGATATCTGAATAATGAAAATGTCTCAATACGAATCAACTAAAAATCGTACTAAGGCACATTGTCTTTACAATATGAAAATAAATCTCTAATGTCTGGATAAAACTCAAAACTATAGTGAAGTCTCTACAAGTAAAAATACATAACGATGACTATGCCAGAACTCCGTCACCCTGCGGCTCACTGAAACTCCAAACTACCTGAAAAGTAATTTAAAAAAAGAACAACAACAAGAGCGTTAGAACGCTACAGTAAGATTACCTCCATCAGCCCCCCGGTGAAGGGCTGCTAGATGGAGTGAAGACTCTATCTATTAAGCATAGTCTACCTAGATTTATTTTTCCCGTATCTAAGTGGGATTAGCATTTAGAAACCTACAACATGAGACGTAGTATGTCGAGCGAATAATCCAAACAAGAAAACCCTCATGTATATACCATAAGTCTTAAATTGTAGATATCTAAACATTAATACCGAACTAAGAAAAGACAATCTAATGGAACCAACAATTAAAAATCCACAACACGAGACTAATACGTCGAGTGAAATAATCCAAACAAGGAAACCCTCATATATATACCATATGTCTCAAGTTGTGAATCTCTAATCATTGATCCCAACTAAGAAGTAAAGAAAGCAGTAAAAGAATTAAGATATCAACACATCGTATTTATAATATCTTTCACTATCACTGGGGAGATAGAATAAAATACCAACATATAATTTTGGATACATTCAAAACTAACATATCTTGGTTATATAGTTCTGTGATAGGTTGTATTCATAACCGACATATGCCACACTTAGGCTATCAAGTAATTGTCTCAGTGCAACGGACTACCATGTAGGTATCCTGAACTGTGTACACGGCTCATTAGTCTCATCACAATCTCAGTGTGTAACATGAGTGCGGGACGGATTATCAAATAGGTATCCCAAAAATACGGCTCACGAGCCTCATTGCACCCTAGTGTAGGACGGACGGCTAGATCAAGCCTCCTAAAATCCAACTCAATGGCCTATACAAGTGGAATATCGACACACTACCTCATGTAGTACTGAACTGAGCTCATCAATGATATTCACCTTATATATAAACTATGTATATCTAGTATGTCGACGTACTATCCCATATAGTAGTGAGCTGTGCTCATCAACGACATCCAACATGTGTATCAATGATATATAAATTGAATATGATCAAATCAAAACTCATCATAATCCCTTTGGGATTCTAAAATACATAACAAAACATATTCATGACTATACGTGTAACATCAAGCTGCTCAAAACTCCACGAACGCATCTCAAAACGGCGCAACACAGCTCCACAAAATGAGCAGGAAAACAGACGAGACTTCTGTTAGTAAAACAAGCATATCTTTCTCTAGGAAAACTATTTTTATAAATAGTTTCCTATTTTAAAAACTATGTTCACACTTATTTTAAATGACATAAGTTTGGTTCAGTTTAGAGTTCATTTGTTATCCCAAATCTTTATTTAAACATTATACATGTGCAGAAGTTTTTCTGCAGGATATGTTGTTAGTAAAAAGAACATATCTTTCTCTATACAAACTCTTTTTAAGAATAGTTTCCTATTTTAGAAACTATATACATATATCTTTTATTTAGAGCTAGTTTGGTTAAATTTGGAGTTTATTTACTATCTCAAAATCTCAGTTAGATATTATACAAGTGTTGTAGTTTTCTGCAGAAAATATATATTTAGTACATCTCTTAAATTTCTCATATATAAACAAAATTATGAATAACTCTAGTGATCATGATTATGATACTATTATAAATAAAAAGAAAATATTACTAATCTAGTGTTTGTTTAAGATTTAATATCAAAAATTTGACTTTTAACACCTCAGGTTAAGATTAAAGCATGAAGAAACATATTCAACATCATATTAATCATCTACACTAGTTATTTAACTATGGGGATGGGTTTGTATGAAGATAATTTTGTCTTAATCTCATGTGCAAGCCTCTGTAACAAACAACAAGAAATCCACATGTGTAAACAACCCGTTCTCCATTGCCACACATCGATGATCTCGCCCTCATGTCGGTGTTGTGCTTCACAAAGCTCTCAATTCATAAGAAAAAGATCTAGGATTTTTGAGGGGATAGGATGGATGCTAGGGTGTATAGATATGATAAAAGAGAGTAATTTTCATGAAAAATAAAGGTATATATAGAGGTAAACCCGAAACAATCCTGTTTCACCCGGACCAGGAAACCTAGTCTTACTAGGAAAACAACCTTCGATATTTTGAACATAAAGTTTACGTCTAACCTTAGAACGAGGTAATATAAGATTTTTTAGAAATATATTGAAGATACCTACAACTTTGGTCTTTTAAGTTTTCCTAGATTCCAACTTCTTCGGTGTGTAAAATGCATATACTTTTAACTGGTCGTTATTCCCAGATTCTGGCCCGTGCACGTGTGCATGATATCACTTCTATATTCACATATATACATTGAATTGATCTCAATTCAATTCCTAACATACTCAAACATTAATAAATATTATTTATCATAATATAACATATTTATTATTATTTATTACAAAATATTCAAATTTTTATGGTTTTACACGTACATGGGTGGTATGCTCTCTTCTCCTTTTCTTGATCTCCTTCTCCATAATAGTCTACATTCTCTTCTCATCTCACTCATTTCTCTCTCACTCTCACTTTTTATCCTAACTAGGATTTTAGAAGAGAGTGATTTTTTCTATTTATAGTCTAAAACACTTATCTTAAATTTCCTAATATTGGTGATAATGCCACTCATGGCTAAACTTGTAGTAATACTCTAATTTAGCTTCTCTAAACCTTTGGTTGACCCTCTTGTCATCCTAACTCAAGTCTAAGACTTCAAAATTAGTTTTATTTAGCTTAGATGAGGGTAGTTGGTTTTGGGATCTGTGATGAAAATGGATAATGGTATCAGAATCCGTATAAAATATGGGATACACGATCGGTGGTCATTACACCCATCTTAATGCCACGATTTCTTAAATGACTTCTCAGCCACTTTCGCAATTGACCATTGCCAACAGTTAGGGGTGGCAATTTATGACCCGACCCGACCTATTTATATTAGGTATGGGTCAAGTTATATGGGTCGGGTCATAAATGGGTCAACCCAAATTTACCCGTTTCTTAGATGGGTTGACCTGACTGACCCGTCTAACCCGAATTTACCCGAGTGAACCACTGGCAAACCCGACTAGCCCTTCGTCACTCATTCTTCATAAAAACATGTTGCAGTGAAAAGAAGAAGAAGAAGAAAAGCCCTAGATTTCCCATCACTAAGCTCGAGTGGAGGCGAGCGGCGGCGATTGGAGAGAGGTGACGACGATTGACGGTGAACAAGTGGAAGCAAGCGGCGTCGATCGGTGAGCGACGGCAAGCAGCGTGCAGAGAGAATAGTTACCTCGTCTCTCGTCGACAATCTTAGTTTACGGTCTGAGATCTCCGTCAGCATCGTCGTCGGTGGCGGAGAAGAGCTTGCCGAGGAGAGAGACGAGGAGGACGGCGAGCGTCGAGCCTGCTGTAATTTTTTAACCCTCTCTCCTTCTCTTATTCTCCATTTTCCCCTTTTCTACTTTTCTAATTTTGATTTTAGCCCACAATTCTCTAGTTATAGATTTATTGAATACTTATTATCTATTTGATTATATTATGATTTTATTTAATTTTATGAATCTCATGTTAAGTTAATAGCAACCAAAATGTGTAAGAAATTTGAAAATCTCATGCATCTCTTTCGCAATCTGGGTTTTATTTAAGAGAGCGTGTTGACTTATATGAACAATATTTGATTCTCAAATTTGATTAAACTCGGTATTATGACATCCTTATTACATAAGGAAATCTGAATGCTATAGACTAAAATACTTTGCTGTTTAATGAATTGTTCTTTATCTATTTGCACCGAGGGACACACATGAGGCTCAGGTGCAGTTCACATTGGAGAGGGGAGTTCCTGCGATGATCGGTATAATGGCAACACAAAGAATTCTGTATCCGGCTAGAGCTTTTGATATGGCCCATTGCTCACGGTGCCTGATTTCATGGGCAACATATAATGAGCAAACCAATCTTTCAATGCCATTATAACCCCTTAGGAGCCGAACTCTGGTGCATTATCTTAACTCTCAAATTTTAAAGAACCTACGTATTTCAGGTTTTTTGGGTGACTTTAATCATCTAATGTCCTTTCTAGGATGCCATATCTCCATCATAGTTAAGCTATTTCCCTGGTGTCGAATGAAATCCACGTACATGGTTTCTTAATGGATGGGTGCATATCCATACATTAGATTCTTTGCCTTTTTCTTTGTTTTGCCTTTTTGTTAGCTAAGGAATTGGACTTTCAGCCCTTGAAGATAGGTTGTATGAATACAAGCCTTGTCTGCCACATTTATGTTATGTGTGCTTGATGTCTAGTTTTCGCAAGTCTCTAAGCCTGAGAATTGTGTCCAACATAAGCACACTTCATAAGTATTAATTTACACAAATTTTGTCGCATACATATAAATTGGACATTTAAAGATAAATTTGGATTTTAAGTGTTATCTATTATTTTCTTGTTTTGAACATATTTCCTTGTACGTAACGAGATTCTTCTTTAAAAGGTAAATAAATTCTTGACCAAAGAGGTTCTTTGAATTCATTTTAAGATTCACTTGCATATTCATCTTTAGAAGGACTAAATGGTGGGAAATAGTGTGAGGTTTAATTTAAAGCTCACTTTAAATATAATTTTTAGAACTCATGTTTAATTTTGATCTATGTAAACAATAATATATATTGACAATAAACTAGCTGTAGGAATTTATACTTAGCGATGAAATAGCATGAAATCAAGTGTATATAGCTAAAATGTACTCCTACATGAGCATACTTCATAGGTATCCATGCAACAATTTCTTCATTTACATTTAGGAAAAAAGAGTTAAAAATTCATGTATTTGAAACCAATTGATCTTAGTTATAAATTCATGTATTTGAAACCAAACTTCAACATTTATTAGTAAATGTAGTTTGTATGCATGCATTATAACCATAAAACTAATTAATTTTGTGTAAGCCAATTATGGTTAAAGAGTTTATATGTGTAGGACACTTCATCGCAACTGTAAATACACATATACATGGGCCATATCTATGCATAAACCAGTGTCATTAATAAAACCAAAGGCCTTTAAGAGGCATACACATCACGTTTTCGTTTCTCTATTTTGTCATAATTTTCCACAATCCATCTAGAAACTGTAATCGATAATGATTTGTTACAAAAAAAAAACTGAAAACCCAAAAGAGGTACATCTAGAGAGAAACATGTGGAACGTTCATCTGAATTTAGCTAAGTATTCTTAATTTTCCACATTTGGTGCCCCCCGATTAAGTGAATAGCCTAAAGTTGATCATTGCATGCCATTTATTTGGAATAAAAATTTACAAGGGACAACTGGTATTTTTTGTGCAGCATGAGCATCTTATTCTTTGCCTTTCGGTCTTTTTCTACATTATCAAGGAAAGGTTGGTCTAGTTAAAACTAAACAGCCTTTCGGTCTTTTTCTACATTATCAAGGAAAGGTTGGTCTAGTTAAAACTAAACAAGCTGCGAACACTAATTGAAGCTCATCCCCATTATCAAGGAAAGGTTGGTCTAGTTAAAACTAAACAAGCTGCGAACACTAATTGAAGCTCATCCCCCATAGAAATGGAAGGTCTCTTATTACATTAGGCATCTGAGTTTGCAATATTGGTTTTTTATTTCTTTTAATAATGATAGATGACATGCAACCAAAATTAGATGAGCTTTCTGAGTGTAAAACCCCGTAACTTTTATAATGAATATGTGTGTATTTATAGTAGTAAATATTTCTTGGTGATAAATTATCATATATATATTAGATGAGGTGTTTATCAGTGTTTGAGAACCTCCACAAGTGTTTCCATGTGAGAGATATCGAGTGTTTTGGCCAGCATGTTAGATGCCTAGCAGCAGGCATTTTTGTGCTGCGCGGTCGACCGACGCGGTCGACCGTGGCAGTCGACCGTGTCGGTCGACCGCACAGCGGTCAGAGAGTTTTTCTCAGGTTTGGTTTAATCGGGTTTCGGGTCGGGTTGTGGGTTTGGTATATAAGCTAATGTGCCCGAGAGAGCCTCCCTCAGATCTGAAACCAAAACCCTAGCCCCCCTCTCTTCCCTAAAACCCTAGTTCTCCTTGCTTGGTGATTTGGGAGGAGTTCTTGAGGATTTTCAGCGGGATTGTTGGATTTCAGCGAAGGAGATCAACCTCCTACAGATCTAGGGATTCACTTCTGACCAGAGGCGAGTAACTTCTCGCCCAACTCCACTCCCTTTTGTTTTCATGGAAAGTTTGAGGTTTTATTGAATTTATTGGGCCAAAAATCGTATTTTCTTGTAGAGATAGTAGATCTATATGGTATATGTTTTGAGAATCATGTTTTCAACTTTGAAAGCTCACTAAAGGACTTTTATCAACAAGATCTAGATCTTGGTTTTCTTAAACAAGAGCTAAACCATGTTTTACTGTTATTAAAACATTTTAAATCTTGTTTCTCTTGTATTTAGAATGTTGGGAATATAGTTTGCATGCTTAAAATTTATTGTTTTTCTACAGTATGATTTGTAGAGATATTAGATCTGTATTTTCATAGAAATATTCAAATTGTATTTCAGGTTTCGAGCTGACAGAAACCCAGATTTGGGTTTCTGTCCGCTTGGCGGTCGACCGGTGCGGTCGACCGCTGAGCTCG
>NC_033801.1:52915110-52945969 GCF_001876935.1 Asparagus officinalis
CTGGATTTTTGGAGAGCTTGGCGAAGCCCTGCTGCAGTGAAGAGTGTTCGTGCGCTTCAACAAGGAGAGGAGAGGTCTTCATCAGAGCCTTCATCACCCGTCCCCCCCTTTCCTTAGTATTACCCTTCGCCGGTAATCACTAAGAAGAGCTGATATCTCGTTTTAGCCGAGATAGACACTTCAGGCTTCTAGATCTCACGCGGATCGACGAAGCTCTGTCCGATTCTTTCGAAACAGATCTGAGTGCTTGGTGGTCCACGGATATTGACGTCCCCGTCACAGGCAAAAGACCCACGCAAGCAAGAGACGATAAACGGATCTTGCGTTTGTTTGAAGAGAGTTGTACTTTATTTTGTTTTCATTGTGTAAGAGTCTTATAAAAAGGCCATCTTTTTGTGTCATTGTAACGACTGAAGTTGTAATGAATACAGCAATGAATACAACAACTTTTTCCGCAACTTTGAGAAGTAATCTGTGATTGCGAGGATGAATCGATCGCCTTTGACTGAAGGGGGAAAAATAGGACCGACAATGTCCATGCCCCATGTCTCGAATGGCCAAGATGTGGTTGACGTGTGCAACTGCTCTGGCGGTTGATGCATATAATTCGCATGTATTTGATAAACATGACACTCTCGGGCGTATTCGATTGCATCTCGAACCATCGTTGGCCAGAAATATCCCATTCTCCTGATGCGATCATACAGTTTGGGACCGGGCTGATGCACACCACATTCTCCTTCGTGCGCTTCCTTAAGAACTTCTTCTGCTTCTTTGTTCGAAAGGCATCGGAGTAATAAACCATCGTACCCTCTACGGTATAGCGTATGGGTCTCGGCATTATAGAAGAATCTTGGTGCTCTTCGGCGGATTGACTCTCTTTCTTTTACATCCTCTGGCAAAATGCCATACTGGATGTAGTCAATGATGGGAAAACGCCAATCTCGGGACTCAGACCCAATTTGAGTTGAATTCACCTCCTTGGCGTTAATGTTTCTGTCATCTTCCTCTTCAATATCCATATCGTATATGGGTATGCAGAGCTGATGCGTACTTACTGTGACTAACAGCTCAGTTTCGGGAGGCTGCGCAAGTGATACTGCTAGTGCCGCCAGTGCATCCGCATAAGCGTTCTGGAGGCGAGGGATATATTCAATAAAGAATTCTTCAAAAGATTCTGCCATTTTGATGGCTTCCTGGTGGTACGGGATCAGGTCCTGGTTCCTGACTTCATACTCTCCACGGACTTGGTTGACTATCAATTGAGAATCCCCAAAGGCTTCGAGATATTCGACCCCCAGCTCTTTAGCGAAACTGAGTCCAATGAGAAGCGCGTTGTATTCGGCAACATTATTGGAGCACGGACTAGTCAACGAATAAGATCGAGGCATCACATGCTTTCCCGGGGAGATTAAGACAACCCCAACCCCGGAAGAAACTGTAGAACCAATTGCTTGTCCTTTGATCGACTTCTGTTGTTTGAAGTGCAAATCATATTGGGACAAGAGAAGGGCCCATTTCGCTAACCGCCAATTCATAGAGGCCGGTTGCGTCATAAACACCCGTACTGGATTAACATTGGAAATGACGTAAAACGTCTGTCCAACCAAGTAATGCCGCATCTTTTGCATTGCGAATACCAATGCAAGGCATTCCTTCTCAATCATCGGATATCGAGACTCGGCGCCTATCAAGGTCCGACTTAGGTAATAAACTGCCTGTTCATGACCGTTATCGTCGTCTTGTGCTAGTAAAGCACTTATTGACTGGTTCATCGCCTTGATGTAAATCAAGAACGGTTTACCCGATTTCGGTGCAACGAGAATAGGAGGATTCGTCAGATACGTTTTGATATCTTCGAATGCTTTTTGGCAGGCGTCGTCCCAGATGAATGACACCCCTTTCTTGTTTAGCTTAGAAAACGGTTGGCACTTCCCAGAAAGGTTTGAAATGAACCGCCGGATGTAAGCTAGCCGCCCTTGCAATCCTCTGAGCTCTCTCAAATTTCGAGGAGGTTGCAGTTCGTGTATCGCCTTCACTTTGTCAGGATCGATATGTATGCCTTTAGTGGTGACGACGAATCCAAGGAATTTTCCACTAGACATTCCGAGGAAGGATTTAGTAGGGTTCATCTTCAACTGATGGTTCCGCATGAGATCGAACATCGTCTTCAAGTCCTTGATGTGATCTTCTTTGTTGCGACTTTTCACAACCAAATCATCGACGTAGCATTCGACTGTTTTCCTGAGATGTTCTTGGAAAATCTTAGTCATCGCTCGCTGGTACGTGGCGCCTGCATTCTTTAGACCGAAGGGCATCACGGTGTAACAAAAGACACCAAGAGGTGTTCTGAACACTGTATGCTTCTCGTCTTATTATTATGTCTATATCAACATTCCATAAGTTTTCAAAACTTGTTTTGAGTCAAAAATCAAAAATCACGTCTTATTAAACATGTATTTTAGTGTTTTTGAATATTTCTGAGATTTCACAAATGGTAAGAGAAAATTAGAAAATTCCTTTTCCAACATGTTCATATTCATGTTTATAAACTTTTCTCAAAGTTTTACAATTTTTGGAATTTATTTACTATTTTTTAAAGCTCTTCAAAGTTAGTTTTTACTATTCAATACAGACTGAAAACCTGTTATCAGTCGACTGACCAGTCGACTGATGACATCAGTCGACTAAAGAATGTACCTACAATCTTCAAAAGTTTCTATTTGATGATCCATCAGTTGACTGATAAAGATAGTCAGTCGACTGATGAGTTGTCTGACGCCTGCAACGGTCAGCTCGTCAGTCGACTGATGATTTCCGTCAGTCGACTGATAAGCCATAACGGCTATATTTTTAGCCTTGATTATATTATCATTTTTTGCTGGTTTTACTTGGATTTTGTGTCTTGGTTTTTCATCCTATATAAACCCCTATTGTTCTCATCAGAATATACATAGAAAAGAGGGTTTTAAAAAGAGTTTTAAAAGTTTGTTTAAAAGTTTTTAAGTTTGAGTTTATAAAGAGAAAGCTTGCATTTTCAATTGAAGAATTCATCTTCAATCTTCTTCAACCTCTATTGTGTTAGTAGAGAAGTTTTCCTAACTCTTTTCTCTAGCAATTTGTTTTTGATTTTCATATTATCATCATTGCTAGTTTTGCTAATTGAGTTAGATTTTGTTTATACTCATTTTATCACACACACCCTGTAAGGACCATGAATTTTCGATACTAGTTAAAATAAATTTTTAGTATTTTAAAAATTTTAATTATTATTTTTAAAAGAGTATTTGTATTTTTCTCAAATTTCTATAATTTAAAGTCCAAATTTTATATTTATTTAAATAATTTTAATATTTATAAATTAATTTTGTGTGGTGAAAATTTATAGAATTAATCTGTTGTATTATCGATACTATTACGTATCATTTTGAATAATACGATGTATTATTATTATTATTATTTCGTATTATTTGTATAATATGTAGTATTATTAATTATGTATTATTGGTATAAATTATTGTATTATTTCAATTATCGTGTATCAGTTGTCATATTAGCACAACTGGTACATTTTATTGTATAGATAATTATCCCATAATTATTTGATATTAAATATAAGTAATTATATTTTTTTATTAATTATTCTTGTTAAATTGTGTAATTTCTTGTATTATTTCTACAGTTGCGTATAATCAATTGTAATACACCAACTGGTACGTTTTGATGTGTAGATAATTATCCAATAATTATTTAATTTATTTTGTAATTATTATTATTTTTAATTATTTTTCAAAACCCTAAATTTTCCTATATATATATACATATATATAAATTATATATATATATATATATATATATATATATATATATATTATATATATATATATATATATATATATATTATATATATATTTAAGTTGGTTTTCTCTCTTCCTTTCTCTCTGTATTAAACCGCCCGCCCCTTGTACCCTTGCTTCTCTCTCCCGCCCGACCCCATGTCGCCGCCTCGTCAAGCTCCGACCATCCGCCGAGTCCACACCGTCGAGATGCCCTGAACCGACGCACAACGCCGCCGTAGACCCGCACCCTCCCCCTCCGCGGTCAGCTCGACCACCATCTCGCCTAAGCTGCTCCCCTCGGCCACAGCCGCCTGCGCCCTCCTCCCGTAACCGCCGTCGAGCTCTCTCCACAGATCTCGCCGGCCAAACCACCCCTGTGCCGCCATCACCGCGCCTCTCTTTCTCTTGCCTGAGCTGTCGTCCTTCCCTTCACCGCTACCGTCGGCCTTCGCCGAACATCCGCGACCTCATCAGCCCGCTCAACCCGCGACAGCCTCCTCCGGCCACTTGACCAGTCGGCTCACACTCCGGCCATCATCGTAGAGCATCCTAGCTGACGGCCCCCTCTCCACCATGCCTCCGCCTTCACCCAGCAGCTCTGCCTTGAGATCTGCCCCGACCAGCCCCTCCCGTTGACGGTAGCCCCGTAGCCACGCCGAGATCCCCATCGCCGATGTCGCCCGTTGCCTCCCCACGACATCAACCACGTCATCCGACGTTTAGATCCGATCAGATTCATCCACCTTAGTGTCGCCGCACGTCACCTGTTTGATCATATGCCAACGCATATCTAGTTGGAGAACCGCCACTTTCTAGCCGCCAGTGAGCCCGTCGGAGCCCAAGACATTCCAACGACACTCGTAGGCAAGATCCCAAACCATGATTATTTTATTTTAATTCTTAGTTTTATCGTAAATTATTATGTGACTCGTCATTCAATTTCTGGATCTGTTATGAGTTAATTAATTAGATTAGTCTGTGATATATTATTACCTGCGTGTGATTGTTTGACATGAATAGCTGTGTGGAAGCTTGTTGTTTTATCACTTAGTAGTTACCCAATAGGAGAGACTGTACATGAAGGCGACTTCTGTTAAAAGTATGATTTACAAGCGTGTTTCAAAGCATGGCTATACTCGCTCGACATCGATATCCCGATGTGAGGAGTCCTGAGTTCCCTCGATATCGATATCCCGGTATGAGGTTTCCTTGATTATTATTATTATAGCATTGACTAGACGATGCACTCTTGATCGGACGTGTAACGGGTCACGGTTATTTTTATAGTTTTATAGAAGACGTTCCACGGTAACTCCGTGGCTAGTGCACAATATTTCATGTACAGTTGCGTAATTAATATGACAAACAGGAGTTATAAAGGTTTCATGTACAGTTGCGTAATTAATATGACAAACATGGGGTTATAAAGGGGAATTGGACGGAGAATATAACATGTATATAAACGGGTAATATGACAAACATGGGGTTATAAAGGGGAATTGGACGGAGAATATAACATGTATATAAACGGGCACAACGCTTTCCTGTTATCATGATATCGTGAGTGTTATATATATGGGCCAGAGGGCTAATACTTGACTTGAAGGCGGCCCCCGGATAGGTTTACGGGGACCCAATTATATACATCAAAATATTCTTCCCCAATTCAAATAACATGTAAAACAAGAATAACATGCTTGCGTGCTTTATGGTGGACTTTGTTAGTTTTGTTGAGATGTAGACCAGTGTTGTTCTTTTCATACATAGATCGTGATTAATATTTAATTATCTACAATTTGAGACATATGGTATATACATGAGGGTTTCCTTGTTTGGATTATTTCGCTCGACGTACTACGTCTTATGTTGTAGATTTTTAGGTATTAATCCTATCTATTGTATGCCCCTGTTACTTGGATGATTAGACTGATCGCTAGCTGCATGATCGACTTGTTACTTGATTGATTTCGTTGGATTTCTCATTACATGTTTCTTTATCATTTTTGTTGTTGTATCGTTTTTCGCATTGGATTTTCGTTCATTCTATTTTCTTTGTGGGGTCTTGCCGTGTACCATGCACGCTAACGTACACATGTTTTCTCTGGTGTACGCCAGACTTAGAGGAAGAACAGGTCCAGCTGGGAGATCGCCAGGAGCCAGAGGATTTTCAGTAGGAGTGCCTTGCAGATAGAGTTGAAGAATAGGCCGAAGTACAGCTACCTCTTCTTAGTTGATGAGCTTAGTTCTGTTGTAGCATTTCCTTTTTCGCTTGATCATGTATTTTATATTTCTTTAGTATTCATATGTTCAGATATGTATAAGAGCATGTTTGACCCGTATTTGTATGTCTTGGATGATATTCACTCGTGATATGTATTATTTTATTCTGTGTTGTTCATTATATTCTCGCTATCTGTGATCGGGGACTTGTGACATCGCATTGTATTTATTTTCAGTCGCTTAGCGTGTTAGGTTGAGGAGGAATGGTTATTTTTATTTACTCTCCTTGATCTAATACGTCGCGGGCTTGTTCAAGTTTCGATTCCCGGGTGTTTTGGAAAGCGGGGCGTGATAGGTTTTAGTGGTGGCCCATGCAGGTCATGGTTCCGGTCACGGTCCCGAGTTCCTACCAGTGAGAATATAATGGACAATTTAGATACATATCATATTTCATCCATGAGACTATTCTTGAGCCCTTATCCTATTTCTTGATAGATTTTGTTTCGTCTCTATCTTATCACTCTTGGACTCCGGAGTTTTTTACGGTTCTTGTCCCATCACTTCGCGATTACCCTCTCTTTGTATAACTCCTCTATCCTCATGCCGATCATTATTTTATATGTTATTATTTTTACGACTATGTTTCCTTGATTTGACTTATATATCTTTTGATTGTATTGATTTTTGTATTATTTATTATATTATTTTATGTATCACACAGTATTATGTTGTATGTTTTTATTTTATATATATATATATATATATTGAGACAATCCTAACTGTAGGAAGGTTTGATCGCTCAATTTGTGGACCTCTCGTTCATTGGGGGAATCGAGAGGGGATTTTGACTGTGGTCCTAACTGTAAGAAGGTTTGACCAAGTGGGTGTTTTGAGACAATCCTAACTGTAGGAAGGTTTGATCGCTCAATTTGTGGACCTCTCGTTCATTGGGGGAATCGAGAGGGGATTTTGACTGTGGTCCTAACTGTAAGAAGGTTTGACCAAGTGGGTGTTTTGAGACAATCCTAACTGTAGGAAGGTTTGATCGCTCAATTTGTGGACCTCTCGTTCATTGGGGGAATCGAGAGGGGATTTTGACTGTGGTCCTAACTGTAAGAAGGTTTGACCAAGTGGGTGTTTTGAGACAATCCTAACTGTAGGAAGGTTTGATCGCTCAATTTGTGGACCTCTCGTTCATTGGGGGAATCGAGAGGGGATTTTGACTGTGGTCCTAACTGTAAGAAGGTTTGACCAAGTGGGTGTTTTGAGACAATCCTAACTGTAGGAAGGTTTGATCGCTCAATTTGTGGACCTCTCGTTCATTGGGGGAATCGAGAGGGGATTTTGACTGTGGTCCTAACTGTAAGAAGGTTTGACCAAGTGGGTGTTTTGAGACAATCCTAACTGTAGGAAGGTTTGATCGCTCAATTTGTGGACCTCTCGTTCATTGGGGGAATCGAGAGGGGATTTTGACTGTGGTCCTAACTGTAAGAAGGTTTGACCAAGTGGGTGTTTTGAGACAATCCTAACTGTAGGAAGGTTTGATCGCTCAATTTGTGGACCTCTCGTTCATTGGGGGAATCGAGAGGGGATTTTGACTGTGGTCCTAACTGTAAGAAGGTTTGACCAAGTGGGTGTTTTGAGACAATCCTAACTGTAGGAAGGTTTGATCGCTCAATTTGTGGACCTCTCGTTCATTGGGGGAATCGAGAGGGGATTTTGACTGTGGTCCTAACTGTAAGAAGGTTTGACCAAGTGGGTGTTTTGAGACAATCCTAACTGTAGGAAGGTTTGATCGCTCAATTTGTGGACCTCTCGTTCATTGGGGGAATCGAGAGGGGATTTTGACTGTGGTCCTAACTGTAAGAAGGTTTGACCAAGTGGGTACTTTACGTCCAGACTCTAACAGAGAGAGTGTTGAGTGCATAGACATGGTGAGAATGGGAGTTCTTATTCATTACATTGCTGTGGTTTTGGGAACTTCCCGTTACATAAATCGTCCACCCCCAGTTTCCTCTGCGGAACTGGTTCGGACATTATTATCAGTTAACTAACCGGGTTATCCTTAAGAATATTAGCTTAATATTCTCCAGGAACTTCCCGTCAAAAGTGGGGAAACAGTTTAGACTCATATACCTATTGGAGTATCAGGGAGTAGTTTAACCTCTTATACCGGTCGGAGGATTGAGAAACAGTTTATACTCGTATACTCTTTGGAGTTTTGCCGTTCTCAATTGGCTTACCTTAGCGTTATGACGCCGGCTTCAACCAAGGTCTGAATGCTATTCTTGAGAGCAAAGCAATCCTTGGTGGGATGAACGACCCTCCTGTGGTATGCACAGTACTTTGGGTCCGTAGTGTTGTCAGCTTCCTCCTGATTTGTGATAGGTGGTAGCTTGATCTTGTTACCTTCAAGGAGGGATTCGAAGATGGCTGGAACGTCTTCGTCCTTGAAGGAATACTCTCTTTGGAGTCTCGGACCCGAAGTCTTTTGCTGCCTTCGGGATTGCTGTTGTGACGCTTGATTAGCACCACCAGTAGCTGCAGGTGTTTTGCCCTTACCACGAGAGGCGAAATTTGAGTCCAGCGGATTAACCGTCGGTTGGTTCCTCTCGGCCTTCTTCCTTCTAAGGAATCGCTCAGCCTGCTCCCCTCGGGCCTTCAGATCCTTCCAAGTGTCAGACGGTGCTGTTCCCATTGCTTCCAACACGTCCAACGCAAGGTTGTTGTGGCAAGTTTGGAGGATGAATTCCTCTGTGATCGGGTCCCGGCAATTCATCGCCTTGTTCCGGAATCTTTTGACGAAGGTATCGACTAACTCTCCGTCCTTCTGCTTCTCATCGAGCAACGATCCGATAGATATCTCGGTGTCGTCGTCGAAGAAGTTGGCCAGGAACTTGGTCTCCATGTCATCCCAGCTGTTTACGCTGCCTGGCTTGAGGCGGCGATACCAATCGAAGGCGGCTCCGCGAAGAGTGCCGACGAATGACCGCACCATCAGAGGCTCATTACCAGAGATCACCCCCAAATGCGATTTGAAGTAAATCAAATGCTGGGTAGGTGAACCCATCCCATTAAACGGCGTGAAGTTAATTAGATTAAACTTCGCCGGATATGGGATCGATTCCCATTCTCTTGGGTATGGGCAAGGAATGCCTGTTTTCTTCGTCTCTTGAGCGGAAATTAGTGTGTTGATTTTGCTCTCGAGGTTCTTGATCTTCAGGTTTTCGCCGGTGTTTTCGCCAGCATTCTCATTACCACCCCCTGCGTTGACGGGAGGATCATTGGTGTTACGAGCATTTGTATCCTCATCTTCCACATTAATCGGGTTACGATGATTCTGCTCGCCTTGTTGGTTCGCCAATGCTTGGATTTGTTGGTCATGCATTTCTCTCATCTGCTGCATGGCCATCTCCATCTCAAACTTGAAACTTTCTTTCTGCTTAGCCAAAGCGTCTTCAAGCATCTTGGCCATCTGCTCCGCACCTATCATAAGTGCCTTGCGGGGTTGTCCCTCGCTGGATACCGTATTATCTGATGCGACTACGGAACCGGCATCAGATTCTTCATCTTCTGAAGGGCGTCTTGTCCGAACCCTACCCTAGGTTGCTCTCTCGATGGTTCCGGACTGCAGACGGGTTCTAGGCCGGGAGGCTCTCAGAATCGACTCGAAATCATCCCGTGCCGATGTCCCCTTGCTGGTCATATTGGTAGTGACCCTTGAACGTTCACCGTCTTCGACCATTGTTCTTCTTCTTCGGAAACGTCTAGTCCTTGGCTTTGGCGCTTCCATGCTGAGTCTTTCAAAAACTGAAACTCTTTTGGGGACCACCTTGATGCAGTTGCATTCGGACAATACCGTCCGAATGAGTTTGGAACAGGGACATTGAATTTCCTGTTCTCGGGGACTCCTCTTCCTGGTTCTATTCGTACCCCCATCACGATAGTACAACTCGTCATTTTGACAGTCGGAGTAACCTATCGTGTGCGGGCACGACTTCTCAGGTATAACACTATCACTATCAGATGATAATGTTTCCATCTGAGGTTGGATCGCCCTCTTTGGGCTTTCAAAGGTTACACGCCTAGAAACGTGCCTTTGTGGGCGCGAGTCTTCAGCGTGCTCCTGCACTTCGATGCGTAAAGTTGTACGCTTGGGTGCCACGATTTTCTCCAAATGTTGAGGGTTGCGGCGACCCCTAGCATGTTGAATTGTTTGGAACTTCTTCATTGGCCCCAACCATTCTTGAACTGGAGCTTTACCTCGTTCTTTGGGAAGTGGACCGAGGCGCTCCAAAACTGACTTCCTCCTTCGGGATGATTCTGCATGATCTCCCGGAGTGGCCATAGGAATTAACGGCGACTTTGGTTGACTCGCCGGAGTTTGACCTTGCTTAGAAGGCTGCGATGGTTGCTTTTTGGCCTGAGTCGCCACTTCAGACTTCGGCTTCCAGACTTGGCGGGTTGGTGGTGGCTTCTTCGTCACCTCCTTTTGCAGTCTTCTACGGGCTTCTTCAGCTTTGGCCCGTACTTGCGCCGATAATGCGCGGCGCTTGCGGATACGCTCCTCCAGCGTCGTACAGTTCCGTTTGACCCGGACCCACTCCATCGTTGATGGCTTGGAGGAACCATTCTTCACTTGATGTTGAGGCTGTTTGCCTCGTTTGTTCTTCAGATCCGTGTTGTAGCGGACCCCGTCAATGGACTCCATGGCCTTGGCGAATTGCTTCGCGAGGCGTTGACGCTGCCTCTGGCGAGCTCTCTTAGAGAGAGTCACCACGCCTTCGATGGCGGATTTGACCTGCTTAGAGGCCGATGGGACTTCACCCGACGCAACTTCGGCGTCGATCGGGGTGAGGTTGTCGTTGGTGGCTTCAACTTCCTCGCACCAACGGACTTTTCTCCTGGAGGAGAACTTCTGGAATTTCTTGGACTTACGGGGGGAGGTTGATCCAGACGAGGACACGTACTCCTCGTACTTCTGCTGGTTTCGTTGCTTTCTTCATTGATGTCATTGCTATCTTGAATAACAGTTTTTCGGTTACAGAAGATCCGGTCTTTTTTAGATCCGGTTACAATGAAAATCGAAAATAAAGAAAGTTAAAAATTACAACTTTTTCTCCTTGTGAACAAATCGCGAGCTCCTGTTATTCTTTCACTCGCTTTGGTGGGTTGTTTGCATGCGCCGGGGTTGTTTGCTGTGGACCACCGCGCGATCTAGATCCGGACAGATCTACGCAGTATAACGGGTATTATTTCGCCAAGGAAATAATAGTCGGAGGGATTATTTCACCAAGGAAACAATCGCTCGAATCTCGGGATCAAAGACCAAGCTTTGATCCGGAGTGTAACAACGTAGATCTGAGATCTTGATCCCCTCGAACTCCTGCCTTTTGTGATGCGGGTGCTCGCCAAGAATCAGATCTGAATGTCCAAGTCTTCAAGCCTTCAAAAACTCCAAGATGAGGTCTCAATCCGGCAGAGTTTCGGCTCTCCAAAAGTTCTTCCAAAAGTCCCTTAAAATGATGAATGACCCCGCCTATTTATAGGCAACCAGATCTGTGCATTTGGCACAGATCTGGTTGTATCCGCTTCGTCCGTGATTCGGTTATGCGGTTGATTGGTCTGAAATCGATTCGTTGACTTGATTCCTGATTTGGAAGTCTGGATCCCGATTAGGCAGTAAATCGGCTTTGGTGTCTGAGTTCGAATCCGTTATATGGTTGGATGACTCGTTGACTCCCTGGACCGTTGGTTTGATTCCGCACGCGAGTGGATTCATTCCGTCGTTCACGTGCGGTTCGTCAGCTTCGTAGCCTTGTTAATCCGCTTCGTTGCGTGTCACTTGGCTTCGGTGTTGTAGACTGACGTTCGTGCTTAGATACGTCGCCTGATGGTTCATTAGTTCGTGTTGAACCGTGTCAAGGGACCTATAAGCAATTTTATATGCCTACAGATACCCCCTCCAAAGTTTTCCAGTCTCGTTCTTTTATAGAAGAGTCTGGAATACTTTGGATATGACTGTCCCAACCTTCAATCGGTGTAACAGGCTCTTGGAATAGCTTCTATTCTCGATTCCTTCAATCCTCCAGGCTATTCGGTGCTTTGTCGAATGCTTGAGAGGGTTCCGGTGCTGCATTTATTGTCTGACCGTTGTCGGAATTTTGAATTTGAAGTCGATTCTTGATTTCCTGGCTTTTTAGCTCGAGTTAGTTGCTTCAACATGAAATTGACCATCGGTTGACGGCTTTGAATCTTCATTGTGACGCGTTGTCCGGCGTTTAACACAGTTTATACTCGTAAGTATTTTGGAGTCTACACAGTTTAAGCTCTTAAGGAGTTGGAGCGGGGAGGTCTAGTTTATACTCATACACTCCTGGGAGTTATGTTGAGTTATCCTTAAGAATATTTTTAGAAAAATATTCTCCAGAAACTTCTCAACAAAGAGGAGGGAATAGTTTATACTCGTATACCTTATTGGAGTATTCTTTAGGTTCGAATAATCTGAACCGGCCCAAAAAAAGTGCCAAAAAGGCAGTATTTGGGTTCAAAAATCTCTCCGACCCTTCCAAATATATGGTAGAGGGGTTAAATAGGTGAAGGACTGAACCGTAGGTTGATCAAAAGTCGTTTCAATGCTTAATTCAGCTCCAATTTGAATTCTGGTTCAAATTTGGTTCAAACTGGTTCAATTTGGCTCAAACTGGCTCATTCTGGTTCAATCTGGCTCAATTTGGCTCATTCTGGTCTGGTCTGGTCCAGCCAGGCTCAATCTGGCTCAATTTGGCTCATTTTGGCTCAATCTGGCTCAACCTGGCTCAATCTGGCTCAATCTGGCTTGGTCTGGTTCAGCCCTGGTCTGGTCTGGTTCAGCCAGATCTGGTTCAAGGCTATAAAAGGGGTTCTTTTTTTATTCTTTTTCTTTTTTTCTTCCTCTCTTTCTAGGGCCGGCCACCCCCTCCCTCTAATTTTTGATTTTCTTTTCTCACAAGCCTCTTTTCTCCCTCCAAACTTCAGATCTGTATTAGATCTAGCTTTCCTTTATTGCCTAACCCACCAAGGCAAGATGAGCAGCACTCATCTTCCTGGCACGACTGCGGTGACCAACACGAGAACGTTAAAGCAAAATTTCTCAACTTACCCGAGCACGCCTCGGACACATCGTGAGCAGCACTCATCTTCCTGGCACGACTGCGGTGACCAACACGAGAACGTTAAAGCAAAATTTCTCAACTTACCCGAGCACGCCTCAGACACATCAGCGGTCGCACCGGCGGACAGGCGGTCGGAGTAGCGTCCGGGTCCCTTTCCCTTCACTTTACACCTCTTGGATTTCGGTGCCATTGAAACGAAGCGGGAATTCTTTCTCTTTTGAGGGATTTTCGCACACAGTAACTTTCAAAAAGAGGAAAAGGACGAAACCTATTTAAAGGCGAAAGGGCTTGCGTGGCTCTGATGGCACTTGCAAAGCGAGACACTCGCGTTCAAGGGACGTGACCACGATCGAAATCGATGGCCCAGATTGTCCTTCACAACTCGTACTACAGTTGCGAAAGAGCCATTGAAAAGGGGGATGGGCCGGTCAAAGCCTGAAACCCGAACCAAAACCCACGACTTGATCTGACGGCCGGGTTCGAAAACCACGGCCACGATGCATCGTGGGGCGAAACACACGAAGCTGACGTCATGTTGTCAAGTCACGATCACCACGACCCGACGAGACCGCACCGCCTTAACTGGGAAGCACGAAGCCCTATCGACAAACACGTGGCTCATCTCCCATCTAATCTGGTTCCGCCCCAAAAGGAGGGGTCTCACCCACGAATATTTGGCCTGACCCCACGAGTCGCACGAAATGTGGTTCCCAAAGACTAATTTTGCCTTGACGATTCATTCGCCCTTAAAGGTAAGATTACGAACGAAGCCAATAGAATGACCTCGCTTAAACGGTTAAGTCCACGCCTCAGACGGCTAAGGGTTAGAGCAGAAATCTTAGCATTAAGCCTAAGAGAAACTGTTCAACAACTTCATCATACTGAGGGGAATAGTATGGCTAGCCCGATTCAAACGGTAATCGGTAAAGGCACATCAAACCCGTTGATAGCTGAGGATTTGCTAAAAATCCTAAAAGAAACCCAAAGGCACTTGCTCCGCCGAAGTTTTCTTCATTCAAAGTATTCCAGACCCCACGCAAGCCAGTTTAGGTCTGAAAACTTTGAAGGGGGTCTTGTAGACGGTAAAAAATACCTCTATAGGATTACAGGAAATTCGCCTGCGAGAAGAGCTCGCACGCTCGGTTCTCTGGCACGGGCCTAAATCGCATAGACGTCAGATATGTTCGATTCTAGGTTCGCCTTATGGTCGGCTCGCCAGCACGAGTTAAGATCGATCAGGATGGCGGAAGTTCGCCTTTCACTCAACTCGCCTGCCCGAGTCCAGAGTCGAATCCGCCAGCAAACCCCAAGACCGTCAGTACAGCTGGGTATCCGCCCCCACGTCTCTCTCTCTCTCTCTCTCTCTCTCTCTCTCGACCCAAAGGGAGAGGGCACAGTACCCCAAGGCCGTCAAGCGGCCGCTCACAGTATGTATAGTGCGAAGGACTGGACAGGTGTTGAGTCGATCCGAGCATTCATAAATGTGACTCACTTCGGCTGTCTGAGTCAGGAGACGGATCCGCCAGCATTCGACGAACTGTCCAAACCCACTCGAGTGCCAGGAACACGCGCTTACGCCTCCTTGGCCTGAAGAGAGAAGACACATATCCAGGCCCTACCGAATAGCGACTACAGTAGAAAGTTGAGCGCTAGGTGTTAAAAGCAGGCCTTGCGCCTCATAAATTGCGGATCACTCAGTTTCCAAGCGAGGGACGAGAGCGGCCGCGCTCGGTGTTGGTCATGATCCACGCAAGCATCTGACAGCCTTTTGTCAGTCGAGGAGCTTTTCCACTTTACGAATAGTGATACAGGCACAGCACTGTCGAATGCGACTGACGTACGAAGAAGCAGCGGGAAGTCTTGCTGAAAATGTATGTCAGCATACTCATATTCAAGAGTAGTCAGCTGTCCTTGGCTTGCCATTTAATAAGCCCCTTCAGCGCGCTGGGAAGGAGGTTGCAAAATTGTGAGAAAAGTAATCGAGACCAAAGGTGTTGCAGATCATTGCATTACAGAACCATGCATAGTTCTGAGCTCGTCGCGGCGAACTAAGCAGACCCGAGATCCATCGATTTCTGCTTCTACTGTGAAATTGAGCTCTCAGCAACTTTCGATCGAACGGTCAAGGGAAGCAGACTCGACACGAGATCGAGGCGAAGCGGTCTATAGCACATAAATCCCCACACAAACAGAAGAGGCATTCCTTTGCTTCTGTTGGTAACCATTTGTTATTCGTTGTAATTAAGTTTCGTACGGTAATAAACGAACACTCCCTATTTTTGGGAAATCAAATTTACACAAAAAGACACCAGAGTTTGATTCTGGGGTATTCTATCCTGAAACCTAAGCAGGGATAAGTCTGCGCTTAACCCGCGCTACCGGTTAGTTCTTAACTGTTAAAAAGAACATCCGCCCACATATTCAACATTGTGGCAGGTTGTTATTAATAACATCAAAATCCATGCCTTACACGCATGGGGAATTTCATCCTGAATCCTAAGAAAGGATATGCCGACGCCTAACACGCGTCGCCGGTTTAGTCTTTTCCGTAGAAAAAGACACCAGATTTCGATTTTGGGGTATTCTGTCTTGAAACCTAAGCAGGGATAAGCCTGCGCCTAACCCGCGCTACCGGTTAGTTCTTAACCGTTAAAAAGAACATCCGCCTACATATTTAACATTGTGGTAGGTTGTTATTAATAACACCAAAATCCATGCCTTACACGCATGGGGAATTTCATCTTGAATCCCAAGAAAGGATATGCCGACGCCTAACATGCGTCGCTGGTTTAGTCTTTCTCCGTGGAAGAAGACACCAGAGTTCGATTCTGGGGTATTCTATCCTAAAACCTAAGTAAGGATAAGTCAGCGTCTAATACATGTTACCGGGTAGCCTATTCCCGTAACAATGGCGAAGTCTACGTATTCGAAGTCGTAGCAGCGAGTCTAAGGGAATTCATTCCGTTAGCACAACGTCACATGCGGAACGGATTTAGACAATCCGCATGCTAGCCCGACTCAAACGGTAGTCGGTAAAAGCTAATCAAATCCGTTGAAGGCTAGGGGTTAGCCAAAAATCCTAAAGTCAACACCTAACACGCGTTGCCGGGTAGCCTGCTCCCGTAACAATGGTGAAGTCTACGTATTCGAAGTCGTAGCATCAAGTCTAAGGGAGTTCATTCCTTTAGCACAACGTCACATGCGGAACGGACTTAAAACAATCCGCATGTAAGCCCGATTCAAACGGTAATCGGTAAAAGCATGTCAAATCCGTTGAGGGCTGAGGATTAGCCAAAAATCCTAAAGTCAACGCCTAACACGTGTTGCCGGGTAGCCTGCTCCCGTAACAATGGCGAAGTCTACGTATTCGAAGTCGTAGCATCAAGTCTAAGGGAGTTCATTCCTTTAGCACAACGCCACATGCGGAACGGACTTAAAACAATCCGCATGTAAGCCCGATTCAAACGGTAATCGGTAAAAGCATGTCAAATCCGTTGAGGGCTGAGGATTTGCCAAAAATCCTAAGTCAACGTCTGATACACGTTGCTATTTAGTCTTTTCACAGGAGAAAGACGAAGTCTACGTATTCAATATCGTAGCACTAAAAGGGTTAACTCTTTTAGCATAACGTCACATGCGGAACGGACTTAAACAATCCGCATGCTAGCCCGACTCAAACGGTAGTCGGTAAAGGCGCATCAAACCCGTTGATGGCTGAGGGTTTGCCAAAAATCCTATATATGCGAAAGTCACTGTCGCACCAGCCCATTAGTTGGTTTCATGACTTAGACATCCAACAAATTCGGGATAAGATCCACACGTTCAGATGAATCAGCTTTAATAGTTGGTCCTGCAGCCCAATATTTAGGACTGTCATGCTCTAATACCTCAAGAGCTTAAACTGTGTATACTCCAACAAATGTCAAGCGATCCGAAACCCTAGGTCAACACCGGTCAACGCGTAACCCTAGGTCAACGCCAGTCAACGCGTTGTGATCAAAAGTCAACGTATGACGTTCAAAACCCTAGGGTTAACGCCGGTCAATGCGTAACCCTAGGTCAACGCCAGTCAACGCGTTGCGATCAAAAAGTCAACATACGACGTTCAAAACCCTAAGGTCAACGCCTATCAACGCGTAACCCTAGGTCAACGCCAGTCAACGCATTGCGATCAAAAAGTCAACACGAGTTAATATATCATGACGGAGATAGTCAGTTCAAAGTCAACTCGATAACACGAGCTAAACTCAACTCATCAGTTTTAGATTTGAGACTTCGACGACGGCCAGACGATAAACGCGACGCCGGAAGGATTTCAGCTATTCGTCAAAGCATCGAATAGACTGAAAATCGAAGGAGTCAAGAATTGAAGCTAACTGCAGGTCCTTTACACTGACCAGGCTAAACCAGTCCTGAACCAGTCCTAAACCAGTCTTGAACTAGGCTGGTTCAGCTCATTCTTAATACTCCAATAAGGTATACGAGTATAAACTATTTCCTATTTTTGTTGAGAAGTTTCTGAAGAATATTTTGTTTAAAAATATTCTTAAGGATAACTCGACAACACTCCAACAGACGTATGAGTATAAACTGTGTCAAACGCCGGACAACGCGTTGCAAATGAAGACCCAACGCCAACAATCGATGGTTGGTTTTATGTTGAAACAGCAAACACGAGCTAAAGATCAGAAAATCAGGAATTAACTTCAAATTCAAAATTCCGACAACGGTCAAACAAGAAATGCAGCACCGGAACCCTTGCAGACATTCGACAAAGCACCGAATAGCCTGGAGGATTGAAGGAATCAAGAATAGAAGCCATTCCAAAGTCCCGTTACACCGACTGAAGGTTGGGACAATCATATCCAAAGTATTCCAGACTCTTCTATAAAAGAATGAGGCTGAAATACTTTGGAGGGGGTATCTGTAGGCGTATAAAACTGCTTATAGGTCCCTTAACACAGCTCGGCATGGTGATTCGACAAACCAACGAACCATCGGACGATATATCCAAGCATGGGTGTTAGACCACAACAACGAAGCCAAGTGACACACGACGAAGCGGATTTACTGCCAAATCAGGATCCGGACTGCCAAATCAGAGTCCAGATCAACAATAAAGCTCGGATAAACCGCGAAACCGGAAAACAGGCGCAAAACCAAACACCTGGAGGACTCGGCCGAAACCGCGCCACCGTCTCGGCCAAAACCGAGCCACCAAGAGGTGGAGGTGGCCGAGCCACCTAGGTGGCCGAGCCACCTGGGCTAAGCCCAGATCTGGGCCCAGATCTGAGTCCAGATCTGGTTCTAAATGCCTATAAATAGAGAGGTAAGCTCATTGTTGAAAAGGGTTGGAATTTTGGAGCCAAAACTCTGCTGGATTTAGAACTCACCTTCAGATTCAAAGCTTAGAAGACTCGGACTCTCGGATCTGGTTCTTGGCAATCACCCACGCCAAATAAGGCAGGAGTTCGAGAGAGATCAGATCTGATATCTACACGGTTTCCCTCCGGATCAGAGCTTGGTCTTTGATCCCGAGAAGAGTATCGATTTCGCTTGGTCGATTTCGATTACTAAAGGCTATTATTTCCTTGGTGAAATAGTACCCCCGGCCGTTATTTCCTTCGTGAAATAGCACTCGTCATACCGTGTAGATCCAACCGGATCAAGATCGCGCGGTGGTCCACGGATTAACCCCGGCGCAGGCAAAGAACCCACAGAAGCGAGAGACCGCGAAACAGGATCTCGCGATTTGTTCGACAAAGAAGGAAAGTTGTAATTTTTATTTTTTCTTTGATCTCGTTGTAACCGGATCTTATAAAAAGACCGGATCTTTGTAACCGATAAACTGTTAACAAAGGAATCAATGGAATCAATGAGTGCAATTTTTCCCGCGAACATCATCCAAAATAAACATCTTCATAGATCATGTCATGTATGTTAAAAGTATCTGAATTTTACCCTATTCTCAGGTAATCTAACATGGGAGCAAAACTACATCTGTGTATGTGTGTGTGTGTGTGTGTGTGTGTGTGTGTGTGTGTGTGTGTGTGTGTGTGTGTGTGTGTGTTGTGTGTGTGTGTGTGTGTGTGTGTGTGTATACATGAAATAATGATACTCTTGTAAGGTACGTGTGTGTGTGTGTGTGTGTGTGTGTGTGTGTGTGTATACATGAAATAATGATACTCTTGTAAGGTACAGCACACTATCATGTGGAAATAACATCCTTACTTAATGGTTCTGTGGTAATAGGTATATCTCCCTATTCCGGATGATGCATCCAGATGATCGTACAACAGAGTGTAGGCATATCAACCTAATCTGAAAAACCCCAATCATCTTCGAGTATTGGTATAGCCCAGTCTCATTGGGGGAAAATACCCAATACTCCTGGTCTGATACAGCCGCGGTCTCATTGTAGGAAAACGTCCATCATCGAGCATCCATAACAAATGAATTATGCATTATCATGTGTTATACCAACACTATCAACTCTAACATGTGATACGACTCAAACAAAATGTGTATTCAACACCCACGCACGTATCTCGGCATGCGGATCCACAACTTGTGTTCACGACTACCTCATGTGTAAAATAATCAACAAGCAGTATATTACAATACATGTATATCTTTTATTTCAAGCTAATTGGACAACACTTGTCATAATCTCCTTCGGGATACTCATATGTGTGCTACGACACTATACATGTGTACTCAAGGTTGTACGTGTATCATCATACGGCTTATACCCCGGGATCACATACAAAATGCAAGCAAACAATACTCAGGAGACTCAAAAGAGGCAGACCGGTCGACCACCCCAAAGGCGTCGGTCGATTGGACCAGAAATGTGCACAAACAGAGATTTGCATGTTGATAGCCCCTAGAGCGTCGGTCGATCGGCCAGAGAAAAAATCTGCTTTCTCAAGTTTTTCGGGTTTTATTGATTTACGATATCATAACTTGTTCAAAAACAAAACATGCTTATCACGAAACATATAACAACACTTAAGCTTTTATAATTACTTACAAAAATTATCTTGAACATGATTCAAGCTCTTGGGTTAATCTAATTAGGGTTTAACAACCTAATTAACAAAATTCTTTGATTAAAACATGATTTCTTAACATGTTTAACATATGCTTGCTTATAAAAACTCATAGGTCAGGTATAATTTGATTTAAATTCGCCCATATTTCTTATGTTTCCCAAACCTAGGTTTTAAGCATCTCTAATCGACATGTAAGTTCAATTAAACATCAAATTAGGGTTTAAACATGATTAGAACATGATTAACAAGTTAAAAACAAAATTTTAAATAACCCTAATGATCATGATCATGTTTCTATTATAAACAGTAAGAAAAACATGTGGATCTAACATCGGGTTAAGATTTTATATCAAAAATCTACTTTTTATCATGTTAAAATTAGATCTAAGCATCAAAATGACTATATTACTTCATAAACACATGTTTTAAACTACGGGTAAGGTTTGGATGCATATGATATTGCCTTAATCTCCTGTGTAAGCCTCTGAAACAAACAGCAAGTAATCCACAAGTGCAAGCAACCCGTTCTCCCTTGCCACACGTGTCGGTATTGTGCTTCACAAAACTCTCAAAATTCATAAGAAAAATATCTAGGTTTTTGAGGGGAGAGGGTGGCTGCTAGGATTTAGAGATATGATAAAAGATTGGAAATTTTGTTAAAAAATATAGGTATTTATAGAGTTAAACACGAAACAAACTCGTTTGACCCGAACTAGGAAACCAAGTCTAACTTGGAAAACTACCTTTGGTATTTTGGTTATAACTTTTGAATCTGATCTCAGAATGAGATGCTTTAAGATTTGTTAGAAAGCTGTTGAAGAGACCAATAATTTTGGTTTTGAGTTTTTCTATATTCTAACTGCATCATTATGTAAATCATGTATACTCACAACTGATCGTTTTTCCAAATATCAGGCTCGTGTATATAGTGCATGATTTCACTCTTATATTCACATATATAAATTGAATTGATCTTAAATCAATTTCTAGCATACTCAAACATTAATAAATGTTATTTATTATTATATAACACATTTATTATTGTTTATCAATATATTTTCAAATTCACGGGGTTTTACATTGGATCTTCTCAACTATGGAGAGACCATTGCTTTAATCATAATCATTGATTTGTGAAGTGAGTGGTTATGATTCATTTCGAATCAGCACTCACTGTATCTACATAAATTGTACTCTTTCCTAGTTTGTACTAAAAAGTAAATAACAACTATGTACTAAACAAATTGACGTTTGTTGATGAGTGATATCAAATAGTCAATAAGATCGAAATATTAGGTTGACGGAGATCCTCTAACGCTTCGAATGTCTGGTTCTGAGATGTGTTGTTCTTCCCCGCACAGGTAGTAAATCATCAGAGGGCGGAGTTGGGTTTTTTGGTTGTTCCTTCAACCATCAAATTAGTAATATACTTGAGTGGAGAAGTAATTAAACTATAGTAGTTCTTAAGCACAGTGGGTAGAGATTAAGATCTTACCTTATTATTAACAACAGTACCCCTATTTATAGTGGTAGTAGTGGGGTAGGATGGTAATTTTAATCAAGCATGGGCTGGAAGCCAAGTCAGCATCTGCTTTATGGCTGTCAGTCGACAAGTGGAGGAGAGGTCACATCAACATTTATTATGAAGTGATTAGGGACATATGGTGGAGACGTGGTTCAATGTGTCAGAAAGACTATTGAGGGCAGAGGAATGATGGCGCCCATAATGCATTTTAATGGTATTTATTGTGAGGTGATTGGTTGTCAGTGCACTGGAGGGGGCTCAAGCTTCGAGATAGTCGCCGCCTTTCTACTCGTCCAGTAGAAGGTCAAGAAGTACCGTCTGTTGAGTTGCCCTCGCGAGATGTCGACAGAATGGTCAGTCTAGTAGGTTGGTCAAGAAGTAGACCCAGCCATGGGTCGATATGTAATGCCTTTTGAGTCACCTCGAGATATGTCGGCGCGTCGAGTTATCCGAGCTGGGTCTTTGGTTATCTTAAAGTGAAGAATTGGCTTGATCACGCATAATACGTAACCTATCCAAAAAGTCCGCCAGCCCAGGCCCGGGCCCAGCTGGGCTGGAACCCGGCCCGGCCCGAGGTCGGACTGTGGCCCGGCCCGGCCCGGCCAAAACGGTTATTTTTTGCGTTTTGATCATTTTTCCCCTAACACCGGTCAAAAAACGACTATTTGGTGAGGGTTTTTTGGTCATTTGCCTAGGAGGCTCTCTCTATAAATAGAGGGGGGTTTTCACTTCTTCTCCTCACACCAAAACTCATCTACTTCTCTCTAATACTCTCTTATACAATCTTATACTCTCTTATAATCTCTTATACTTTCTAATCATTTCATCAAATGGCTTCTGGATCTAATTATGAAGAGCAAAATCTATCTCCTACCGATATTGAAATGAGTCCTCCTACAATAACAGCTACTCCTCCTACCGATCCTACCAGTGGTAATCCTGAATCCGGTGGCGACGAATCTACACCAAGACCTCCAAAAAGGCCGAGATCCGATGTGTAGAATTTTTTTTAAGAAGATAGACGTCACCAAGGATGAACACGGTAGGATCCTCACCCAAAAGGCTAAATGTGCATTTTGCGGCCGGATTTTCCAAGCTCATCATAAGAGCGACACC
Source organism: Asparagus officinalis (assembly GCF_001876935.1). NCBI lineage: Eukaryota > Viridiplantae > Streptophyta > Magnoliopsida > Asparagales > Asparagaceae > Asparagus > Asparagus officinalis. The sequence goes on from NC_033801.1 coordinate 52,938,020, forward strand.
AACCACCTCAAACGCCATATAGAAAAACACAACAAAGGCCAGACTCCTCAAGGTGATATCTGACAATCTATGATTTCTCAATCCTCCTCTTCTGGTAGTCTCGGTAGTTGGAATTATGACGCTGCCCGAGCCAGGAAATGTGTCATCAGGTTTATCATTCTTAAAAATCTTCCTTTTAAATTAGTAGAAGATGATGAATTTGAAGATTTGTTTAGATATAGTTTTTATCCCGATTTTAAAAAAATTCTCGTCAAACCTGTCAACGTGACATTTTAAAACATTATTAAACGAAACAAGGAAAAATTATTTCTTATTTTAAAAATTTAAACTGTTAATTTTTTTTAACTTCTGATATTTGGACATCTAGAGCACAAACAGGTTATTTATGTATCACAGCATACTGGATTGATGAAAATTGGCAAATATTTAAAAGAGTTGTTTCTTTTATTACCATTGAAGAGTCACATACTGGTATTAGTGTAGCCAATTTAATAGTTGAAGAACTTACGAAACTAGAAATTGATCAAAGAATATTTTCTCTTTCACTAGATAATGCAAGTAATAACAATGTAGCTATAGATTTTCTCAAAATAACTCTGTCATTGCCCTGTCATGGTGAACTTTTTCATATTAGATGTATATGCCATATTTTAAATTTAATTGTTCAAAGTGCATTTACTAAAATTAAACACATGATAGAAAAGGTTAGAACAGTTGCTTATATGCATACTGCTTCTGAACAAAGACTTAAAAGATAGAAACAAATGTGTAAAAGAAAAAAATTAAGGCTAGACTAATTCCAAAAGATGTTAACCATAGGTAGAATTCCACCTATGCAATGTTAAGTGTGGTAATAGAATATAAAAAAATTATAAAAATAATTTTATAATTTATTATGCTTTTAGTTCTAGCTCTGGTAGCACTTATGGAATAACTGAAGATGAATGGATAATTATATGTAATTTAAATGAGATGTTACAAGTTTTTATGATGCTACTATGTTATTATCTGGTTCTTATTATCCAACTATTACTTTAGCTACTCTACAAATTTTAAATATTAAAAAAAAAATTTGCCAAATATCGTATGGATGATACTTTTGGAGCTATAATTTTTCAAATGGAGAGCAAATTTAATAAGTATTTTAGGTCTATTCCTCATTTTTTGGTTTAGGGGTTCTTATTGATCCATGTTTGAAGGATATTGGCCTTCGAAGTTTGTTACAATCATTGTATGTTGGACAGATTATAGACTTAGATGATGGATCCACCCTTACTGCTATTTCTCATCATTTAGCTATTAGAAATTATTTTTAAACATTATATGATGAGTATGCAGCTAGACATGGTATAGCTGCACAATAGTCTGCAGCTTCGGCGCCTTCGAGCTCAAGCCGAGGTAAAACTGTAAGTTTTGATAGGCATGCAATGGTAGCTGAGCTAACTGGTGGGTCTGGACTTGGATCATCGTTGGAGGTTTCTGAAATAAATGAATATTTATCAGCTTCTTTAGTTAAATGTCAATGAAATGCTTTAGATATTTTGTAATGGTGGAGAGTGGATCAGTTTCATATCCTATACTTTCCACTATGGTTTGTGACTTATTAACAGTGCAGGTTTCGATGGTAGCTTCAGAATCCGCCTTCAGCACAGCAGGACGTTTGATTGACGACCGCATGATATGCTTAGATCCGTATACTATACAAGTGGTAATATGCTTACAAGATTGGTGGAGGTACGAGAAGCGAACGCAAGGCATCGATCGGATGGCTGGAATTAAAGATAAATTTGAAGAGTTGGGACTAGCAAATAGATATAAACATTAAACAATATTCATCAAATTATAATTTTTATTTCTTAGCTTTAAATGTTTAATGAATTATTTTAAAAATAATTGCAAATGATAGTGATTAGGTGAGTAGGTGCCAACCTAGTTGGGATGTACTCATCTATTGTGATGCGACGAATTCCGAAATAAATTTATACTTATAAAAGATTTACTGATTATTAATAAAGATGTTATTTTTATCATCTTTTATTTTTATAATTTTTTGTATTTGTAATTTATGTCATTTCAAGTTATTAATAAGGACAAATTTTGAAAAACGACTCTTTTTTTAAATTTAATAGGTAAAATCGACCGTGTAACAATAAAATGAGCAAAATCGACCTTTTTTTGCACGGGACTATTAGTCCATGCAAAAAAGGGTCGCTTCTGCAAAAAAAAAAATCCTCCCAATCCTCCCGACACTCTCCCACTTCACCCCCCTGCACTGCCTGCACACACCAGCACGACACCTTCGCTCCGAAATTCCGTCGACGGGGGTACGCGAGCAGCATCTCGGCCGCCGACCGACCTGAATCCGCCCTCATGCTCACGCGGTAACATGTTGAGCTTGTGGTTCTTCAGGAGCGGTGGCGAATCTGCTGGGAGTGGTGATCTGGTCGGCAGGGAAGCGGCTGTTGCGTGGGTTGCGGACCGCACGGATCTGCAAAGAAGAGGGACGTCGGGGCTGTTTGGATGGGACGGCATCGGGCCGAGCCTGAGGAGAACCGGGGCTGGTGGTTTGGGCGTCAGGCTGAAAGGGACAGCGGGCAAGGCTTGGGTGGTGGCGACGGCTCGGCCGTGACGGCGGTGTAGCGGTGGTCGGCTGAGGGGAACGGATGATAGCGGGGGCGGCGACGGCTGCGGAGTTAGGTGGAGTTGAGCTCACGCAGCAGTCGCGGCTGCTGCATGGTGGTCGAGATGTGAGGAGCCGGTTGGAGCAGTGGGTTGGAGGAGAAGCGGGGCCCTCAGGTCGGAGCTTGGGTCAGGGAGGTGGATCGGGTAGGTCGAGCGAGCGTCGGCGCGGCGTTGGGCGGCCGATGGCATGGAGGAGGCGTTGGTGGTGGAAGTGGAAGGAGTTGTTGGGCTAGCGACACTGTTTGGGAATGGAGGAGAGAGAAGAAGGCTGATGGGTTGCCTGTTGGGTTTGAGGGCAGAGGGAGGAACGAGATGCCGCAGAGAGGGAACGCGAGGGAGAGAGGGCGGTCTGGTGTGGGATTGGAGGAGAGGGAGAGAGAAGGAGAGGGGATGGTTAATGAAGGAGAGATCGAGAGAGCGGAATGAGGGGGATGCGGTTGACAAATTTTTTTTGCAGAAGCGACCTTTTTTGCACGGGACTAGTAGTCCCGTGCAAAAAAGGGTCGATTTTGCTCATTTTATTGTTACACGGTCGATTTTGCCTATTAAATTTAAAAAAGAGTCGTTTTTCAAAATTTCTCCTATTAATAATATGATTGTTTTTATTTTTATTTTTATTTTTTGTAATTTTTTATATATTTTTTAAATTTTAAAGAAATTTTTAAAAATTTAAAAAAAAAATTAAAAAAACTAGACAAAACCCGGAACGGCCTGGAGCCCAACCTGGGCCCGGGTCCGGGCTCTGGTTTTGCTCGGCCCGGGCCCGGATTTCCGGGCTCCGGGTCAGCCCGAATAGACAGGCCTAATAATACGGGATAATTGTCTGCTTCTTATTAGAGATCACTTTTAGTGTTAGAACGGCTATAACAACAACAACAAACGTCTGAGATATAATATTGATAAACCTACTACTTCATCTCCGCTACTTCTTAGCGGAGGGAAGCCAAATACATAAAAAAACATGCCACGACTGTGTATCAATAAATTAACTATTAAAATTAAAAATAATAGTCACTCTATTATTTTATATACATATATATAGTGGAAGTATCCAAATGAGGGGGGAGATCTAAATCCTAGGAACAAATGTCAATACAAAGAGCTATCTTCTTATTAAATTTGGATCTGTAAGTACAGGGCCGGATCTGAGATTTTAGGGGCCCTGTGCGAAAAGTAAACACAGGGCCTTTCTCTATATACAAAATATCAATAAATTCCAATTCGAATCCCTAAAATGCTAAGGAACAAAATGTTACTGATCAGACATTAAAATATTACCTGATTTTTTGCATCTGTATAGTCTTTAACATACTTTTCAAGTGCTATTGTCCATTCTTCATCTCTTTGGTCACCTGAATATTACTGATAAGATAAATACATGCAATCTCACATTAATAAAGCTTTCCAATAGAGCAAATAGTCCACAATAAGAAATACTTGCATATTATGTTTCTCTTGTATCTGTGCTTACCTTAATAAGAGATATCGAAGCCTTTAGCATATAAAGTATCATCGAAAAATTGTCCTCCTTGCATTTTTAGCTGCAAAATCACTAATTAAGCCCTTAACATCAATTTTATCAATAAAATCATTTTCAATAGATATCAAAGCTAGTCCATTTAGTCTTTCTTGTGACATGGTCGATCTCAAATAAGATTTTAATAATTTTAATTTTGAAAAACTTCTTTCTGCAGATGCGACTGTAACAGGTATAGTCAATAATATTCTATAAGCAATACATGCATTTGGAAAACAATTTCGTATTTTTAAGAAATTCAGTATATCAATAGCCATCTTTGTTTCTTTTGGTAAAATATATCGTAAGATTTTTAGTTCTCCATATAAATCTTTCCCATCAAGATCAGAAAATGTTTTATATTTTAGAACAATTTCAAGATTATCACAACATGCTTTCAAATTATTATCATCTAATGAGTTTAACTTTTCTAAACCAAACAAAAATCCAAAAATATCTTCATATGCTTTATATTGCTCAAACCTTTTCTTTAGTGAACCAATAACTTAATCTACAATACACAAAAAATAATTGATTCTAAAAGATTCTTCAGCTGATTGTGTTGCCTCCTCATTAACATTCTCATCAAATTGTCTTTTTCTACGGATTTGACGTTTTACTTGAAATACAGAATCAATTTCCATTTCAGTAGCAATTTCTTTAGCAATTGTCATAGCTTGTGTGAACCCAACTTCTCTATAATCCTCAAAAAACCTAATCAATCATTTTACTGGATCTATAGCAATATCAATAAACATGTCTTTAGATTGTAAATATTTGCTAATTAAGTTAACAGCAAACAATATATCATACCAAATAATCATACTTAATAAAAATTCAAAATTTTCAATTCCATGTGTTGCTAAAGAATCTGCTTCACTTCTTATTTTGGAGTCATTATCAGTTTCTGCTAACTGAAGTAGCGCTTCTCTTATTTCAAGTGTTTGGAATCTAATTGCTTTAATCTAATTGCTTTAACGCTTTTAATATGGCATTCCTAACGTGTAGCCGACAATGGCTTCACAGTTAAACCTTTTACATTATTTATCAAAATTTGCCATCGCTTTGTTGAGTGAGAAAATAATGTATAAATGCGTTGTATCACTCTAAAAAAATCTTTTGCTTTACCACAACAATTTGCCATGTCACAAAGTGTTAAATTAAGACTATGACAACCACAAGGCGTGTATAATGCTCTAGGATTTATTTCAAGTACTTTTTTTGTACACCTTGGTGTCTCCCTTTCATATTAGACCCATTATCATACCCTTGACCTCGTACATTATCAATATCAAGATTAAGAGTTTTTAGCATATTTTGCAATTCTTCAAAAAGTCCTTGTCCAGATGTATCATTTACTTTTAAAAATTCTATAAAAAATTCTTCTATTTTTATCGGGCTTGTAGAAATATCGACACATCGTAATATTAAAGTCATTTGTTCTTGGTGACTTACATCTGGAGTACAATCAAGTATTACTGAAAAATATTTAGCTTCTTTAATTTTTTGAACTATTGCACATTTGATTTTAGAAGCTAACATACTTATCAATTCATTTTGAATGCTATGACCAAGATAATGATAATGAATTTCACCATGGTCAATACGTCGAACATGTTCTTGCATTACCGGATCCTATTTCTGCAATCATTTCAATTAGGCCTAAAAAATTTCCATTGTTATTTTGATAAATTCTCTCATTTGTTCCTCGAAATGCCAAGTTATGTTTAGCAAGATATTTAACAACAGAAATTATTCTTTGTAATACTTTCTTCCAATGTTCCTTCTCTTTATTAATTTGCTCTTGAATATTTTTATCGATTGTTTTATTTTTCTTTAATCTTATGCGTAAATCAAGCCAAGTACTCATGTTAATGATGTGCTCATTAGTTGTTTCATGTTCTTTAAGCCTAGCACTAAGATGCATCCAATCATTAAATCCTTCATTTATTAAAAAACTTTTCTTAAAACCATTTTTAAACAGTTTACAACAAAAACAAAATACTTTATCGATATCCTTTGAATAAACTAACCATTCCCTATCACATTTCTCTCCATTTGATAAATGCCCAGTGTAAAATGCTGAAGAAAAACATCTTCCTAATTTATCTTTAGGACCTTTTTCGACTAATAGATCTCTTATAGGCTTTGAATAAACTAACCATTCCCTATCACATTTCTCTCCATTTGATAAATGCCTAGTGTAAAATACCGAAGAAAAACATCTTCCTAATTTATCTTTAGGACCTTTTTCAAATGATAGATCTCTTATAGGGCCATTTTCCACTAATATATCTCTAGATTTTGTGTCCAAATTATCCCAAGTTCTTGGATCATAAATATTCAAATTCATGAGCATGGACTGATTAGGTTGTTCATTGCCTAAAATATTTTCATTCTCATTTTCATTTTCATTGTCAACATCAATTTCATTCTGATTCTGATTCTCATTTTTTACTTTCATTTTTATTTTCATTTTGATTCTCATTTTCATTATTATTTTCATTTTCATTATGATTCTCATTTTTATTTTGATCATCAACATTTTTATTCTCATACTCATTCAAGCCCAAATCATTAATGTTATCATTTTCAATTGAATTTTCAACTAAATCTTGTGTTTCTTTAACAATGAATTTATCAAGCGCTCCACTTTGAGTTTGGACAAATTGTTCAATTTTTCTTTTTTTCTTGCGTTTATCATATCCAGAAGGATACTTTCTTAGAGGCATTTCTATAATAAAATAATAAATACTACAATCAAATTGAAAGAAGCCGAAAGATTTGGAACAATACAACCTGACCGAGACTTCTTCGACGATGGTCAAAAGATTAGGAAGAATACAACCTAATTTGAAGCCTTAAATCAAGTGGAAGAGGTACTCGAGTAGTCTGCAAAAGAATACAACCTGTTCATAAACATGTTCAAAACAGAAAAGAAATAATAAAGGTCTCAATTGCAGAAATACAATTGCATGACACCATAAGCTCAAAAAAAGATGAACAGAACTATAAAGGAAAAGAGAATTACAGATGTCTATAAGCTAACATAATCAACAAAGTACTAATCTTTTATTTGCACAAGACATAAAAGAACCAATAACCCTCATCCACAGTAGTTTCTATTAACATCATTAATCACCAAAAATACCAAGTTCCACCCCCCATCCACTGATCCACAGTATCCACTAAAAAGAAAAAAAAAGATTTTTAAGATCAACTACAACACGAATTTAATGGTCGAAATACCGTAAGGCCCGTAACAAAATTAACTAAAACCTTAAAGGCTTAAACCTGCAGTGGAAGGAAATAACAATAGCAAAGGGGAAGCTTGGTCCTAACAAGTCCGTGTTTTGACACTAATACCTCATAAATCATTCTTCATGGATAACGAAAGAGGGGGAAATTAACTAATAACTAGTAAAGCTACTTTCACCATTCTATATAAATGCATCAAAGTTAAGAGATAATCAGATATCCAATTAAGACATTAGAGCATGAGCGGCTAATATGTTTCTCTAATTTAAAGTAATAGACTAACAGATCTATTGAAAAAAAATAGAATAAAACCCATTTTCTATCTAAACATTTAAAAATTAAAACCCATATAAGAAATCAAATCACAATCTCTGAGTCTCTGACTCTGACAGTTACATGCAAAAATAAATCATGGGTTTTGGAAAAAATCAAAGGAGTTACCTGCAGAAATTGAGAAAAATCTCTACTTTTTTTATCCAGAGAGGCTAGTCGCT
>NC_033801.1:52946969-52959469 GCF_001876935.1 Asparagus officinalis
AATAGCAGAGTTGCATTGAAAAAATAGTGGAGGCACCACTACTTTTAATAACAACTATCAACTATTTGGTGGATGGTTGAGATTCTTTCTAAATCTAACACTTTTTTTTTTGTCAATGAAAAAATATTATTCATTAAACCATTTGAAAAGTTATGTACATCACATTTCTAAATCTAACACTGACCATACCCTCATGAGTTGCACTCATTCTTAATTTGCACTCAAAGAGAAAGCTTTAACCATCAAATAAAAAAACATTAAACATGCACCAAATGAATGTCAGCCTTAGGCCAAATAAATTATGAGGATATTATATATAATATATATATATATATAAATATATATATGTGAAAACTTGTGTCACTTAAGTGGATAGGGAATAGTGTGTCCACCACAAGTTTTTAAGCTGATGCACTCATATTCTAGGGATCCATTAATTTATATAAAAAGGGTGTTTATATTTAATAAATTGTGTGCTACAAACTTTGGTGGATATCAACTTAAGTTGTAGAGTCTTGCTATATATATATATATATATTATATATATATATATATAATATATATATATATATATTTATATATATTATATATATATATATATATATATATTATATATAATATATATATATATATATTCCTTTAAAAGTGTAAGTTTGTGAAAAGTTTTCCTTGATCAACATTACCCTTAACTCGTTTAGACATTACATTTCAATCCAAATCTATCCTAGTTATCCTAAATCTCATGTGAACTACAACTTAAAATATTCTTATTATATCATAATCCCATGTAAACTAAATATCCTTATTTTCATGATAACCTAATTATATCCTAATTCCATGTGAACAAAAATATCCTCATTTTTGTAATCTGATGGTGCCTATTAGAAGGGCAGTGTGAGCTAAATATCCTAAAATTCATATTAATGTACAACTTCAAACTTCAAACTCCAATTCTTTCACCTGAACATAAATTTGAAAAAAAATCCAAATCCTAACGTGTGAGTTTGTCCCTAGATTGAAAGGAATCAATGTGTGAGTCTGAATGGTGGTTTATAAAATTCAAACATCTATCCTAGTACTATATATTTATAATTGTTATCCTCTCACATGTAATATCTCATACCTATATAAACACTAGTTTTTGTGCACGTGCAATGCTCATGGCTAAATATCAAAATTATTTATTATTTATTTATTTTCTTACTATAAAATAAGTCAGATTCATTTTGAGTTAAAATCTATAAACAAGGATTATTACATTTGCCATAAATTTTATTTAAATATTTTTTAAAAAATTATGAAATAGATTTGTGTGTTAAACTGGGATCAATATACTATTTAATATTATAATACTCTGTATTTAGATATTTTTATTTTAGCATATATGGATAATCTTTACTTCGAAAAAGTAGTGGACGCACCATTACTTTTAATAACAACTATCAACTATATGGTGGATGGTTGAAATTCTTTCTAAATCTAACACTCACCATACACTCATGAATTACACTCATTCTTAATTTGCACTCAAAGAAAAAAACTTTAACCATCAAATAAATAAACATTAAACATGCACCAGCCTTGAAGTTATTCTCAAGCTGTTCTAGCAAATGTTTGATTAGCTTGCACTTGAGGAAAAAGCTTTTGGCGGTTTATTTTGGCGCATGTTAGCATGCGATTTTGTTCTTGCTAACGTGCACCCCCGCTATGTTTGAAATAGAAAAAAAGAAGAGAAATAATGGGAAAAAGTCTTAAATATTGGATTATTGGCTTCTAATTCGAGTTTGAATTCTCCTGGAGATCAATTTGATACTGGTTTTTTGGAAGATGACGAAGATTTCATCTCAGAAGAGGAGGTCATGGGGTCAACGGGACCTAAGGGAGAGAAAAGAAGAAGTTGATGTTTGGGGAGAAAATTGGTTTCTTCATTGATGTATTCATTACAACTTCAGTCGTTACAATAAAAATATAAAAAGATAGTCTTTTTATAAGACTCTTACATAATGAAAATATAATTCTCGTCAAAACAAACGCAGAGATCGTTTATCGGTCTTCTGCTTGCGTGGGATCTTGGCCTGTGACGGGGACGTTGATATCCGTGAACCACCAAACGATCAGATAAGATCCGAAGCTTCGTTGATTCGCGAAGGAATCAAGAAACCGAAGCAATTATCTCGGCAACAGCGAGATAACCACTCTTCTCGAGTCACCGTAACGGGGCAATCTCAAGGAAAATAATCGGGCTACAGATCTTTCAAACTCTTCTTTTTTATGCCGCAAAATTCGCTGAAGTCTTCTCCTCCTCTCTGAAATTCGTGGCTCTTCAGTCTCCAATTCAGCAGGGTTTCGCCAACGCTCGAGAATTCCAGATCTGAAAAAAATAAAGGCCCTGGGGATGTATTTATAGGCTTAGGGACCCCTGTTTTCGGATAAGAACAATCGATTTAATCTTATCTTTAGTTGTAACCACTTAACCACGTTCTTGGATGATATCAGATCAATTGAAATAAATTCAGGTGGTTAACGATCGAAAAACAGCTTTAATCTGCCAAAAATAGTATTTCGGGTCTGCGGACACTCCTTGGTGTCTCGGCTAAGCTTGGGCCGAGACACCCCCTGGCGAGACACTCATTAGTGTCTCGGCCAAGCCTTGGCCGAGACACCTCTTGGTGTCTCACCGAGGCTTGTCGCATTATCCCGCGCGTTGTGTCTGTTTTCGTCGTAAATTCGTCGCCCGAACTCAGAATCACGTGATTCAAAATGCGTCGGAAAGCCGATGAGGAGATCTATAAACTCCCATGATTGAATCATATGTGGAGTAAATGGGACATGAGGGGCGCTTCATCTTTTGTAAGTAACACGGAGCTCCCGATCAGCTCGTGTTTCCGTTATTCCGAAGTTTCGTTGCTTCGTATGGTCCATCGACTCACTTCGTGCATTTGTCACCGTCAAATGAGCTTCTGTGACTCGAATAGTGGCATTCATCATCTTCTCTCTATCTCGAGCTGTGTGCGGGGACCTATAGGTAATTTTGAACGCCTACAGATACCCCTTCCAAAGTGTTTCAGTCTCGTTTCTTTTATAGATGAGCCTGAAATACTTTGGATATGATCGGTCCAACCTTCAGTCGGTATAAAAGGACATGTAGTTAGCTTTGACTCTTGACTTCTTCGATTTTCAGTCTATTACATATCTTAATGAATAACCGAAGTTGTTTCGGCGCTCCGTTTATCGACTGGCCGTCATCGAATTAAAACTGGTGAGTTGATTTTGGCTCGTATCATCGAGTTAACTTTGAACTGACCATCTCCATCATAATGCATTGACTTACGTTGATCTAAGGTTATGCATTGACTGGCGTTGACCTAGGGTTACGCGTTAACTAGCGTTGACCTAGGGTTACACGTTGACCGACGTTGACCTTAGAGTTTCGGATCGCCCCGTGTTGACTTTTTGTCGCAATGCGTTGACCGACATTGACTTTCATCACAACACGTGGTAATCTCAAGTGTTGAGATTGTAGGACCAATTATTAAAGCTGATTCATCTGTAGGTATGGATCTTATCCTAAAGTTATTGGATGCTTAAGTCACGATACCAACTAATGAAGCTGTTGCGTCAATAACTCTCACATGTATAGGATTTTTGGCAAATCCTCAGCCATTAACGGGTTTGATGAGCCTTTACCGACTACCATTTGAGTCGAGCTAGCATGCGGATTGTTTAAGTCTATTCCGCATGTAACGTTATGCTAAAAGAGTTAATTCTTTTAGTGCTACGATATTAACGTTATGCTAAAAGAGTTAATTCTTTTAGTGCTACGATATTGAATACGTAGACTTCGTCTTTCTCACGGGAATAGACGTTAATTCTTTTAGTGCTACGATATTGAATACGTAGACTTCGTCTTTCTCACGGGAATAGACTACCCGGCTGCATGTATCAGATGTAGACTCAGGATTTTTGGCAAATACTTAGCCATCAACGGATTTGACGTGCCTTTACCGATTACCGTTTGAATCAGGCTTACATACAGATTGTTTAAGTCCGTTCCACATGTGATGTTATGCTAAAAGAGTTAACTCTTTTAGTACTATGATATTAAATACGTAGACTTCATCTTTCTTACGAGAATAGACTAATCGATAACGCGTGTTAGGCGTTGACTTATCCCTTCTCAGGCTTCGGGATAAAATTCCCCAGACTTGGATTCTGGTGTCCTTTTCAATCGATGAAAGACTAAAGCGATAACGCGTATTAGGCGTTGACTTATCCCTACTTAGGATTCGGGATAAAATTCCCCGCGCGTGTAAAGCACGGATTTTGGCGTTATGAATAATAACCTACCATAATGTCGAATATGTGAGCTTTTGTCCTTTTTATGATAAAAGACTAACCGACAACGCGTGTTAGGCGCTAACTTATCCCTTCTTAGGATTCAGAATAAAATTCCCCAGATTTAGATTATAGTGTCTTCTTCAATCGGTGAAAGACTAAACCGGTAACGCGTGTTAGGTGTTAACTTATCCCAACTTAGGATTCGGGATAAAATTCCCCGCACGTATGAAGCGCGGATTTTAAGAGTTAAAAAGAGTGTCTTCTCTTGGGGCAAAGACGAACCCGATGCTGGAGAGGAAAAATTATATATTCTACCTTCAGTTGCAAAGGAAACTCAAAGTGAGATCTTCACTTTGAGAATCTGAAGTGTGAAACTAAGAGTGAGATCTCCACTCCGAGAATCGAAAGAATTCGGATAATCCTAACTGTCAGAAGGTTTGATTACCGAACTAAAGATGAATTTTTCATTTATCGAGAGTGAATTATGATTTTAGCCCTGACTATAGGAAGGTTTGACCAAGCGGGAGTTTGAGGTAACCCTAACTGTAGGAAGGTTTGATCACTCGATTTGAAAGTGGACCTCTCATTCATGGAAGGAATCGAGAGGAGATTTTGGCTTTGGCCCTAATTGTAGGAAGGTTTGACCAAATGAACAGTGAGAGTGGGATTACTAATTACAGTGGGAGTGTTGATTCGTACAGATCACTCAAAGAGGGTTTCTGGTGTTAAGTGACAAATACTTAACACAAAAGGGTTTGACAATCGTCAACGATCAGGATATTAAAATTCCGAGTACTATGTCTGGACTCTAACAATGGGAGTATTGAGTGCATAGACGTAGCAAGAATTTGAGTGGATTCAACCGAAAGGAATTTTGGTGGTCCCACCGTCAATTAGTCTGATCGGTAGGGGAGTGGATTCAACCGAAAGGAATTTTGGTGGTCCCACCGTCAATTAGTCTGATCGGTAGGGGATTTTGTGTTGGAAGACTATGAGTCATCAAACACCAATGAGAGTTTTGTGAGGAAAAATTAATCCAACGAAGTGATTGAATCTCGTCTCAGCAAAAGAGTGTTCGAAAATCACAGTGGGAGTTTAGTGTTTATCACTTTGTTCGTAATGATTGGGTTATCCCTAAGAAAATTTCATATAGCATTCTTCCGGGAACTTCCCGTTACATGAATCATCCACCCCTAGCTTCTTTTGCGAAACCGGGTCTAACATTATACTTAGTTGGATGACCGGGTTATCCTTAAGAATACCAGGCATGTCATTCTCCAGGAACTTCCTGTGAAAAAAAGGAAACAGTTTAGACTCATATACATGTTGGAGTTTTGAGAAGCAGTTTATACTCGTATACTTTTCGGAGTTTTCATTCGACTTAATTGAGCGTTATGACGCCAGCTTCAACCAAGTTTTGAATGCTATTCTTGAGAGCGAAGCAAGCCTTGGTAGGATGAATGATCCTCCTGTGGTACGCACAGTAATTTGGATCCACGGTATTGTCAGCTTCCTCCTGATTTGCGATAGGTGGTAGCTTGATCTTGTTGTTCTCAAGGAGGAATTCAAAAATAGCTGGAACATCTTCGTCCTTGAAGGAGTACTCTTTTTGAAGTCTCGGACCCGAAGTCTTATGCTGTCTTCGGGGTTGCTGATACGATGTCTAATTAACATCAACAACTGCAGCAGGTGTCTTCCCTTTAACACGGGAGACGAAGCTTGTGTTCAGAGAGTTAGCCGTTGGTTGGCTTCTCTCGTCTTTCTTCCTTCTGAGGAAGCGTTCGGCCTGCTTTCTGCGCGTCTTCGACTCTTTCCATGTGTTGGATGGTGCGACTCCCATAACTTCCAATATCTCAATAGATAGGTTGTTATGACATATTTGGAGGATGAAGTCCTCCGTTCCCATAACTTCCAATATCTCAATAGATAGGTTGTTATGACATATTTGGAGGATGAAGTCCTCCGTGATCGGATCTCGGCAGTTCATCCTCAATAGATAGGTTGTTATGACATATTTGGAGGATGAAGTCCTCCGTGATCGGATCTCGGCAGTTCATCACCTTATTTCGAAAACGTTTGATGAATCCGTTGACCGTCTCTTCATCTTCCTGTTTCTCCTCAAAGAGTGTCCTGATTGATATCTCGGCGTTATCCTCAAAAAAATTACTGAGGAATGAGCCTTCCATATCATCCCTGCTATTGATGCTCCCAGGCTTAAGACGGCGATACCAATCGAAGACGGGCCCGCGAAGAGTGCCAACGAATGACCAAACCATCAGGGCTTCATTGCCAGAGATAACCCTAAGTGGGACTTGAATTAGATCAGATGTTGAGTGGGCGACCCCTTTCCGTCAAACAGCGTGAAGTTGATTAGGTTGAATTTCACCGGGTACGGGATCGACTCCCACTCTCTCGAGTAGGAACACGGAATACCGGTCTTCTTCACCTCTCGAGCAGACATCAGAGCGTTGATTTTGCTCTCAAGGTCTTTTATTTTCTCATCCTCGCTCGTATCAGGCCTTGGCCGATTCTTAAGAGGAACAACGCGGCTACCCCCAGTATTATCATCTTCGACGGGACTTCCTCCAGCATCGTTATCTTTAGTGGGGCCACCCCCAGCATTCTGGCCAACGAGAGGGTTATCAACATTAAGGTGTTCATCCACATCTGAATCGCTAGCTGCTTGACTAACATTGTGGCGACGACTGGATTCACCTATCTGATTCGACAAGGCTCGGATCTGTTGATCAAGCTCTTCCCTCATTCGCAGCATAGCCATTTCCATTTCGAACTTGAAGTTCTCTTTTTTCTTAGCCAAGGCATCCTCGATAATTTTGGCTATTTGCTCGGTGTTGACCATAAATGCCTCGCGAGATTGTCCTATGCTGGATACTGTATTGTCAGAAGCGATGGCAGAGTTCGCATCTGATGCTTCATCTTCCGAGGATAATCCACTATTCATTCTCTAATAGTCCCTATGCCTAGTAGTTCCCGTGTGTAACCGAGTTATACATTGGGATATATCCGAAAAATGTCGGGGATTGAAACATCACGTTGGCTTCTCCTTATCGACCATATTGATGGTGACCTTTGGGAGTTCATCATCTTGCGCAGCTAATCTTTTTCTATAGAAACACCTTGGGTTAGACTTGGACGTTCTGGTAGAGATCCTTTCAAATACCGAGACCCTCTGTGGAGCGGTCTTAGGGTAGCTACACACTGATAATACTATCCTGATAAGTTTGGTACACGGACAGTGAGAGTCCGCTTCCCGGGTACTTCTCTTTCGAGATTTATTCGTACCCCCTGCCCGATAGTACAACTCATCGACGTTACGGTCAGAGCAACCTATCGGCTGTTGATTTGATTCCTCAGATGTACCGCTGTTGTTTATTCGGCGCGTCTTCTTCAGAATAGGTAGTGCTTTATTGGCTTTAGTAGGAGTCACATGTTTGGAATCATACTCATGTGAGGATGAATTTTTAACGGGCTCTTGGTTTTGTGCAGACATCTCCACGCGGGTAGTTACGAGAATCAACTTGTTAGGATGTTACGTACGACCCCCAGTCTGGATGGTTGCTCGGGGTTCCTTCAACGGTCCTAAGCGTTCTTTAACAGGCTCTTTGCCTTGATCTTCATGTAGAGGACCCAGGCGACCCTTCAACGGAATTCTAAATTTGGAGAGATCCACGTCGTCGTAGGGTTTCACCGAAGGTGTGGTGGCAGAAGGAGCGGGATCCGAAGTTGACGAAGGCTAGGGAGCAACGTTGCTTGCTTTTGCCTTAGGTGTTGATTTAGCCTTTGGCATCCAAATTTGATTGGATCTCGGTGATCTCTTAACCGCCTCTTCCATTTGCATTTTTTGTGCTTTTCGCACAAGGATCTGGGTATGCGCAAGAAGTGCGCGACGCTTCTGAATGCGCTCCTCAAGAGTGGAACAGTTTCGTTTGATACGAACTCATTCGTTAGTAGGTGATTGGGAGGAGGTTCATGAAGCTTGTTGTGGAGATGGCTTAGCCACTTGGCGCTTTCTGAACTCCAGATCTGCTTGGTAACAGAATCCATCCACTTGATCTAAAGCCTTGGCGAATTAGCGCGCGAAACGTTGGCGTTGCCTTTGACGTGCTCTCTTTGATAGAGTTGGCGCATCTTCAGCAGTCGACTTCTTAATCGAAGAGGAGTTCAGATCTACAGATCTGGCTTCATTGGACACCGGCGGATCATTGCGAGGTGCATCTGCAGCAGCGGTAGTGGAGAGATCACTTATTTGAGTCCTCAGATCTGAAGACCAGTGGATCTTCCGGGAGGAGGAGACCTTCTTGCACTTGCGAGGAGAGGTAGACCTGGAGGGGGAGGAGGAGGAGACGTACTCATCGAACTTCTGTTGGTCGAACTCGTATTCGATATCTTTAGCCACGGGGATTTTGATCGTCGGCTGCAGCACGACAGCCTCGGTGACGAGACTGTTGGCTCCCACTATGGTCGCCAGCTTGTTTAGGGAGAAAATTGGTTTCTTCATTGAGGTATTCATTATAACTTCAGTCGTTACAATAAAAATACAAAAAGATAGTCTTTTTATAAGACTCTTACACAATAAAAATACAATTCTCGTCAAAACAAACGCAGAGATCGTTTATCGGTCTTCTACTTGCGTGAGATCTTAGCCTGTGACGGGGACGTTGATATCAGTGGACCACCAAACAATCAGATTAGATCCGAAGCTTCATTGATTCGCGAAGAAATTAAGAAACCGAAGTAATTATCTCGGTAACAGCGAGATAACCACTCTTCTCGAGATCACCGCAGCGGAGAATCTCAAGGAAAAGAATTGTCCTGAAGATCTATCGAACTCTCCTTCTTTATGCTAAAGAATTCACTGAAGTCTCCTCCTTCTCTCTGAAATTCATGGCTCTTCAATCTCCAATTTAGCAGGGCTTTGCCAACGCTCGAGAATTCCAAATCTAAAAAAATAAAGGTCCTAGGACTGTATTTATAGGCTTAGGGACCCCTGTTTTTAGATAAGAACGATCGATTCGATCTTATCTTCAGTTATAACCACATAATCACATTCTTGGATGATATCAAATCAATTAAAACAAATCCAGATGGTTAACGATCGAAAAATAGCTTTAATCTTCCAAAAATAGCATTTCGGTTCTGCGGACACCCGTGGGTGTCTCGGCCAAGCTTGGGCCGAGACACTCCTTGGTGTCATCGGCAAGTTGGCCGAGACACCGCTTGGGTTGTCTCGGCCAAGCCTTGCCGAGAACACTCTTGGGGTGTCTCGCCAAAGTTTTGGCTGAGACACCCCTTGTGTCTCGGCCAAGCTTGGGCCGCAGACACTCTTTGGTGTCTTGGCCAAGTCTTGGCCGAGACACCTCTTGGTGTCTCGCCGAGGCTTGGCGCATTATCTCGCGCATTGTATCCGTTTTCGTCGTAAATTCGTCTCCCGAACTTGGAATCATGCGATTTAAAATGCGTCGGAAAGTCGACGGGGAGATCTATAAGCTCCCATGATTGAATCATATGTGGAGTAAATAGGACACGATGGGTGCTTTGTCTTTCGTAAGCAACGCGAAGCTGCCGATCAGCTCGTGTTTCCGTTATTCTGAAGTTCCGTTGCTTCGTATGGTCCGTCGACTCACTTCGTGCGTTTGTCATCGTCAAATGAGCTTCTGTGACTCGAATAGTGACATTCATCATCTTCTCTCTGTCTCGAGCCGTGTGTGGGGACCTATAGACAATTTTGGACGCCTACAGTTGATGGTGGATATTCTGAGTTCGACTAGTGCTCATCAAGTTCAGATCTATCCTTAGAAATCTGGAGTTCAATTTTGAAATCTCAGTAAAGCTCAGTGTTCTCAATCTGGTGTTGGTTGCTCTCCAAGAATTTCTTGGACGGATGAAGTTGATTTGCCTGTGGATTCTGAAAGTACCCTAATGCCACTAGGAAAGAACCCTAGAAAGGGGGGTGAATAGGGTTATTGCTAATCTTATTAGATATTAATGCCAATTAAAATTATTTAACAAATATATCCTAACAATATTGATATTCAATTTGATATATGCAAGTATTTATGAACAAGAGTAAATAAACAAATGACAGTGCGCAAAGACAAACACAAACACAAGATATGATCACGGAGTTCGGACCTTCCGTCCTACGTCTCCGCTCCCCACTCCCGGGGAGAACTCCACTATCACAACCAGGTTTTCTACGCTCACCCGAACAACATTTACACCTCACAATTTGGTTTTCTAGTTCACCAAAAACTTTACAACACACACAATTGCACTCACACTCTACACCCTCTAAGTGTTGGTCTCTAGCCCGTGTTTCCCTCAAGTGCTCCGAATTATGACCTACCTCTAGGCATTATTACCGATACCATTCCTCTTGGGACAACCCCGTCTATCATCACACACTCCTCTCGGTGTACAAGTGTGATACAGCGTGTAACTCACAATTAAGCACAATACAATAAAATGTTTTCTACAATAGGTGAGAACTCAATGTAAGCTCAATCTCAAAAATCATAATCCCACAACCCAATATATGATACTCAATGTAAGCTCAATCTCAAAAATCATAATCCCACAACCCAATATATGATGTATGAAATGCTACAAGCTCAAATAGGGTGTGTCATAATCCCACAACCCAATATATGATGTATGAAATGCTACAAGCTCAAATAGGGTGTGTGTGATAAAATATGTATAAATAAAATCTAACTCAATTAACAAACTAGTAATAATAAGAATATAAAAATTAATAATAAAATTGCTAGAGAAAAGAGTTAGAAAAACTTCTCTATAATTACAAAGAGGTTGAAGAATATTAAGGATGAATTGCTCAATTGAAAATGCAAGCCTCCTCTTTGTAAACTCAAACACCAAACTTAAACTTGAGAAACAAACTTTTAAACACACTCTTGTTAAAAACCCTCTTAAAAAAACTTAATTCTGATGAGAATAATAGGGGTTTATATAGGAAGAAAAACCAAGGCACAAAACCCAAGAAAAACCAACAAAAATGATAAAATAACAAAGGATGGAAATATAGCCGTTGGAGCTAGTCAGTCGACTAACGGGATGCATCAGTCGACTGATGAACTGACCATTGGAGGAGTTTTCTAGCTCATCAGTCGACTGACGAACCTTATCAGTCGACTGATGATACGAGTTGACGTGCGAGCACCTTTGATCGCGGAATTATCAAAGGTGGGTTGAGAAGAGGATGACATAAATACAAGCACAATTCAGTATATGGCGAAGGAAAATACTTTCTTCTAGATTATGAAGAATAAAAGATTACAATCTCTCCCTTACAATCTCACTAGAATCGAGAACAAACTCTCAATTCTCACTAAACCCTAATACAATGATTAGAATCTCTCTTGATTCCCTCTTGATTGTTTAGAAACCCTAAAACAACCCTTTATATAGGTGTACAAATATGGATGGCAATTTGGTAAATAACCAGACCCAAAACCAATAGGAATTTGTGTGAACAGAAACCCAAACGAACCAGGAAACCATCGATGAGTCGACTCATGACTGAGATGAGTCGACTCGTCCGAAACTGGACAAAACACAAAAACCAGCGATGAGTCGACTCATGACAGTCATGAGTCGACTCAACCTGATGAGTCGACTTATTACTGTTATGAGTCGACTCACAGGCTGAAAACTGAATACTTCGATTCTGCTGCTCGTCGTCTCGTTCCACGCTTCCACCTGCGTTCTACTATACTGTTTTACACCTCTATTCTCGTGCTATCATGAGAATTATCTATCCTCAAGCTCCCATGAGGATCGCTAAGTTCCGAAGAGAAGATACACCCGTATCATGGGTCCCTTCTTTAGGAACTTGAAGTCCCGTTCAAGTTAGAACTTTTGCTGAGGAAACTCTTGAGCTCCTCCATCTTTTCTGCACACCTGGCCTTGCTAGCAATCTGGTCTCGACGTCCGATCAGAAACAACTCATTCGTCCCGCGTCTCGTCATAGTCACCGTTCGCTCTAAGTTGCAATCCTTTGTCGATGGATTTTCTGGAAGTCTAATGCTTAGCAAGGCAAACTTCTTGCTTGCATTCACTAGTCTCTTCGTTCGCGTCACCGTCCCCAAGCTTATCTCCCTCGGAAGAGATGCCGAACAAAA